>NC_080593.1:52802861-53141611 GCF_027887145.1 Ammospiza caudacuta | reverse complement strand
TCAGTAGCGTACCCGTGGGAGCTGTTGGTCTGACTCCCACTCAGCTAGTGTAAAATTAACCCAGTAAACAGTGGGTGCTGAAGGACCAAGGGAAAGCCTCAACACAAAGGTGTGGGACTAGATCAGAAATTGAGTGCAGAGCAAAACCAGAAGCATCCCCTTTCCATAAGGATTCATTCATCCCCTTTGAATACCTACTCTCATCACAAGAAAATCTTCTCTGGCTGTGTTCTAGCACAAGGTTACAGCATGTATCTAAGCACATTTATAGTTGCTGATCAGTAATTTAGCAGGGTTGCCTGAGTGAAAGGTAAACTTGGTGAAATTAATCAAAGCTCATACTCTTGGGAGAGTACCTTCAAAACCCATTCCTGTAACTAGAGTTTTTCTTGGTTTGCCCCTTCAGAGGAGGTCTTCATTTGAGATTAAAACTAAATATATAGCCAAATCATTATGGTATTAACTTCCCAGGGGTTTCTTGTTCTCTTCTGTCTCTTCTGGCTTAAGTGTTGTAGTTATGATATAGGGCCAGCATTTTTCATAGACAATGAGACAACTATCCCCCTCTACTAGCAGGTATTCCTAGGAAGATAATATATATACACTCATATCCATCTATCTACCTATCTATACAAGTACATGTATATACCCCCAAAGTGTACATATATATATATATATATATATATATATATATATATATATACTCTGAGTGTCCAACTTTATGTAATCCATGCAATCTTTAAACTGGTTGAGACCTCTGATACATATTAGATGAGGGAGTCTCAAATATACTGAATTCTTTCATTCTTTCAAGTTTTATGACAACTAGGTAGAGGAGAAGAGACTCTGATTCCCACCCCCACTCCCCTGGTATGGGAGAAAAAGATGTAATGTGAAATCACCATTCACTGAGGACATATCAAAGAAGCTACAGGAACACTCATCAAAATAATTTCACTGGTGGCAGAACAACTTGTGGGCTCAATCTTTGTGTCATTGAATATGTTTTATGATTTTTTTTTTGTTAAGTAGAGCCTTAGTTGTAAAACTAATTGGTCTCTTAGTAGCATTATCATAGGCTTTATGCAGGAAAAATATGCAGTGTGTTTGCCCACGTAGAATAATGTTTCATAATCACTGATTCTCTTCTGTCAGGGATTCTAATATTTAACCTCCTTCTGTTTTGAAGCTGGTTATCATTTGTTCCAGAAAGAGAATCAAGGTAGAAGAAAATGAACTTAACAGGGGCAAACGTCAAACTAGTGTATATCTACACATAAAACAATTAGGTGAAACTGCAAAAATCAGGCCATGCAAATGATTGCAGCTGAGGGGCTAGAATTCTTTTGATCAAGTTGGTTAAATACTCCAGTAATTCAGGCCCTCTGCAAAGAAACTTTTCTGCACACCCAGGATAAAACAGGGATGGAGCCAGGGCTGTTGCATAGCATGCTGTCTGCTCCTCTGAGGAAAAATGTTACAAGGTGGTGCAGTCCTGCGAGGACAGAAGTGACTTTAACACCTGCCCCATACCATTCTCCAACAGTTACAGCCTTTGGTCATCTGTTCTAGGAGGATGTCCATCATGGCCTCCCCAAATGTTCAGATCTGGGCTGCCAGAAAGAAAGGAAGGTTACAGTGGCTAACAGTCAGCTCCTGCCCAAGAGCAGCTAGAAGAAAGCACTCTGTTAGGGCCTGAAATCTGAGCATCTACACCACACAAGTACCTACTGCTATGCATCAGCATGGCATCCAGCTGAAATGTGAGCAATCCCACCTATGTAAGCCAAAACACACTAAAAACCATTAGATATCATCAGCCAGGTCCCTCTTTAAAGACAGTCTTTGTGTGTCAGTAACAAGAGTTCTGAGTCCCGACAGAGCGAATAATCCAAAGTCAGAAGCCACAGAAGACAGGTCTGAGAATATCACTTGAACAAAATGAGCCTAGCATTGAGAAATGCTGCCCTAGATCATCTGAGTGGTAGTCTCTTTATCAGGTAAAAATTGTGTTTATTGGTAAAATTTAGTGAATACTAAGTTGCAGAAAGAGATGTACCTACGTGACTTCTAGCTCAGCTGGAGACAAATCCAGCATAAAAACTTAGGATACGTCCAAATGTACATGTGAACTGCTAAATTACCCTATTCTGCCAAGGTGGTGGATTCTCACTTATCAATCATCCAGGTTTTATTTATTTAAAGGCCCCCCAGAGCCAGTGGCAGGATAATGGCTGTGCTCCTAGTTTTGATGCATTCAAGGGGCAATATAAAGTTTAAGCAGCTTGAAATTACTCTTGGACTTCATAGAGCTTTAAGACAAGAGCATCCCTAGTCAATGATTCAGAGACTGGCCATTCCTTCTTTCAGAAAAGCTCTCCTGGGAAGGTTTGGGTCTGTTTGTACCTGGCCCCCTAGAAATGCAAGGTATGAGTACACTCTGTGAGAGCCTTACTTAGTCCTACCATCATCACCCAGATCAGCATGAGTCTTGAAGGAAAGGACATCAGTGGGGTTTTCTGGGCTTTTTATTGCCTGTAACACAACAATCAATACAGCTGTTTCTCCAGATCAAGGTGTGCCTGACATTTTTTAAGAACAACAAACTTTCCTGGTTTTTCCCTCTTATTTGATCAAAGCACTTATAAAGAACTACAAAGTATACTATACCAAGTGGACATTTCTCTGATCAGGCATGAGCCACCAGAATGACAGATTTTGGAAATGCAATGGAATCTCTCCTGTGCCAACACAAGAGCGTGTGTTTATGTACTTCAGAATTATTTGGTAGGAAAAGACAAGACTGCTTCAACTCGCTTTTTCCACAACCTCCCCAAGAAAAAGTTTTCTTGCTTCCATTTCCTGCGCTTGCAGGACTACTCTCTGGCTGTCAAAACTGTGCAAAATTTCCTGCAAAACAGACATGCATCTTGGTCACTTGCTGCCCAAATCATCTTCACCTTGTACTGCCTGCAGACCTGTCCTGAGGCATGAATAGGGCTTATCTACTGTCTGAAAATACACCAGGACTTGTCAGCAAGCCTGTGGGACAGCAAGATGTGCTTTTTTGCTTAGTCTGTGGGAGGCTGGGGAGTGTATAAAAGGTAGGCATATGAAATTCAGAGGTTTGTTTATTATATAGATAAGAATCTGAATTGCCAAAGTTTAGTCTAATTTTAAAGCTCCTTATGCGTTATGCAACTCTCTTCCTTTTCAGTCAAATGCAAAGTTACAATACAAGCCACTTTATTTCCAAAATGTATAATTTCATTCTTTTGAGGAACAGCAGGGCAAAATGTCCTCTTCAAAGCCTGGTTCATTTTCTGAACCAGTTGCCACATTCATCTTCTGTTCTGTATCTGAGTGGATGTCTACCGGAAGTGGGTATGCATTTTGCCTCTTGATCTTAATTTTGATCTCTGGTTTTACATAAATTCCAGCAGGGGACAATTTTCACTTCCTTCTCTCGTAGGAGATTCAGGATATTCTTTTCAGTCTTAAAGGAAAGCCGGGGTGGTAGCTTCTAAAGAGGAAAGCATATGCTTGGTCCCCGTAAAAGGGTTCCTCTCCCCAGGTCTGCAGAGCATGGCAAGGTCTTCTGCTTCTTATCTCATGACCCTGAATGTATTCAGGGTGGTTCCTACTCCTCATGCACATCCATAATGTTAAACTGCCTCTAAAATTCATAACCAAGCTTGAAGTTTGAGTTGCTGGATTTAGACTGTTTTTAAACAGGTGCATTTATCAGGTTTTCCTGGTTTCACTAACTTAATGTTTTTGATAAAATCAACATATGTGTTCACCCTTGGAGATGAGAAGCATGTCCCATTTTAATACACGATGTAGAATTACACCAGTAACCCAGAAGAGCAGAAGAAGCGGGATAAAAGCTCTGAGGGGGCAATGAATCAAGAAGTGAGGAGGCTTGGACCAGTTCTCTACTCTGTTCCAGAAAATTACTGTGTGAACTCTGGGCAAAAATCACCTTTTCACTCCTCTGACTCTCTCCCTCATCTCTCTGTTTTTCTTTCCTATTTAGACTTTCAAAGTGCAAAGACAAAAGCACATGCCTACTGTAGGCAGTTCCAGTGTAAATGCTGATATACAGATTTAAAACAAGGAGGGAAATATTTGTTTGGAGGCCTCCTGTAGGATTTTGTCATCATGGCCCACTGCAATCTATGATCAGTGGATGGCTTTGCTGGATGAGGAGAGCCAGTGTGCTTGCCCAAACATCACCTTAATTTCCCAAACACCTGCAGAAGATGTTTCTGAGATGCACATTTGCTCACGTGGCTTTCATGACCTGGTATGCCTTTTGATCTGCCCTGCTCCTGGGGAAGAGCTGGAGCTGCTTTTTGATGATAGGCACCCCTTTCTTCCTACTCTCAATGCACAGGGAATTAGCCCACTTGCTGGTATCGTGTGTGGGTAGTTCTGACTGTTGGTGTATCTCATCTTTCACTAACATTAAAAAACACCAAGCCATTCTTTTCCCCAAATCCAATTTGATTTTCCTTCTGAGGTTCTGCTTATTTGATTCTAATTTCTCCTGTTTCACCTCTTCAAGAAAGAAAATTGGATGATCAAGTGGAAATGAGAGGCCACAATGTGTCTGAAAGTACTTTGGAGTGAACTGATGAGCAAATTAAAATTGGTATTTCTTGCACTGATACCAAGCACAGGAAGTGTTAAATACATAGAAATTTGCAAGAGGGGAGATTGCTAAGAAGGTTTTAGAAACAAATGTAGCTTTATTTGTGAAATTACTGGACACATTTGTGGCTTTCATCAACATGTTTTTGCTTTAGGATACAAGTTAAGGTCCAGAAGAGTCTTGAAAAAATTGATATATTTAGTAGTGGGTGGGTGTGAAACCACTCCAACAGCATGGTTTATAAAACATGCTGTTTAAAAAAACCTTTTATCTAGAAAAATTAGGTGAGGGGGTAAGTGGGCCTCTGCAGGATTTTTCTGTCTTTTCCCTCTGCCAGCTGACAAGAAGAGCTGTTCTTCAACCCTTTCGACCGGTGGATGCACTCACAGCAAGTTGCTGCTGGAAGCTGTAGCCCCCTGCAGTTCCATCAGCTCGTGGTCTGGTTTTGGTGAACCGGTTTGCAAGACCTGTGGGAGAAACGCATGTAGAGCACCTCTGTCCCCATCCTGAACTGCATTCTGAAATTTGCTCTTTTCACAGCTCTGATACTGTGACTTTCTTTGTCCAGGGGCTAAAGTCACAAACCCCTGTCCAGGAGGAGAGGCAGGAGATGACGGTGGTGCAAGGTGCGTGTTCCCTAGGGGAGGAGACCGCTGCCAGAGCAGTAGTGCCGCCCTAGCTCTTGCTCAGGTGAGCGGGGAAAAGGCTTTAATGATCACCTCGCAGGCTCTGGCCCTGGTGAGAAGTTGATGTGAAGGCATCAGCCCCGACTTCAAGGGGCAAAGAGGAGAACAGGTTGGTTTTTTCCGCCTCCACGCTCGGTGCGTGGTGAGCCGGGCTGCGTGCGGCGATGTCCCCGTGCGATCAGTCGCGGAGAGCCGGGATGCTGTGCGGGGCAGGATGGTGAGAGAGGAGCGGGAGGGCGGCCCGGGGTGGGCTCCGCAGGCGGGCGGGCGGCCTGGGCAGCGCGGGCCGGCCGGGCGGGAGGAGCGCTGAGGGGCGGGCCGGGCCGGGCCGGGCCGGGCGGCGCTGCCGGGCCCCGCCGCGGCGTGTGGGTGGCTCCAGGCGGCCGGTACCCAGCGACAGGCGGCGAGGTGGGAGGAGGCTGGCGGGGCGGAGGAAGAGGAGGAGGGAGCGCGGCGGTGCTGCGAGGCGTTATCAGCCGGTGCTGGACTATGGTGCGGCTCGGCGGGGGCTGACACGCCGGCAGCCCGCCCGCCTTCCTCCCTGCCGGCTGACAGGCACGTGTGGGATGTGAGAGCTGCCCTCGCCGGGGGAGCATGAGCTGTGCCCAGGCCGGCATTGTCCAGGTACGAGGGGCTGCTGCCGCCCGGCCCCGGGTGAGGGTGGTGGGGCGGGGGCGGGTGCTGTCGGCTCCCAGCGGAGAAGTGCGAGGCGGGATGGAGCTGGTAGCGGCCTCGGCTCCGGGAAAGGCCCTCCCCGGGGCCGGCGGGATGCGGTGGCGGGTCGTGGGTGTGCGCTGTCACCGTGCCCGGCTGCGCCGTGCCGCCTTTGTGCCTCGGAGGTCCGTGCGGGATGGGATCCCCGGCCGCGGCCGTGAGCGCTGCCCTGGGCGGGGGGCGGCGAGCGGGTCTCGCTCTCCGGGGAGCTCCTTGGGCCCCGGTGGGATACGGGCTGAGCCGCCGGCCTGTCGGCTGAATTCCACTAGCGACCAGATAGTGTAGAATTATGATGAGCGACGTGCCGGCGGGGATTGACATCATTTGGGGATGTGGATGCGCGCAGGCGGTGATGAAGAGTCCCGTGCCGAATTTTTGGTGGTTATGTCCTTTCCTTGTGAAAGCAGAAGCCCCCAGTTTTGGTTCTTGGCTCCCTGACAATGCAGCAAAATTTAAAGCACGAACTGCTCCCCCCCACCCCCCCGGTGCTCTGTTGCTGTAAGCCAATCTTGTGACTTCATATTTTGGTTATTACCTTGTGTTATTATGTAACTGAATTTTTTTGTTAGCAATTAAATAAAATAACTTATAAGTATGTTAAGAACATTGCCCTAGCCTGTAGCATTGTCAAATGCTGCGTTTCTCATTTTGCAGCCTGCATAGATAATGGGTTTGCACTGACATGGGCAGTGCAATTCATTTTGTTCTCTATTGCATCGTTTCCCGTGTGTTTTTCTGTAGTTGCAGAAGAAATTAGTTGGCTTGGGTTTAGATTTTTGCATCCTGCTGTTTGGAGCTGCAGTAGTCTTTTTTTTTTTTTTTTTTTGTTTTCTTTTAATATATATGCTGCACTCAGCAGAAGTGCGTAGTGAGACTGTACAACAGTCAGTCAGGCTCCTGTCCCTGTGTTTACCAGCACCACTGTCGTGTTCTGTGGGGCACCTAGCCCTGTCTGAACTGGGCAGCAATTAGGGGCAGGGTGCTGCTGTGCCAGTGGTGGCACATAGCAGGTGGTCAGCTGTGCCGTTCTGATTAGTGCTCATGCGAGGATTGCAGTTATTACAGTAATTCATTTTGGCTTGGGGATTCATTTTGAAAATTTGGATTTTCCACTAAGAAGGGATTATCATTTCTCTGTGTAGTACGTGTGTTTTGTGAAGAAGTGGAGTACGGTATGTATCCTGGCTGCTCTCTCTGCTTCCCTTCTGTCTGTCTCTGAAGTGCACACCCAGTTTGGACAACACAGGTGCAATGTTGATTTTCATGCTGGAACCAGAACAAGATGTAAAAGGCAGCACACACTTAGTCAACCCACACCACTCATCCTGTCAATGCAGTCTCAGTCTAGTACAGGGGAAAGGAGTGTGTGTTCTTACAGGGGAAATGTGGGGTCTGTTTACTTGTTTGTTTCAGGAGGGTGAGCAGGGAGTTGGGTCAGAACAAAGAGAGGTTGATGTCCAGCATTTGTGAGCAGCCAGCAGCATGCCAGTTAAGAGTGGGGGGCATGTTTTGTCACTTGTGTGATGCTATTGCTGATGTGTTTCTGACTTAATGTGACCTGAGCTTTGGACTCCTAAACTTTTAGTGTCAGTCAGCTTACTCATTTGAAACCAGAGCAGGCCAGAGCATGAACTGATCCACTCAAGTGATTTTATCAGGAACTATCAATATCTGAACGTGATGCTGATTAATTTGAAAGCAAACTGTGTACACGTGCTCAGAACATATCGAAGAATTAATTCCAAATCCATATGCTCAGTATTTTACGTGCATTCTAATAACAAATATGGTCCTTGCTGTTTTCTAATAAATAACTGGCTAAGACTTGTTACTGAGGTGCATTTTTCAGTGGCTTTGTGTTTCATGTACATGGCATGCGATCTTGCATCCTTTGCCATTGTGAGATAATCCCTGTGAAGCTTCATGAAGTTTTGCACATGCTGTGTCAGATGCTAAGTAGCATTCATTCAAGGTAGTGCTAAATCCTTCTCCTTGTCTCCTTTTCAATAGTCTTCTTACAAACAATGCAGTGACTTGGAAAAATAGTGAGAGCGAAATCTAGTTTATTAGCTGCCTTTTGAAATACTGCAAAAGATGTGGCCGTGGTATTGTGGGGAGGATTCAAGTTGTGAAAGTGATGGTGTTGGACAGTTGGTGTTGGGCCAGGAGCTGTTCTAATAAAGAGGATAGGTTACCTGTGTTTTAAAGCTCCTGGATCTGCCTTGTGGATACAGGGGATTAAGATTGCCCCTGTGGTTTCACCTCCGCAAGATGCTTCTAAAAAATACCCAGCAAAACAACCTCCTCATTTCCATAACAGTTGGAAAGTTCAAACAGAAGGGCTTTTAGTAATTAAAAAAAGCAATTCCAAAATATCTTTGTTTGTGATGATAGATTTTTCCAGAGAACGTAGCTTGTCCTCATTATGACTTTTGATCTTTCTAAATATCTCTATGGTCCTGTCTTTCCCTATGTAGTTTCCTCCAAAGTTAGGGGTACCCACAAAGCCTGGCTTCAGCATGTACAGATCATAGTCCTTGTAGGCCTCTAGAGACAGGGAGGAGAACTCAAGCTTTAAGCAAGTGCTCTGGCTCACTGTCCGTCCTGTTCTGTAGATGGGGTGCTTACCTAAGCCTAAGCCAAAATTACGCATTTGAGAGCAGTGCCCTGCACAGTTCAGCTGGGTGTCCGTATATACGTGTAGCTTACGTGGATGGATGATGCCTGCAGCTGCCACAGCTTCCCAGCAGGTACAGCTGTGAACCATCACTGCACTGGGAGTCACCATCACCTCAGATGCTCCCTTGCCTCCAGTGGCACCTGTGCTGCTGGGAATGCTGCTGTAGCGTTGGCCGTGTCCCTCAGAGTGGCTTGCAGCAGCTGGAGGATGATCCTGCCCATACGGGTTTGTGTATCTGCCTATTAGCAGGAAAGGGAATTGTGACGCCCCCTTTTCTTCAGGATGTCTGTTGTTTGTTTACACTCAGTGGCTTTCTCGGTTTTGGCAATAAGGAGATGAGTCAGTTTTGCTTCTGTTTAAGGCTTTTTTTACCCATTTCTCCAGTAACGTTTCATGTGCTCTTGTGATTCTGCAGTGGCTGAATGGCAAATACTGCAGGCATTTGGTTTAATTCCTTAGAAGTGTATTTCTATTGGCCTTAGATACAATGACCATTAATTCTAATAAAGCTTAAAACAGACTAGATCTTATGTACTTATGTATTTGTCCTAAAACACAGCAATACTTTGTTTTCTAGTGGTAATCTCAGAAGGGTAGGGGTCGTGCAACTCAGAAAAAATAAAAATGCAGTCAGTAGCAAAGAACAAGATAAGATGCCGCCTACTTTAGTTGATTTTTTCCAGCTGAGATTTGAGGCCAGCGAGATGCTTAGAATTAATTAAGAAGAAATGGCAAGGTTCTTTGATGCAGGGAGCCCAGGGTCATTTTCCTTACAGTTAATGAATGGTGGCTAGGAAGCTATATAATGGGTTTGTGAGTCAGTCTTGGCCTTTTTTGGTGAGCCATGTCTGGCTAGGGTATCCTGTTGTTAGCTCTGAAGTAGGAAGTTTGAATTCTTCAGGCAGGGCTCCTTAGGAGATGCTGGGACTGTCCCTCGGCAAGATGATGTACTCAATCTCAGATGTTTATGGAAAATGGACCAGAAAGACTGGTCCAAACTACAGGTGAAATGGGCTGTTGTCCCAGGCAGCAGACTGCTGGGGGCAAGTGGCTGGCTGTGGACTGCTTTTGATTTTGCAACAGGGAGGAGCTGGGTTGAAGCAGGGCAGCAGCTGAGCAGGGCTCCCTTGCTGCAGTACCTGTTGCAGCTCCCATTTGTCCTCTCCCTCCAGGGGTGGCAGCAGCAGAAACCACTGTCAGCTCTTCAGGACTCTCCCTTCCCAACTTTCCACTAATAATCTCACCCTCCTTTTCGATGAGTTCAAACAGCCTTAGCTTGATCCCAGCTCCTCATCCTTTAGTCCAGAACATTGCCTATAATGCAGATAAACTGTGAGATGGCTTGGGAGCTGGGGAGGAGTGATAAGGCAAGCCGTTTCTCCGAGATCCTAAAACAGGGGGAAACCCCGGTGCTTGTGTTTGAAATCTCGAAGTCAGTGATCAGCTGTGTTCCCCAGGGAATCGCTGTGCTCCATTGTATTGGGAAGTTCTCCGAGGACACAGCAGTGCAGGCAGCGTTCCCCTGCTGCAGAGCAGAAGGTCTGTGGGAGAGAGCGTGTGCACAGCAGTCAGGAAACCTATTATTGAGACCTAGGCTGAGGTTTCATTTCATGCATTTAGCAAAACAGGCTTGCTCTTTCACACTTTCCAGATATTTTTATATTTCTCTGCAGATGCTTATAGAGCACCAACATTTGTTTGGTTTCAAGCCTGAATTAAAATTCCCAGCCAATGTCTGGAGGCAAAATCAAAAAGGCAAATATTTCTCCCAGAATTAAAATCCATTTAAATTTGAGAGTTGTTAACCCCTTAAATAGCAATGGAGTATAGAATCTATCTTGGACTGAATCACTTGTGTTTAAAATGGAACATGCTCTAAAAATAAATGGTTAATTTCTTCAGTGTAGTCAATATGGAATTTAGAGATCACTGATGGAGTGATTTGACATCCATCTCCATAGCAGGAGTCATCTGGGAAGTCTGTGATGTTGAGGGCATTTGTTTCTATTAGCACCTTTTAAAGTAGTTTTGTTAATGACCTCTTGAACACTAGGACTGAAATGTGTCATGTGGTAAAATTAATTTTTCCATTTCATAGGAAAATGTGTGCCATGTGCACCTGCCATTGCAAAATCAGGTTCCTCAGGTCCTAAAATGTGTGGTTCAACAGGCCTGTCTGTTTTTTTTTTTTTTTTAAAGGAAGCAGGAGCCTGCTGTATTTCTGGTGCCAACCAAATGCTTTCACACATCTCCATGTAAAATTTAGGATGGCATCCTGCAAGCTGGAGAAGATCTGATGTTGTGCTACTCACTGTATACAGAAGGAGGATTGGTTAGGAATAACTCTCTGAAACGTGTAAGCAGAAGAGGTGGAGCAGGAAATAGTCTGCTTTTCCCAAGGGTAGGAGGAGAGCAATAGAGGGGGGGGGAATTCTTGATAACATGGTCACACAAATCATTATTTACTGTGGTTGTATGGAGCAGGGATGGGTCAAGGAGCTTCTCTTTGGATCTTAGGAGTTGCCGTGGCTTTTCTTCCTCCCCAAAACAAACTATCCTGCCAAAGTCTGTCTCTTTGGCAGCATGTACATTACATGTTGTAGAGATTTTGCTAAGCTAGGTAACAAGCCATGAAGTTGGGCATAATCCAGATTTGCATGTGAACTGTATGCCTGTTAAAAGGCTCTTCCTAAACTGTCTGAACTGCAGTCCTTCTAGCTGGATACAGTAACTCAGGTGTGTGGGACTACCTGTCTGGGCATCTGGGCACTATTACAAGTGCTTGACAAACTACTGGGATGAATGTGATCATCTGATGTTCCCAGCCTGGGCAACTTGCTGCTTTTCTTTAGAAATCTGGGCCCTTTCAAGACTGATAGTGTCATTAAAGTAAGAGATACTGTCTTATTCCAAGGTCTTAATGCAGCCTCAGGAAAATTTAGATTTAGCATTCACATTTTAATGCAGAACATCTGTCAAGTATTGGGGTATTTGTCAGTGTTCTTTAATGATGTGTTAAAAAAAGTCATCTGAGAGACCCTAGAATTTTTAATTTTAAAAATATATACACTTTTCTTCAATGAGGTATGTTTTGTGTGCGACTGCATGGCTGCCTTAAGAAGACAAAGAAAACCCCAGATTTACTCTCTAAAGCCTCATCTTGATTTAAATACCAAAGTTTAGTTGCCACATGCTTAACCATGAAAAGTGGGGTAAGCAGATGAAATATTTAATCTCGGAGTCAGAACACAGGTTTCCAAGATGATGCTGTTTGAGACTCATGAAATGCCCAGTAGCCATTAGACGGTCTCCTATTCTTGGTTACAGGCACAGGAAAGCTGTGCAAGATAAGGAGTAAGGACTTTCCATGAACTCTTAAGTTGCCTAATTTGACTGCACCATGCTCTCAAGTGGTAGCCAATGTGAGGCCATGATTCAGAAACATTACATACGTACCCTGAGTCACAGGCAAGCCATGATGCTGAGATAAAGTGTTATTGAGTTTGGTTTGAGCATTGAGAATGAGCAATACTCCTTCTAAAGTTATTTGGAACTTTTCTTGATGAAAGACAAGGCCTCTGATGATTTTATTTATTTATTTATTTACAGAACTGAGTGTCATAGGGAAGCTAGCTGTGTCCTGTGCCAGCGTCAAGCACTGACATTTCTTTCTCATTACTCGAGCAGCAGGCTAAAGCAGAAACAGCCACAGAAATCACTACACAGACCAGGTATTAAGGACTAATGAGCTGAACTGTATTTTCTCCTCCATTTCTTAGGCTGGAAGATTATTTCAGTAGGGAAACACACGGTCCTGTGGTAGACCCCTTTCCAAGAGCAAACACTTTGGTGGTTTATAAGGGTCAGGGTACCTCATTTACCTTCCTTTTTGTTTGCACTTCTTAATGTTCCTCAAGGATTTTGCTCTGTGTGTGAACAAAGCTCCCATTAAAGAATAAGATTTCTCACCTGACTAAAGCCAGCCGTTCTTATGTTGGTCAGGAAACTGCATCCTGGTGTAGAGTATTTCCCACTCTTGAAATTTGACTTTGCCTTATTCTTTCATGCTCCTCAGAACTGTAACTCTCAAAGAATCCTTGCTGCATGTATTCAAAGACTCCCTCTCTGCACATGTGTTTTCAGTCTCTTTGATAGTCTGTTCTCCCCCTTCTACCTTCCCCCTGCTCAAGAACCAAGTGAATTCAAAGTACTGTTCTTTGCAATGCAGTTTGCTGCACAGGTAGCATTGGTCATGCAATTTCATGTTTCAGATAATTAAAACATGTCTAATAACTCAGACTAATTCTCCATACCCAATAACATGATGTAGGCTAAAACCTTAGTATGTGTATTTGAGCAATTATGTTAGGGCATTTAATTAAAAGCATGTATCACCTAATTGTATGTCTCTGAGTCCTTAAATATTGCTATCTTTTGCGTGGTGCTGAGAGGGCACTTGCTTATCATGAAGTGCTTAGGGCAATTTACAAATTAGGTTTTACTGTTGCTGGGCAGGGAATGAAAAAGTTTTGGTATGTGGGAACAAAATCACAAGCAGGAAATGCAGCAAAAGTGTAGCAAATGTGTGGTGAAGTGTTCTGGGTGCCTCTGTGTTCAGCTTGCCAGTTGTGTTATTGAGGTTTGTGTAGAGGTGGAGCCTACAGTGGGTGGAAGAGGACAGTATCTTCTAGAAAAGGAATCTAAGGAGCAGCTGCTTGACTTGCTTGTTGGAGCCACACGGTAATTTTTTGACATGTGGGCTGTATTGGCTTATCCATCTTCGAAGATCATCAGAAGCCCAGGGAAGTTGCTGCAATACTTCTAGAAAGGGGCCGGCTGCCCTCATGCCTCCTTTCCCGACCCACCCTGTCTGCAAAGGTGACTTTTTGAAGTTTGGAATAGAGGTAGTGGCTCAGGCCAGGCTCCCTGCAGGGTTTTTTCAACCTTGCACCATCACTATCTTTCAAAAAAACCCTAAAAAAATGTCTAAGGCTCTGAGTGGAAATGAGTAACAACTTCCCAAAAGATAGTAGAGAAAGAAGTTGCTTGATTACAGCAAAAGGATGATGTAGGGCTGTGGGGGAGAGGTTGTATGTTTAAACCTCTGTTTGGAGTGGGAATATAAATGTTTCTGGTAGAGCCTCTACTTCTGTAAAATATTTTAGTTGCCTAGTTCTTATGAGGATGATTTTCTAATGGTTATAAAATGTGGATTTCGTGCATATGTGTATGTATTATTTGTTGGGAAGAGGTTTGTTCTCCAAGTTAAATATATGCCTGGTTTGACCTATTTTTTCCCAACCTAGTTCTGCCAGCACTGCGTGTGCACGCGTGATGTTCCTGCTGAGGGAGTCCCGCTGACCTTAGAGAGACAAGGCACCTTAGGAGAGCTGGTGTGTAAGTGGTGGCAGTGCTAGTAGGCTCAGGGTTTGCATGAGATGGGCTGTCAAGCTGGCTCAGCGAGGGCAAGATGAGAAATAGGGTGTTTGAGGAGGTGTCTGATTTAACACCGAATTATCTGGCAGCTCGGCAAGGGTCGTGAATAATATGCTTGGCTGACTTGTGACCTTGTCACAGTAGGTCTGAGGTGGACAGGAGATCGGTCTACTTGATGGCCTTCTAATAACTCACTGAAAACCCAGGTCATCTGCTTTAGCTACCTGGACCAAAAAGGATATAAATGCAGCATTGCTAATCCAAATAATCCTTGTGGGACCACGAGAGGGGGTATCCACGTGCTGAAATGAAAAGTGATAACAGGGCCTTAAGCAAATGAAGATCTAAGCTGCTAAGTGTACATAGCATATCGTGAGCTTACTAGCTTATGTCCAGGACACTATAGCCATGTTTCAGGCAGTGCTGCACTATAGTAGGAGTCCTAGTGAAATATATGTATTGTACAAATGGCCTTGCCCCAATCCTAGTTGTTCTAAATGGGCTGCAGCTGTGATATCCTTAATTGGGTGGCAGCTGTGGCTAATGAAGGTAACTGGGACAAAAGGGGGTGGGTTGGCCAGTCAGGGGGAGCCTTGGAGGAGCCCTGACGAAGAAGCAGGAAAAATATTGCTGTGAAGAGCTGCTTGTGAGAAAACTACCCAGAAGGTATGGGACTCTAGAAATATGAACTACAACAATATGAATACAATACTGCACCAGAAAGGGAGGCATGACAGATTATCTTGAGTTGGCTGCATGAGACTGGTTTATGTGCAGGGCTCTGCTGTCCCCAGGACTTCTATTCCCTGTGTAATAAAGGCAAAAGCAGCTTGCTGCATCTCTGCCCCCTCAGTGTCATTGTGCCCTGGATGAAGTGCAAAACTGGTTAACAGTGCCTGAAGGGAGGCAGGTTCTCAAAAGCAGGAACTCAGAACTGGTGTGTTGGGTAAGGCGTCGTGTTCAGGGAGGAGCTGCCCTCCCCAGGCAGGGTGTTACTGTTTCTCTTGTACCTGATTTAGATCTAGGACCTAGATCTGTGACTTTCCAGGAATGTGTCCTAACAGGCAGGGAGCTTCTCTTAAGTGTGTATGGGACGTGCTTTACATGCATCTGGCCAAAGTTGTTGTGTTCTACGTGGAACATCTGAGGATTCATTGAGCCAGAGAGCATGAGGGAGCATAATTCTGCTTTAATGGGTAGAGGGGGAGTTTGTGTGTGCCTTTGGCAAGAGCCGGTTCTGGTGTTTTATATGCAGAGTAGCACGTGGGTTGTCAAGCCTGGTGTTTCTGCGATGCACAGGAGCAGAGCACGAGGTTCCTGAACCCTCTTATGCAGAGAGCAGGACTGAGTAGCAGTGAGTATCATTTTCAACTTCAATGCCTGAATTTTGCGTAAGCCCCATTCTTTTGATCTGGCCCAGAATATCTATGTTCAGTCTTAGTCTTCTGAACTGTTTTTATTCATGCCTCAGTGATGCATCCAGTGGGAATTTGCATGTTCATTTGGCTTGTTTTATGCAACAGTTTCTTCAGTGGAATCCTGGTAGCTAATGGTGAATATGAAAGCTTTCAAATACGAATTCCCATGTAACAGGATACTGGTGTAATTCAGTCAGAGCTTTGATAAGCTGCATATCATATGTGATAACCTCAGAGGACCTTGGATCAGAGCCTAGAAAGTTGTTCGGCTCACCTCTAAATTTGAGTGAGAAGATGGAGAGATTACTGAGAAATGCTTTCCAGGTGCCCCACTTAGCCAAACCATTGTCTTTCCATAGCCACTTTCCTTGATTCTCTTTTCATGGATTCTGATAGATGGTAGAGTGAGAGGGAGACTTTGTAGCTGCAGAGGTCTCAGTTGGACTTCATGCCAATTCTCATTAGAGGAACATAGTTAAAACTGCAGTTCATGAATAAAATAAGTTCGCTCCCTCTAGGAGCTTTTGAGGGTTTTTTTTGTTTTCTTGTTTCCCCACACATGTTTTTTAAAGGAAGCAGGAGGTAAAAAACTTTTTCAGCCTAAGTCAGCAGGCAAATACTGCATCTGCTGGAGGTAGCAAGTCTTCTGCATAATGATCCAATTTTATGTAATTGCTGTGGAGGAAAAAAAATCCTGTTTTAGAGCAGAGAGGGCTGGCACTGAGAAGACTGTTTCAGAGACTGCTAACCAATTCTGATGTTCCTCCTCTTGCTGTAGTTCACATCCCTGCAGTGCTGTCCTGCTGGGCTTGCCCAGCTTCAGGTGTGGCTCGGGAGCTTGGACCAGCCCTTGGCAGCCCTGCTGAACGCTGAGTCACAGGGAAGAGATGGAGATACAAATAGTACTCAGATCTGTGCAGCACTGTTGCATTATTTGCTGGAAACTAGAGACCCCCACAAATCACAAGCAAGTCATGAGTTGTTGATCAGGATTGGTGAAATAACTACAATTTGCATTTTCTGATAGCTGCTTGAGTAAAGAGCTGAATTTGTGAGCTACCATGAAGCTACTTACCAAGCCTCTTAAACCACCCCCATCCCCCCAAAACTCCATGTATTTTTATTTGCAGGTATTTTGGGGGAATATGTGTAGACATTGCATCACCCTTGTTTTGATGACTCTTTTCTTTGGAGTCTCTCACTCCCAGTGAAGACAGGTGACCTGGCAGGAGCAAATCCAATACACTGTGAACATGCAGTATAATTATCTTCTGGAAGTAGTTCTGGAGCATGCATGTGTGGGAGGAGGGGAGGCATATTAAGTAGTGAAGCTGCATGAAAATTTGCCAGTGGAATAGTTTTCTGTCAAAAAAAAATGCTGTTTTAAACAGAATCAAAATGTTCCTCATGAGAATGTGTTTGTACTGCAGCTGGCAACTGTTCAGAGGATCTGGAGCCCTGCAGCCTTGTTTAATGATCAGATCCAGTTGGGAGAGATCAGACATGGAGGTGTGGCAAGGTGGTGGTTGTTGTTATGTTTCAGTTGTAAAGAAAACTTCAGAATGCTTCGATTTCCCACAGTGCAGAGAATGAGACTTGACCTACTCTGCCATTTCTTTATGCAGCCCTTTCTTAAAAATTATCTCCCATCTCCAGTGCACATCATTAAAGTGCTGTACTATTGTATTTACTTCATGGAAGCCTGGGGCCCATATCTCAGCTTATGCCAAGTTCGTTTAAGTCACTGATCTTGCACTAGGGATGCATTTGGCCCATGAGGTCTTAAAATAACTGTGGAAATATTCACTGCATATTTATGTGGGACAGAGACCACACAGATTTCTCAGTTTGCAGTTTTCTAATGCTTGTGCACTGGAAAACAAAAACACATCAGTGAGGGAAGCCCGTCCCCCAAATATATGGAGTTGCTTTTTGGCTTGACAAGATCACCTTGAACAGGATCCCTGCTCCCTTTTTTGAATTCAGTTTTCCCAGGTTAGATTCAAATGTTATGCTAGTGGGTTTCTCTTTTCTTCCCTCCTGACACTGCTGGGAGCAATTTTTTTTCTTCTCATTATCTCAACTTCCTTCCACCTCACAAACACATTTTTTATATCTGTTTGAGCCTGTGTTTGGGCTTTCAATCTGGTGCAAACTAAGTATAGTGCTACTGTTTGGCCCCTCCTGTTTCAGTGGTATTGG
Source organism: Ammospiza caudacuta (assembly GCF_027887145.1). NCBI lineage: Eukaryota > Metazoa > Chordata > Aves > Passeriformes > Passerellidae > Ammospiza > Ammospiza caudacuta. The sequence goes on along the minus strand of NC_080593.1, from coordinate 53,123,818 downwards.
GACCTTCTTATTTTTGTTTGCTATATCCTAAGACAGCCCCACTGTGTTAAAATACAGGCCATTTTACAAAGAAAAACTCTCACCAGATTGTTTGAGAATGGTCCTCACCAAGGAGACAAATTTTGGCTTCCCATCTTGGCTTCACTTCTCTTGTGGCAGTCAAGCTAGTCACTAGTGCAATGGACAGAAAAATGATGGCTTCAATTAAAGTCTTAGACTTTTGTGGTGATTTGTCTTATTCCTTCAAAGACCTTCACTCTTTGCCTTCTGGATTGCTCTGGTATGTTGAAGCCTATCCTCCAGCTGTTTAGTCTGGCAAAACATGAATGTGGAAAATGCATTTCTTTAGTGTGGCAGTGCATTTGTTTGACAGTTGAACAGTTTCTTGTTCAGAAGAAGCTGCTCAACAACAGCAGTTTGTTATCTCCTAAGGTGAAGAAAGAGACAGTTAATGGATGTTTTTAATATCCTGAGATTATTTCTGGTTCTGTTTAGTTAACAAATTCCTTGTGCTTGTTTGCTAGCCTTTGCCTTGCGTCCTGTGTGTACAATTACCTTTCAGTCTCCCCCTGGCCTGGCACCTCTTCTGCTGGATGGTGGATTGGAGGGTATCTGTGCTGTGCCCCTGGTTTCCCAGTCAAGGTACTCACATAGCAGGAGGCAGAATTAATCTTGCAGTCCTCTATTAGCTGGACAGACCTTGGAGGTGTCAAACTTTTAGTCTGTTGACAGATGAAGCAAAAGCAAATTAGAAGCTTTCTCACTGTGCTTAGTCTTTTTCTAGGCTGAGTACAGATAGCCAAGTATACATGTAGAAAAAAATATTTTGAAAAGTTCTTTCTGTTTCCTTAGAGGTCCTGCTGTCCATGGACAAAAATGGTAATCTTTCAGAGATCCTTGTCATGCTCTGCCACAAATACTTAGCTATTTTCAGTGTATTGACCCAAAACTTTCAGGTACTAAATGCTCTTGTAGCAGGGATGTGATCTCCCACAGGAATGTTATGTCAAATCTGCCATCCAATTTTCTATGTAACCTGCATTCTTCAGGCCTCACAGTTGTTTGGGTCTTTTTTCTTTTTTAGTTAATGTTTTTATTTCTTAAAGGGAATTTTCTATATTTCAGTCTGTGCCCATTGCCTCTGGTCCTATCACTGGTCACCACTGAGAAGAGCCTTGCTCAGTCTGCCTCACTCCATTCCACCAGCCATTTGTGCACATTGATTAGATCCCCTTTGAGCCTTTTCTTCTCCAGGCTAAATAATCCCAGTGCATCTTTCTGCTTCTCTAGCCACTCTTTTCTGCATGTTAGTCATTCCCTTGGGTGAGGACATGCATTTGTGTGCCTGCATGGAGAGCTGTGTCAGGGAAGTGACCCGGGTTAGAAGTAACCAGTTCTTTTATGCTGTGTGTTTTTAACCCAGAGTGAGGTCTGCTTGGCTGTTCCATGAAGGTTTATGGCAATGCAAGCAAACACCAGCAAAGACTGGGAATAAGAAGTGGGAGGAAGGCAAGGTGTTTCTCCTTGTGGAAGCATCAGTTTTTACTGACTTAAAGTGTTTGTGACAGTCATCACCTAGGTGGACTGTGAACAGATGTGAAGGCCTAAGGGGAAAAATCTTTGGTCTAGACTTACTAAGGCAATGAGATGGTGTTTTGCAGGGACTTTTGTCACCTGTGAGAAAAAAACATTTTTCTGTATGATTTCTTTAACCTTTCCCCAACCATTTGCTGCTCAGAAACTTTAACTGCTTGAATTTCTTTGGATTTAGTATCTTACAACAGAGATCTGCTCCATGAAATCTCCTCTGCATTCCTTTGAACCCATCTGTACCTCCATTGTATTTGAAAATGAATTTCACAGCTCAACTAGCTGTTGCATTAAGATTCACTTCCTTTAGGATGTTGTGAACCTGATTCCTACTGCTTCCTCTCCTCTCCCCTCCCTGCCCCTTCCTATGTGAACCTCATATCTTCCCTCAGCTGTCTTTTATTCTTCCCTGAACGGTCTCTTAATCTTCTCCTCTGCCTTCATCTTTGGTATCTGTATACCATCCCGCTCCTGATTTGTCACCATTATACTGTGCACTCCATTTTTCAGATATTCCTTTTGCATTAAATCCCATACTAATTGTCTTCTAACTCCAACCCCCTAATGCACAGCTTTGCATCTTTTGTTATAGCTCTGGGTATTTTGTGTGGTCCTGTTCCACTGCCATCTCATTTGGATACAGTCCAGTTTATCATATGTGACCCCTTTCTCTCCTTCATCTCCTCCTACTACAATATTTTGGTCAGGAGCTTAGTTGTGGTATTTTATTTATTTATTTATTTTAATTAGACCAAATTTACCTCTGTTCTTGCATTACTATGGAATGTAATTTTCCGTTTCTCTTTTGACAAAAATCTTTGTCTATTGTTTGGTCATTTTTCTCCTTTTGTACGGTAATCTTAACGTCACCAGCTTTCTACAAGTTAAAGCTCTGCTGCGAGGGCATTTTTCTCCTCTGCTTCATTGTATTTGAATCCCAGGTCAATGTTTTTGTCTATTGATCTTATTTTTATCTCTCTGGATTTGCTTTTTTTAATAATAATGCCTATTCTTAACTACGCGTTCTTGTGCCCTCTGCCTCTTCTTTTGCTAGATAATTAACATGGCTGAAGTACTTTGTTTTTGCAACAAGGCCTGGCAACTTTTGCAACAAAGCTCAACTTCAAGCTCGTTGAGCCAGTGGTAGGAGATTGCCTGAGTACTTTGTTAATTTTTTCCTTCAGATCCTTCCCTTTGCTGCTACAAAATGTGCATTGCAATAATAGCTGTGAAGTGCTGCTATGTGTTCATCTTATCTGTATGATATTTTAGGGGTTTGGGTGTATAGACACGGGATGATTCACTGCTCAGTGCTATACCTTGTATTTCACAGAATTGTGTCTCATAGTTGTCATTTGTGAGACAGTCGCTTCTGATGGTTCTGACATTTTTGACATTGACTTATTGGTAGGTGAAAAATTAAGTCTTCCAAAATGCAGAAGACCTCAGTGAGTACTGCTCATGCACAATTTCATGCATGATTTTCATGCACAATTTGTTTATTGGGATCATTATGGCTCTTAGAGGGTACTGGGGATTCCTGTTCATTTTGGTGGGTGTTCTGGGGATCTTTCTCCCATTGCTGTGTTACATTTATCTCACCTTACTTCACCTGTCTAGAACTGAGCTCTTTTGTGCCAATGGAACAACTTGAGTTCTTTGTAGTGGGTAGAAGGGCTTAGGATGAACCATTCACTATTTTAAGATAAGTTGTAATTTCTGATGTCCCTCTCTCAAGGAAGCCTCAATGCAAATTTAAGCAAAACAGCTAGAGCTGGATGATGTAAATCTCACCTCACATCTACTACAGGGTTGTTTGTGTCAATACAAGACTGGAATTTCTGGTCAGTATTTCTGGTGGTAGTTCATGTTATCATTTCCTTGAAGTGTATGTTGCTCAAATAATTTGTGTCTGTCTCCCTGGAGAGTTTAATTTTGCTTTAATGGAGGGGCTGAATGTCATTATGTTCAGTGGAAGGTGTCACAAGCAATAATGGTTGATTCATAATCACCTGCACAAAACTAGGTACAGCAATGGTAATTGCATATCCAGACAATAATTCTGTCTATAAGTGTTGAAAACTCAGATGTTGGACTTCCTGTCAATGGAGGAGTTTTCTAGGCTTTTGCTGTGGAGACTTTCTCCTACGAAATCAGGGTGCTTACAGGGTTCAAGACTTTCAGTCTGTGTAGGTTGGAGTTATACTGCTGGAAAGCTGAAATTTTTTTCCTTGACCCTGTGATGACAGATACTGCAAACATTAGGAAAAGCCTTGGTTTTTATTAAATTCCCAAAAGTGCTGCTCTCACTAGAAGGTGGTTGGATTTGGGGGTCTTTCTGCCCAGTTGCAAAAAAACTCTGCAAGTCTGAGGTAGCAAGAAATGACAGGGATTTTTTATATTGATTTGAGTGGTTTTGACTTGGCTATGCTTCACTTTTTTTCTTATATTCTCCTAAGCCTTGTTATATGGCCTTTTAGATGTTGTTTATTTTACAAACATGAATTTTACTCACTTAGAAAAATCCTTTCATCTTCTCTGGGGGTTAATCAAGGGAGAAACTTTCTACCCCATGAAAGCAGGGTGAGACTGTCTCTATTCTGAAATATTAAATAATCAAAGGGAAATAATACTCTCTGATGATACCTCAGGGAACATTTAATTAAGGAAATGAAATTGCATTAAGAGTGACCTATTGTGGACTGCCAAAAAGCCAACAGATGAGGGAGACATTTGTTAGCAATGTGTGCCCATTGGTAGGAGCTTGTGCAGTGTACCAAGCCTCTTGTGAGACGTGAAGCACAACAAAGTGTCTGAAAGCAGTGTGTAACTATCTGATTGATGGAGGTCAGTTCTGCAGGGGGCACATAGTCTGTGAAGTGACTCCTTGCTTCTGGGAATTGGGGCTGGTTGAGCCATGTGGCCATTTGTGTCTTTGCTGCTTCGTACTAAAGAGTGGCCTGTAGTTCAGAGATAGCACTTCCAACCTTCACTGGCTGAAAGGGAGCATGGCATCGGCTGTGCCAGCCTCCTGTGGAGTTGTACCTGGAGCATGGGTACCATGTTGTACCATGAAACATGGGTAGTTCATGAGGCTTAAGCAGGTTTGTGTTGCTTTAAATGAATGTGGTTAATTTTTCATGCATGCTGGGCACAAGGAGTTTGGCACTGGCTGAACCCTGGAGATGGAAGGGCAGTGAACTCACTGGGGGAGGTCAGCTGAAGGGTGGAGATATATGTGGGATGGCAAATTTTAAGGAAGCAGCAAAAGGTCTGTCTCTTGGGCCAGGTCTAGCAGAGGCACGAAAAGAAGTGGCTCGCTTCTTCCCTTGGTGTGACCAGGGTTTGTAGAGCTCAGAGCTGTGCATTGGGAAGATGCATCCATATTCTGCTCTTGCCTCTACAGATGAGGATTGTCTCTCTGGATTCACAGATGAGGATTGAATTGGGAAACTGGAAATAGCAAATGAACTGAGGAGGAGGAAATACAGGGAACTTAACACTTGATCCTTTACTCCCCTAGGCAATGCTTTTGAAATACATTTGACTCATGGGGTCTTGAACAAACCAGGGACTGACATTTAACAAGTAAAGGCTGCAAGGATGGGTCTGATGTCTGTAATAACACATGTGATTTTGTAAGTCAGCAGTCATCCCTCTGCCAGGGCTGAGTGGTTTCTCCTTTGCCCTGTGCACTGTTTGAATCCCCAGAGGTTTCTCTCAGCCTGCTCTCTGGCAATTACAGAGGCATTCCCTTGCTCTCACCATTAGCGTAATGGCTTGTGAGAACATCACTTATCCCTTTGCTCTTGAGTGACTACTGCTTCCATAATCTCTTTTGCATTAAACTAATGGATCACTTGTGTATGCAATTTTTCTCCCCCTCCTCATATGGTGAGGAGAGTACCTGTCATTGCTTTTACCCCATTTGTCATTTATTGCAGATGAAAATACAAAAGGAATTTGACAAGAAATTGGAGCAACTGTCATATCTTGTTGTGTCTTACTAAAAGTATGCAAATAATAGAAAGTGCCAGCTGAAAAAAAAGCACATTGCCATATTCAATTGTTCCATTGCTGTGTGTAGTTCTTCAGTTGCAAGAAAGCAGATTCTCATCACAAGCAGTGATTTTACCTGTTTTGTTTTTTTTATTTATCAGTTAGAAGTGATGTTTAAAGTAGATTCTTGATAAAATGGAGTAGTGACCATTTCCAAGCCATCCCTTATGGAAGAGGAAGAAAAATTTTGCTTACAGATACAGTACCTCTCCCACTGTCTTTTACCCCAAAGTAGCAGCAATTTTAAAGAGCTGCTTAATTTTCCTTGCATTTACAATATCACACCTTTTCTGCTCTCTTAATTGGAAGGAAGTTTTTCATAATGTCTAATCTGACTTTTGCTATGGTGTGATCAGTCCCACCCATGTGGGCGCAAGAAAAAAATATTCCTTCTTCACAGAAGCATCTTAAATACTGAATGGTGTCACCTGCCCTGTTCTTCCCACTCTGTCTTCCATCTTTTTTCCACATTTTTGCTAGCTAGTCTCAGTTATATGTGTATCATTTTGGGTTGTGTTTTGCTGAATTTTGCTGTTTCCTGTGGCTCTTTGGACCTGCTCCAGTTGGCTCATTTGTTCCTTCAAATGCAGCACCCAGGCAAGGATGTAGTACTGCAGCTGAAGCTCTGCTGATGCTCAGTAGAGTGGAAGGACAAGACCATGTGTTCTGTGGGGCACAGTTGTATTTATGTGCTCCAGCCTGCTTGTTTGCCTTGTGCTCAATGGCTTGACTCTGACTCCTGTTCAGATTGTCATCCCCTCTTACCAATGGATTCTCTCTGAGTGCTCTTACCTGGTGAGCTGGTTTGGCTGGGGTGGAGTTAAATTTTTTCATAGTAGCTGATGTGGGGCTGTATTTTGGATTTGTGAAAAGAGAGTTGATAATGCAGAGATGTTTCTGTTACTGCTGGGCCGGTCCTGCACAGCCTCAAGGCCTTTTCTACTTCTTGTACCACCCCTGCCATGAGGATGCTGGATGTGCCTGAGGAGTTGGAAAGGGACACAGCCAGGACAGCTGACCCCAACTGAGCACAGGAATATCCCATACTGTATGGCATCATGCTCAGCACATAAAGATGGAGAAAGAAGAAGGGTAGACTTTTCAGTGTCATGGCATTTGTCTTCCCAAGTAACTGTTCTGCCTGAGGAGGCAGGCCCTGCTCTCCTGGAGATGGTTGAACACCAGCATGCCCATGGGAAACAGTGAATTAATTTCTGTGCTCTGCTTGTGAATGCAGCTTCTGCTTTCTCTGCTAAACTTGTCTTTATTTCAACCCATGAGTGTTCCAGCTTTTAGTCTTCTGATTCTCTCCCTGATCCCACTGAGTGGGAGACGAGTGGCTGCTCAGGGCTTGCACAGTGGGGCTAAATCAGAACACCTGGCTCCAAGTTCTCCTTACTGTATTTATGCAGTGTGTACAGCTGTGTTTCGTTCCTGGTTTTTCCAATATTTTCACTTTGCCCCGATAATAGTGGATTTGAATCCTGTCTGTCACACTTCTGGTCTTTCTTTGTTCCATTTGGTCTACAGATTTAATAAGTTGATTCTTTCTTGTCATCCACTTAGAGATGTAGCAGGACTAGCTCATGGAATTCATCCAGGTCTGCACCAATCAGTCGTGTAGAACCAATAATAACTGCTGAGTCCAGCCTGAATGAACTTTAGAACTTTATCTAGATCATGCTTTCCAAACTTTCTTGAAAAAATAAAAAATGTGAAAGTATATAAAAAGCTTTAAATTTGGTCAAAATATAAAGAAGTTATGCTTTTTCTTGAGCCCAAAAACTGTTACTTTGCTGGAGAAGAAAATTAAATTAGTTTGAGGTGTTTTTTTCTTGATGAATCTGTTTCTTGTTACTTTCTTTAACCAGTATCTTGATGCTGGTTTTGGATTTGTCCCACTCCAAGAACTCTTGGAGTACTCTCATCAGAGTAAATGCCTGCAAGAGGGATTGTAGTTCAGACTTATTCTTCTTTGTCTAGACTTTGCAGCTTCTGAGGCAGGCTGCATAAATTCTATGTCAAGGGAATAAAAAAAAAATCAGTTGTGTGTTTTTTCCCTCTCCCTGGGGACTATTGCAAGATTCAGAAAGTTAATAAACTGGCCATGTGCACAGTGTGCCAGCTGGTCCTAGGGTCTGTGCAGCAGTTGCGAGCTAGAAGGAGTATTTGTTATTGTTACCTGGAATATTTTCTATATTATTTAGATTGTACCCAAGTAGAAGAATGGGTACATTCAATCATACATACAATCCCAGATGAACAGGATTTCCTTTTTCCCTAATACCTCATGTGTTTGTAGCCAAATAACAGAATCACTGGAGGTCATCTCTTCCAACCTTCCTGCCTAGGCAGGGTCCCCTAGAGCACGTTACTCTGGATTGTGTCCATACAGCTGTTGAGTATCTCCAGGGAAGGAGACTCCACAACTTCACTGGGCAAACTGTTCCAGGGCTCAGTCACTCCCACAGTGAAGTTGTTACTTGTGTTCAGCTGGAATTTCCTGTGCATAAGTTCTGCCCATTGTCTCTTGCCCTGTTGCTTGGCCAGAAGTGTCTGGCCCCATTCTCTTGGCACTCTCCCTTCAGATACTTACAGACATTGATAAGTTCCCCTCGCAGTTGTCTCTTCTCAAGGCTGAAACAAGCTCAGCTTCCTCAGCCTGTCCTCAAAAGTGAAGGAGCCCTTCCTCAAATGCATAAGATAGAAAGAAAGTGGAATCTGATATACAGCATAAACTTTGACTGATTCATGATGTGGTGAAAATTAAATTAATATAGGTTTATGGTCTGTTTTTTCCATATTGTGTGTCTGGGGGAAAAAAATCTTTAGGGATGAGAAGTCTAGGTAACTGTTTATAGTGAGAAAGTAGATGTGTGAGAAAGAAACAGGATTTAAATTGTAGCATCTCAGATGCTTTTCAGGGCTTTAGCCTATCCCAGTCAAGGTTAATGTTAGATTCCAGCTGTTTTCAGAGGGCAGGAACAGTGTAAGATATTAATCCATTTTCAAGGTGTATTTTTTAAAAGACTTTTTGTGGCTGAATCTATGAATCTTAAAATTTATTCTCATCTAAAATATACTTTATTTACTGATTGTCATTCCATCTAAAGATGTTATTTACTAAAAGTTATTTTATCACTGTGCAGTTGTGGAAGGCTTTTACCAGTCCTCTTCCCTGTTTTATACAGTGCAACTTCACTGCTGTATTCCATTTGTTTCTTGCTGGCTCTCTGAAAATAGCATTACATGCCTCACAACTTGATTTGTCAGAGATGGGGCAGGTTTTCTGCCTGCAGGCTAACACGAAGTATAGAAGCGTTAATTAAATACCTAGTTTTGTGAAAAGCACCTTGAAATACCTTTTGTATATAAGAAAACATGTGATACTCTTCAGATTTTAGAGGAGGATGTCCTGTGTGGACATATAGCACCATGAGTTTCAGGCATTTTTATATCTGAAATGTTTTTCTCAAACAAATCCTTTGGACTGATAGATCTGTTAACTTGTTTACAGGAAGTTTTCCTTGCTGTGAAACTTTCATCAAGAGGTTGGGTTTTTTTGGTTTTTTTTTTTCTGGAGTCCGTCAGCTTGGGGAAGAAGACATGTTTGTTCATATTTTTAGTGCTTATTGCCCCTTCTTTCACAAAAAATGGCTGGTTGAATTTCAAATTTGTAGTCTTAGTTTGTACTCAGAATGCATTTCTAGAATATCAAAATAATTTTTCTCATGTGTTATGAGATCTGCAAATCTTCAGTGCTGCCATCAAGTGTGGAGAACTGTTATAATTTGGAGATGCAGTATATCTTGCATAAAACATAATAGATATTAATAATATTAATAATAGTATCTAGTATTAACTCATGAAGGTATTGCTCTTCATGATGAGTCTTTGAACATTAATTTATATGTTTCCTCATTCTGACATTTTATTATCAGTAATTCAAATAGTTTCATGAGTCAGGCAGACTTTGTCTCTGATCTGGCCAAGATTTAGACATAGCTTTAATTTTAAAGCAGGATGACTGTGCACACTGATTAGAGAAACACTGCTTGAAATTTGTTTGAATGGACTAAAAACAGTTTGTGTCAATTGGGTTTTGCTCAGGGAGCCTGAATGCTTAGGATCTGGTTACTGGGAGGATTTAAGATGCTTCATAACCTTAATGTAATTTTCTGGTGACTTTTAGTTATAACTTCTCCTTCTTTTCATTTAAAGAATACAGGAAAAATAAGAATTGCAGTTTTAAAGTGTAGAGAAATTAATACAAGATTTTGGATCTACCATTCACTTTAAAAAGATGTCTAAATGATTGTTTTAGTTACTTCTTTTTAGAATGAACTTCAGTTCCTTAACTCTTCTAGGTCTTTAACTGACTGTGTATGTATGACATGAATCATTGATCAATTTATCTTATTAAAACATATGCATTTTATGCAGCTTTTGCAGTTACTTGTTTTTTCCTTCCTTCTGTACTTCTTGAAATTACTTGACTTGGAAAAATTCTTAGCAAAGTTTTTTTGGTATCTAGATAGTTTAAAAATGAATCTAGGATTTTGCATATATGCTGTTCAACACTTTGAAGCCCTGGGCTAGGCAGGTTCTGAGAACATCGTTAAAAGCAGTGGCATCTCAGAAAGCATAGTGTGAATTATTAGTTAATGTTGATGGCTGAAAAGTGACCTCGATTTTTGCCACTTCTCTTGTTAGGTTTGCTAATATTTCAAAACATTTGGTTTTTCAAGGAAGGATTTCTCCTCCTTGCCATCTCTTCCTCTTTTCTTGAGTCTGCAGTGAAGATGCGAGGCTGGATTTGACATGATCTCCATGGCAGCACACATTAGTTTCCATGGCAACACATTTCACAAACAGCTCTACAACTTTACTACAGTGTCAAACAAAAGGAGAAGCCCGACTGTTGGAGCAGGCTGTGATCAGGGTTAAAATTAAAAAGAGGGGGAAGGGAGGAAACACTGGAAGAGGTTGGGTCAGATAATGACTTCTTCCAATTTGTCCGTTTAAAGCTTTTGCTCCAGGGTAGGCACGTCATTTAAAATAACCCCCTAAATTCTCCAGTCCATAATTACCCTGCTATCCAGCTGCATTCCTGCACATGAGTAGGTAAGGGATGGGCTGTCACAAGTCTTTTGTCCCAAGATACTTCTTTAGCCTGGTTTCAGGAGGAAATGAGGCTTACAGATTAACAATCCTCTGATCCAGTTGTCTCTTTGTCTCTCTTCCATTGGTACCTCATAGCTTTTGACCCCATTGATCAGCTTATTTGAATCTGACAGAGGGGTCAAAGTTGAGGAGGTAATTAAGTTCCTCTAGGTGTTGTGACAAGCTGCTCCCTGGAAGTAGGCTCTGTGCACTGAGAATTGGAGAATTACAGGCATCTCAGCTAGATGGATATAATAAACATTCTTTTGATGGTATGAAGTCAGGAACATCTTTAAGCACAAGTTAAGTGTCTCTTTTTTTCACGAGATGCTTTTCTAAACCTCGGAGACAGGACACTATCAGAGGCTGATTCTCTTATGAGAATCATAAGAAGAATTCTTATGAGAATCATAAGAAGCATGAGGGAAAATATGGAAGGACTGCATGGTGCGAAGCAGATTGCAGTTTACTTTTATTTCAGACTGACTATAATTAATTTTTCAGGTTTACACAATGCAGGCAATAGGCTTGAAATGTGAAAATAGAAGCTTAAGTTGGGTGTCAGAGGACTTGTACTAAGAGAGTCTGGGGGTGTGGGCAAGGAAATACTGGTATGCTCAGGAGTCTGCTCCATTGTTTGGGCTGTGCACATCTCCCCTTTCTGAGAGATGCAGTTCCATGTGCATGGGAGCAATTGCTTTTATGTCATTGGAAAGGTGGTGGAGTTTTAGTAGAATCTATTTCTCAGCTGTGTTAGTGATGATTTTTTTAAAAAAGAAAAGAATGCAAAAGTAGCTTAAGATAATCATCAATTAATATTGATCCTGGTTTAGAAATGCAAGGCTACCACATTATTCTTGTCACTTCAGTGGTTCAAACTTAGTGTGGTGTGCTATCATGCACCTGAGCTTTTATGGGAAGATGGAGTTTTTAATTTAAAAACATTATAGAGGTGGCTATAGAGGACCAAATGCAGGAGGGAATTCATAAGCATTAAAGATATCTTTTGATTAAAAGAAATATACACGGATTTATACATATTATTATATATTGCAGCAGGTGGAAGGCAGTGTTAATCTGGGGAGCTGCCAGGGTAGAGGCAGGTTCTGGAGACATGGTTTCAGGCTGGGGACATTGCCCCAGCTGAAGAATAGGATCCAGCTCCAATGAGTCCTAGAAGGCTTTTAATACAGGATCTTTTAATTAAGAATCTTTTAATACATTACTGTTCAAAGTTGACTTAGCCACTGCTGACCTCTGCTTACCAAACAAAATATTAAAGTATTTTTCTTTCAGAAGGAAAGGAAAACAGTTGTCTCACAGAATTGGGTTTTTTCTGCTGACTCTTGGAAATTATCCTGATGGATAATTTGGTCTGTTGAGCAGACTTGAATGAAATTGTCAAAGATGTACATAGTAATGACTTATTGCCTACTTTTCCATTTTAGCTGATTCTATTGTTTTAAAAAGAGAATTTTTTTAAGGATCTTGTTTTCTATAAATCTCTGCAGAATCTAGTTCTTAGGGGTCTTTGTGTTATGAAAGTTTTAGTCCCTTGAAGCTTCTGGTGAAACAAAAATGCATGTAAAGACTACCCACATTAAAAGGCTTGCTTACAGCACTGTTAGCTGTATAACCAGCCTATGCTATACTTCTGGTTTTGATTAAAAGTAATGCTTGTGATGAACTACTAACCTTCTAAAATACCAATATTGATTTTTTTTCCAGTAGCTCATGTGCCATCTCAAAACATTTGGGAGTGTTGATTGGAAAATTCAGACAATCTTATTTAACACCCTTTCGTGATGTTTTTATTGTGCCCTGCTTAGACATTCCAGGGGGCTTAGTCCTTTTTACACCGAACCCAGAGGATCCATCTTTGGTTGATTTCTTCTTAGTTTTCAGGTTCCTTCCTGTCCTTAAGGTTTGCCACACCCAGTCAGTGCTTCTCAAGCTTTAATTAGACGTGGTGGTCAAGGCCACCCATCTGTCTAAAGAGCCTTAGCTGCTTTCCTGTCCCAGTGAAGAACAGCTTCTCCAGTTGTTGTCTTCCATGCTTCTAAGCCCCGATTCAGAGACCTCTGATACAGGCAAGGTTCAGCAAGGCTGGGCAGCCTAGGCTCACATCTGGTGTTTTTTGGTATGTTTGACCAGGAGGGGATGGATGTGGAAGGTTTGCCGGTATTACAATTCCAGTAAATACTCCCAATAAGTACCTTCCTCTAAACTGGTAATGTATTTCTTTCCTCTGGTTTTCTTTAGAGTGTTAAAATTGCAATGTGGGCTCACTGCTGAAAAGAACTACCAACATATCCATCTGAATGAAAACTGTGGGTCTTGTTATAAAAATAAACTTGTTTCATTGAGCTTTCATGTATCAGGAGATTTGCAAATGTAAAAATGCAATATGGAGGGAATGGATTTTGAATAATTCCTTAATCTGGTTTTCAGTGGTCAGGTTGTTCAGCTGCATTTTTTGTCTTCTCCCTAATCACTTTCATATTAAAGATTAATTGCATATCATAGAGAATCCTTGATTAGGCCAATGAAAAGTGAGAGCATAGATCTGTTCATTAGAAGCAGCGTGACGAATAATAATGAGCAACTGCCAGGCTTCCTTGTCTGGCTTACAGCAGACACATAGAGGACACGTATTTCTGTGATGCTCCATTTGCTGTTATTAAACAAAAATAATTTACAATTTTACCAAGGAGCTTCTTTATTAACAAAACAGAATAAATTACTCTGTTCTATACACCTTCTGGGGTGTAAGTTTAACAGGAAAAGGAGTTAATAATTTCTAAGCATGTTTTGCCTCCTACTCCAGGAGAATCCAACAAGGTGATTTATGAAGATGTTTTTATTTTAGACATTGTCATTTTGACTAGGACTTTCTCTTTAGTCATGTGCCTCTTTGCAATGGGTTGTTTGGGTGTTTTTGTCCTGAGTTTCAGGATGCTACATGTGATGCATGTACCACATCTGTAAAGCTGCAGAACTTGCTTCCCATTGCACAGGAACATAAATGTGTGTGTAGGACTTGACCCCCAAGTGAAAAAATGTTATTCAAGAGTTGTCTCTGCTGGCTGCTGTAGATAAGGAATGTCAGAAGAATGGGATGTAATGAGGGCAGTGTCAGTACACAGGGCAACAGTGTGGACTATACATGCCAACATTAAATTAGAGTCACTTTGTAATACCAAACTAAGCAGTTTGAGAATGAGACTTGTGAGGCAAAATGATCATCAAAGTCACACCTTTGATTGCAACAGGTGCTAGTACTGCAGCTGTTACAATTCCCATTCAGGGGCAACTTGTGGCTTTTTTCTACTTGGAGGGAATGATTTCTTTCCACCAGTCCACTGAATGAATATGTCCTGAACCTGTGAGCAAGTGTCAAGAGGCTGTAGTCATACGTAGTATTGTTCATCACCAGCAGCAGTGATTCTGAAACTTCTTGGAAATAGATGACTGTCAAGCCTGAATTTGTCATGGACCATTTTTGATTCTTCTCAAATTGTTAAGAGAAAACTTCATTAGACTTTGAGTGAATTAAGCCAGTCTCATCCTCCTGCTGCTAGTCACTGTAGAAATGTACTTTGGGGACCACTAGCAAAGTCTCATCCTAATCTTGAATGAGCTACAGAATAAAAGGCCTCTGGGTTGGCTTTTCTATTCCAGTGGATTTGGTCTTTTCCTGCCTAAGGCTTAGAGTTTCAACAAGTAGAACAGAAATGTCTGATGCTAAAAAGACAGCTGTGTTACTCCTCCTTCAAAGGCCTGCAGCATGGGAAGTCTTGTCCCAAGATTCATCTGATGCCAATTCTGCACACCTTCCAAGTATGAGCCTGAGATCCAGCTGTTTTGAGTATGTTGTAGGCAGGATAACTGGTTATGTGTCACAACATTCAATGGTGTCAGGTGCTAAGAAAAATTCTCAGAGTTGGACTCCTTCACTTACACATTAGGTGGGCAGCAAAGCTGCATTTCTGATTGAGAAAATAAATTATCCCTAGGGAAAAAGTAACAACTGCCAAGGCATTTATAGACCTCTGGAAACAGAGGTGTTTCATGACTGAAAAGAGATGTGATCATTGGTGATGAGACAATGCACTCTTTTTCATTGGTTCTCCAACAGCAATTAGAATAAACTGGTTATTGAGTAATCTATGTTAACTTACCTTCTTTTGCTGTCAAAGAAGCAAAAGATCCCTTTTTAACACTTATTTTTCTGCTTCTGCTTTCTGCCTTTTTGAACTAGCATGAGTAGTTACACCAAAGGGAATAGCTAACCTATTTAACTTGAATTTCTCATGTAGCCTCATAGTCTCATGGAGACAGCATACTCTAATCTTCTTCATCTTCCAGAATGTCTGCAATATATTGAAAAAGTTATGGAAAAGAAACCCCAGTCTTGGTAAAACCTAAAGACAGATATTGGTAATAATAAACTTTCCAACTTAATTTATCTCTACTGAAACCAAATTGAACTGTGGGTATAAGGCACAGAAAAAGTTGGCACGGGCCTTATTTGTGTGTATGTGTATTTAATTGAACTATGTGATTTTACATTTAGATTTTTGTGATATAGACCAAATGGATCTCCTAAATTTAAAAGTTTACTTCCTTTTTTATTCACAAACAGTCGTGGGTCCCAAAACACATTGAATTTACTTCATCTGCTTTCTGAAGGTTTCTGAAATAGATACTGTGATTGTCACTTCACAATTTTTTTACCAATATACCCTTAAAGGTATTGTTGTTTCTAACCAGTGGTGGAATCTCTGAACAGTGTTATCGTATAGAGAAGGCTTAAAAGTATGGGAAAATACAGTGTTGAGGGATGAGAGAAGCACATGGTCTAAGTAACAGCAAGGGAATTCAGTTGGTGATGAAAGTTTAATACACTGTATTGTCACAGCAGGGACTGGTTTGTGAAGATACAAGAGTTAGGTTCCAGGTGCTGTTGGCAGTGTGATCACAGTGGCATGTCACTGTCTGGGGGAATGGCACATGCTCAGGGGTGAACCTGTTCAAAATCCTGTCTGCCACAGCAAATACAGGTCTGGTGGTACGGAGCAATGAAAGTGTGCTTTCAGTCTTGTAGCTGGAGGTGGTGTGTATTTCATTTATGTCCTACTGCTGTGGGGCTTTGGGTGGGCTCTATGCCCTTAAGTTAACTAAAAATAAATAAATAAAATAAATAGAATAAATAAATAGAGAGCTCAAGTAACTAAATCCCGCAACCAATCATGAACAGTGGTATATCAGTGTAAAAGGAGTTAACGGTGCAGGAGCTTGCTTGGGTGTTGCAGGGGTTTGAGTTGTTCAAACCTCATATACAGCAGCATGAGAAGAATTGCAGAGGTATAGCCACTGTGTATATTCCATACTGAGGTTTCATCTGAGGAACTCCAGGAATTAGATACATTTATTTTTTACAAGTCTGTTTCCATTTTATTGTGGGAAAAGTATATAAATGAGGCTTTGTTGGGTGGAGAGGGGAATCTGGTTGTCTTCTGGTCCAGAGAACTTCCACCATTTTTTCACTGTTCTTGACAGATAATACAATTCTGTGAAGGTTGAATTTTACACAGCTGAATGTTTGAGAAGGGATGAATAGGCTTGGGAAGAGGTGGGAAAGGACTGGATAGCCCTTCTTAATGTGGGCTTTCTGCTGTCTTCAGAAAATGAGCAAAAATCATCTGCATGGTAGAGACTGTTTCAGCTGCTGTTCCTTGCTTTAGCTTTGTGCACTGCTGCTCATGCTATTAAGCTAATGTTGTTTTCCACTCATGTTCTTGCCTTTTCTGTTTCCCTGGGTAAGGCTTTGGGCAGGTTCTGAGGCAGAGTTTCTGATCATGAGCTGAAATTTGCCAAAGGAAATTGGGAGGATGTGAGTGGTTTTCTGACTTCTTGTCCTGTGCAGGGAGCCTGGGGCCACTGCTCCTGTCTTCCTCAAATGAACTCTGGACACTTTCCCCCAATCTTCATCGAAAACATATGTAACATTAACCAATTCAACTGGATTTATTATTGCTTGTACAGCTTAAAACCCATATTTTGTTTTCCTTGACTTGCCCATGATGTTATGGTAGAGGGAAGCATTACTGAAGCATCTACTATTTGTCTTGTTCTTTCCTTTGGACCAGCCCAGACCATACAGGTTGTTTTGTTTTGTTCAGGCTACCCACATCAAATGAAAATCTGAAATAATTCTACCTTTTAGAGTTTGACAGTGATTTCTTTTTTAGCCACAGGAATGCACAATATGAACTTTTCTCTATGACTGAAAACAGTTTTCACTGGTGCACACTGCAGCATGACCAGAGCAAGAGGACAGTCCTCTCTGGAGGGCATCAGACATGACTCTCTCCACCCCCTTGTAGAGATTCTCATTCTATTCACTCAAAATGTGTAAGAGACCACTTAAAAATTAAAGATTGATGAGATATAATAAAAGACAGGGAGGCAGAATAAGGGAGATGAGCAGAGTTGTATAGATTATCTGCATGCAATCATTAATTTAGGAATAAAGATGTGGAAGTTTCATTTGAGTTTATTTTTCAGAAAATTGTGTAGCTCTTAACATATATTCGTCAAGGAGATTTCTGGGGGGCAGGGGGAATATAGTAATTTCTGACCTGCTTTAGTTTGTTTCATCCAGGTCAAAACATTTTGACCTCAGCCTTAAGCAGTCTGTTTTCTTGTGTATATCTCTTGGGCACATTGCTTATATGGTACCCTATGGGGAACATAAAATAGAAACCTTTTGCATTTAAGGAAATCAACAAATCCAGAAACTTTTATCAGTTGTAAAAGAGCTTACCAATGTCCAATGCCTTGTTGTCCAGGCCATACTACAAGTTTTATTATATATCAGAGCCCTGGAGAGGTTCAGGAAAACTACAGAAGGGATCTGTTTTGTAGATATTGAAGGAGGAATGGTACAACCCAGCCACTTGTTTGTCTATTACCTGTTATTTATGCCAAGCAGAAATGATGGGATGTGATTTAGACATCTTAAGGAAGGGTAGCATAAAGAAATCTAACCCATCTGAGATTTGATGTGGACAAAAAAATCATGTCAATTTGGGCTTTTTTATGTTTGATGTTAAGAAAAGTTATGCAATTGATTTAATACACCAAGACTACTGTAAGGCATTTCTCTTGCTGCTGTACAACATTTTGATTGAGACACTGGGTTGATACAGAATCAATGTGACACATTAAATACATACAAACTGTATAACTGAGGTCTCCAAATGTAATGGTAAATAGGAAAAACACTGCTGACATAAAGAAGGCTT
Organism: Ammospiza caudacuta; assembly: GCF_027887145.1. Lineage (NCBI taxonomy): Eukaryota > Metazoa > Chordata > Aves > Passeriformes > Passerellidae > Ammospiza > Ammospiza caudacuta. The sequence goes on along the minus strand of NC_080593.1, from coordinate 53,105,696 downwards.
CCACTTCTTTCTGTGTTGCATCTTCTTGTGCCCATGGGGCAGGAAAGTTTTAGAAAGAATTTAGAGGAGGAGGAGAAGTTCATGGGGGGACGGATGACTGGGAAATGCTGGACCTGTTTAACATGTTGATACACTGACCTTATCAAAGAGAGATGGAGTGATGACTTGATCATTGTCTCAATGTATACAGAGGAAATAGAAATTTGAAATGTGAAGCAAAGATAGAACACACTAAAGACAGATTGTAACAGGTATTTTCATTTATCCTGTAAGTAACAATTTAAGTGATTCCTCAAATTTTGTGTGTCTTTTGCCACATCTAAAATCTTAGTCCTTCTGTATGTTTTTTCTAAAATGTACACTCAGGGAGGAGTACAGAAATTAATTTCAAAAAAACTCCCTACCTTCCCTTTTGCCTGAACAACCTCCCGATAGATCACCAGTTCTCCCTGTATGCTGAGTGCAGTGACATGTAAAGTGGCTGGGAACATCAACCCTTTGGGGGAGAATAAGGTCAGGAAATGCTATTGGGAGGCTTTGCGGCACCGAATGTGGCCTTGGGGCCAGCCTAGACCCAGTTGAATTTAATGTCAAACCAGTTCAAATTAAGACTTTGCTATTTAGTCCATAATGCTAAGGCATTCAGCTGGGGAATGGTGGAATGCTTACTCTCTAAAACAGTACTTTCTAAATGCTTTATTCTGTTAAAAATGCTGATATTTTGATGTTTTGCCCTAATTAGAGATGAAAGCAAATGACAAAATGGAGATGTTCTGAGGAATGGTAGTCCTGTGTGTTACTCATTTTTACAGAGAAGTTCACCTTAACAGCTAGAATTGCTCTTTTATAATTCTAGTTGTGCTTCAACGTGTGTTTAAATTTTATACTTCTGTTATGCTACTTAACATTCAAGCATATACTTAATCACAGTACTGAATTGGGCTTGATTTCAGAAAACGAGCTGCTACCCTGTTTATGCACATGCAAGTCTGATGAGGAGCAGCTGAGGGAGCTGGGTTGGTTAGCCTGGAGAAAAGGAGAGGAAAAACTCTCCTCTCTCAGGGGAGAGTTTACCACTCTCTACAACCACCTGCAAAGAGAGAACGGCGGGGGTGGTGTCAGTATCTTTTCCCAAGTAATGAGTGACAGGGTGATAGAAAACGGCCTCAAGATGTGTCAGGAGGGGTTTAGATGGACTATCAGGAAAAAAAAAATTCACTGTAAGTGTGGTCAAGCATTGGAGCAGGCTGCCCAGGGAAATGGTGGAACTGCCATCCCTGGAGGTATTTAAAAGATGTGTAGATGTGGCACTTAGGGACGTGATTTAGTGAACATGACAGAACTAAGTTAGTGTTTTGACTTTGTAATAAATGAATGTGATTCGTGCTAACAATTGTAACTATATTGATATTTTAGAAAATATTTGTTAAAAAGTAATAGAGGAAAAGGACATGTAATTAGTATCACAGAACAGATGATTTCAGATGTTCATGAGAAACCAGGATTCAGGATGTAGTTTGAGATAAGTAACATCCCAAACGGAATAGGCCTCGGGATAATTAGAGAATCAGCCTTGAAATGGACAAGATTGAAATGATTCCAGGTATCTATGAAATAGTAAGGCTTATTTTTGGAATATTATGCTGGCTTCTATAACACAGGTGCGTGTGCAACCTGTGGGGTTGTTCAAAGGACAGTGATGATGAGGAGAAGCCTTTGTCAGAAGAGACCACCAAAAGCCAGAAGCCCCCTTCGAAACAAGCAGAGCAGGCACTGTGCAGTACAGTGATGTAGATTTCAAGAATCGAAAATAGGAGATTTAGAAAATATTGATGAATATGTATTAGCATACAGTATATAAGTTGTGTTTGGATCCTTTTGCCTTTTGTATGTGAGGCAGGGTGGGAAGCCCTCCCCATACCTCGATCAATCGGTTTTGCTTATGCTTTATCCAAACCACTGCCCAATTTCTTTTTGTAACTACTTGATTATATTTGATTGTATTATTTTATATAAAATTGCTGCTCAATTAAAATTTCTGCTAAATTTTAATATTGTGGTTTATTAAATTAGACATATAGGACCTCATTCGTAACAACTTGATGATCTTAGAGGTCTTTTTAAACCTAAGTGATTGCGTGATCCTACATGAGAGTAGGCTGAGAGGACAGGTGAGGAGGTGGCAGACTGAGAAGAGAGCACAGCATCGGTGACATCAGTGGGACAGCAGAGTCCCAATGAGTGTGAGATGACACTGAAGGCAAAAGGGTAGAGAAGAGTGGGTACCTCAGCAGGCTGAGGCAGTCCTTCCGTGCTATAAGGTAGAGAGAGTGCTGGTTATCCCTGGAGGGGAATAAGGAGTTGCTCTGCCTGTGCTGTCCAGAGGCTGTTGAGTGCAATGTCCTGGGCAGTGGCCAGGGATGGTGCCACGGGTGCAGCTGAAGATGTCCTTGTCTCGGCAGCCAGGGCTGCATGGTTGAACTCCCATTGGGTTGTAACTCTAAACCAGCATCATATGTGGGCTGGGCTCCAAATGGGAGGTGTACTGCGCCTGGATCAGTGGATTAAACAGGCACCGGTTGGTGCCAGTGAATTGGTGATAGCTTACATAATACTTCTTCATGGACACTTTAATATTTAATGTTTGCTATAGTATAAATGGAGCTTGCAGGCAGCTGTACATAAGCTGTGCATGAATTTTTAAGAAGGGGAAAAATTTTGGGAGGCAGGGACGTCACAGAAGCTTCCTAATTGGCACATACCCCAATAGAAACCAAAATGTGAAAATTAAGTTACTGCCCTAATTATCAGAGGCTCCTAGGAATACATTGTGCTGGGAGATATTCTTTTTCATTTCATGCACTGCTTTAAAAATAAGTGCTGTGCAGAGCTTAACAAGGCTTTTAATTAAAAGGCTGTGCCCACACAGTAACTTTTCACTGTGACGCTGGCTGAGGAAGGGAGCCGCGAGGGGTGAAAACACTTCTTTGTGTCCACAAAAGATGGAGCTAATAATGCGCTGGTAACCAGCGGCACTTAAATGGCTTTGCCACGGTGACATGAGGCCTGATTCTGAGCGGCAGCAGTGTGTGTGGTAGGTTTCTTGGAGAGATGAACATTTCTGTGTGCTTCTGGCTAGGAGATGCCTTTGCCCTCCTGCCCCACTGCAACTGTGCAGCAAAGATGTTCACCTCCCTTAGTCCTGAGTGCCAGGCTGCACTGAGCTCTGACAACGGCTCTATCCTCCACCAACACCAGAAGGTAAAAGTTGTAATCATTTAAGCCATTTAAGGCTTGTGAGATGTGAAAGAAGACGGGTAAAGTTGTCCTTGCATGGCAATGTGTTGTGCAGATGGACAGTATCCCAGCAAAGAAATAAATAATAGACAGAAGGGATACATTAACAGTGTATGAATTCTGCTGTTGATATCTTTGATGTTTCTCTTGATTTGCAGGATTTGCCATTTAGAGGCAAGGATGTGCCATGTATTAAGGCAGAGTAAATAACTCTAATAAAGGGGTAGCTTTTCTATTGGCACTGTCATGTAAAAGCCCAATTGCAGTATGCACTGTTCTGCTGAGCTTTTGACTATTCAGTACAAACTGTGCTTTTCAGACTAGGGTCTTTTGGATGACTGGCTTAAGAGCACTCTCATTTATATCAAGGAAATTTACTTCTCTGGGAGGTAATTTTGGTATAATGCAGAATGCTTTTTGAAAAATGTGTTTCAATGAGACAACAAATACATATTTCTGTATGTATGAATATAATGTATGAATGCATAATAGCTGTAGACTAGAGCTGCTGAAAACCAAGAATTTTGGGGTCCTATTTACAGGCAGAGATGTCTGGCTATGTAGTCAAAATGAATACATTTTCCATTTATCTCTTGATTTGCCAAAAAATACTTCATGGCATTAAAGCTGGAAAGACCTAGCAAGTTTAGTTTGTTTTCATGAGTCCAGCTTACTTTAGTTCATGATTAGAGCAACTCTGTGTGATGATAAGTTTGAGTAAGTTTAATTACAGATGTGGTGCACAGTAGTGAAGTTCCTTGTGGAAGCATGACAGAAGCTGTATTGGATCAGGTGGAAAGGTCCCCCTTGTGCAGTTCCTGCCTCATGAGCCAGTAACATATGTTTTACTTAATGAAAGGTAAGACTGTCCCGGGCTTTCTAATGGTCCTTTGCCAGTGCTCTCCCAGCTTGCAGTACTTTCTGGCTCAGGAGCTTCAACTGTGTATTGTCTAATAATTCTTAGGGATTTTTGGTAAGTTATTAAAATATAGTTGCATTTCTTTATTGCTCTTAACTCTTTTCCTTTTCTTCCCACCAAATTTCTCACGAAAGTTTCCATCCTGAGGCATGTGTCTCTGAAACTGCAATTTTTGACTGCCAGAGAGATGTGATGCTGTGACAGAGGTACTGCATGCTCCAATTCAAACAGCTATGATGTGCTAGTTATGAAAAAAAAAAGGTTCAATCAGTTTTGAATATTTCTTTGGAAGAATGAAAACAGTAACAGAAAACTTAATATATTCACCCGAGTTGTCCAAATCTCTCTAAATGGTATGAACAAAACCACTCTAAGTAATCAAGGATAGAGCAATCTCCTTAATCTGGTTGTAGTACACTCTAATTGAGTAGGTAATCAACCTGAAACATCTTGCCCTGAGCATAAGTCTCAGAGTCTCACTGAGTGTAAATGTCACACGAGAGTCTTGTAACACTGTAGGCAGTACCTCTATAGAATTTTTTCTTTCAGTTTGGCAGCATCTGACACAGAGCTCTTTGCACACAAATTTGTGCTTGTGCCTTATCATTTTGAACGTGATAATGCTTGGGGTGCCCAGACAACTTTTCCCTCTCTTCCCCTTCCTGAGAAAATCTTTTGAGCTGATATGAAGGTAGGAAAAATTTATCTTGGCAAGAGGCTGGCAAAGATCCCTGGAAGATGAGATACATTTACACAGCTATGACTACTACCTGGAGGCAGAGAAGAAAGCCACATTCAGTTTATGAGGTGTAACAAATATAGCTGTTAGACACTCATATGCCTCTCCAGGTTATCTCTAGAAAGTATCTGATTTTGTTGGAATCGAAGTTTCCTCCACTGACTTGTGGATTTAGGAAAGATCGTTCCATCAGTGATATTAGTTACATGATCATCTGGGTGTCCAATTATTTCTTAAGCCTAGCACTTAGAGAAGTTTTGTTCTTCAGAGCAGAATAAATGCAGTAAGATACTGCCTGTGGTTCCACTTGGACTAAGCACATGCTTTTTGTGCACCAGACATCAATATCATAATACTCAGTCCCACTGCTGTCCCTGTTCCACAAATTTGTCTTCCTTTTACATCTGAATTTCTGCCCTTTGCCCTCCCTGCTGAATGTCTGACAGCCTCTTGAATGGCAGATTGCAGGATTCACCTCCCCATAGCTGTGCCTGCTATTGTTCACAGGGAAGCCTTGCCTGATGGGTGTGCAGGCTGCATTGGGACCCACACTGATGCTCTGGTGCACCTTAAGTCCTGCTGTCAAATGGTAATACCTGGGACTTTGGGCTGTCATAATGCATTGTGACCTGGGATACACTCCCTTAATGAGCTGAAGAGCTGGAAATGTCAGGTGTGTGAGTTTATGTAGCAGCTTTGTCATCGTCTTGAGGACTCTGGCTGGCTTTGCAGTTGTATTTTAAAGATCAGAGCAAAGCTGTCTCTAATAGAAGAATGACCTTTCCCCTTGCAGTGGGGAGTGAAGGATTTCTCATGCTGGAAGTTAAAAGGACTTATGGATTTCCTGCATTCCAACAGTAAAAGGGAAGCTGTGAATCACTGTGGGGCATCACCAATTTTTTCTTGATAAAGAAGTTCCACCTGAGGTCCCTTGTTCATAAAGATCAGTGTTATTTGCACAGCATCAAAATTGAGTTAGTCCACTGCAGTGAGACAAGAGCAGACTGTAATATAAAGATCTTTTTCTTCAACAAGTCCTAGAAATAATATTGGCTGTGATAATAGACTGCCAATGTTTAAAAGCACTGTATTTCAGATCTGTGTTCACTGCATTGCCTAGGCTTTTGGTTTCCACATAATTATTACCCACACAATATTTGGCAGCCAAGCTTCTAATTTGCATGGTTGTTTTGTGTGTTTTAAAGGTTCTGTTTTGATATTATCAACAAACATTTTATTTTAAAATACTAAATAAAGACATTCAGTTGTGTTTAAAATAGATTTAAAGAAACAATAGACAAGTAAAGTCTCTCCTAGAGGTGACTCGAGATGCAAGTTGGAGATCTTTCCAGTTTTTTCACAGTGCTGGGATAAGTGAAATTTGCAGATGTTGTCTTGACTGATTTGGATGTGGTTTTCCAATATCATGGAAGTCAGACACCTGGAAAACGAGGGTTAAAATTAATGAAACAAGAATTCAAACCAAAAAGGGTTAAAATTCTTCTGTAAAGTTTAGGATGATCTAGTGTTTCCAGTGTGGTACTTGATGCCTTAGGAGGAAATCTGAGCCAGTACAACAAGACAAGGGCAGATTTATTTTCCCAAGATTCAGATATTAATCATCGAATTAATTTAAGGTTGTGCCATCAAAGCCTTAAACTTGTTTATTCTGGCTACTCACATGCATGCCATGTGACAAAAAGGCACTGTGTTTGAGTTCTGCTACTGAATATTGAATGTTACCAAATATCTCTGTCATTACCGAGAAAATGAAAATAAGTCATACAATAGATACAAATGCAACAAACATCTTGAAAACAATCAGGAGAGCCAGTGCTTGTGGTACTAAGTGAGAAAACATGAGTATTAGATACTAGTATGTAAAACCCTGCTTTCAAAACTCAGATATGTAAATGCACGAAATCCCAGTGTTGATAAGCTTCAAAAAAAAACTAATTTGGCAGTGTTTGGGGTCACTCTGTACATAATTCAGTGCCACTTAGGTCTTACTGAGACATATGTGGAATACTGCAAACCTTGTCAGATTTGGGATTATGAACTTGCATTTACCAAGTCCAGTTGGTCATAGAGTCATTGCAGAGACTTGACAGAAACTGGTGTCTCCTGTTGTGATTAAGTTTTGCCCATTAAACTCTTTTTTGTGTGAAAAACAAAGTGTTAACACAGTTGTGATAGTGGAAGCAGGCATAATTCCTGGTGCAAACCAGAGATTTTTTATGTGGGTCATCCTCTCATGTTTAGCATTACCCCAAGCTGAGGAGCAGCTCTTTCACTGTCATCTGTTCAAATAAAGCCTCATGCATGTTTTCATTTGTTGTGTTCATATTCATGGCAGTTTTGAGGTGTTCTGATGACAGATGGATTTACAAGAATGAAGTGGATTCTTGTCTTGTTGCAAAGACAGAGCTGCTTCAGGGTTACACTCAAAATGGATATTTGCCTTTGATCTGTATGCATGACATCTGTTGATGTTAGTATATGTTTAATCCAAGGCTCAGGGTAGATGTATTAACATGCCAAATGTTCATAACTGGCCTGTCAAGATAAAATTGATTAAAAAAAAAAAGTCAAATGAGTTGAATAATAAAATAAAATAAAAAAACCCCAAATAACAAAACAAAAAAACAGCTGAGGTTATGCTAAATATAAAGCTTTCCCCTTTTTTCTAAAAACCACTTTTCACTCAGTTCAAACTTAGACATATAGCACTGTTTTCAGCAGTTGCTTGGAAAACAAAAGAAGGAAATTCCTGTGTTCGCAAAATCACCAATGGTCATGGCCCCTTTTTTCTTGGGATTTTGTTGTTTTATGTTGTCACCTAGAAGGTGGGAACTTGTATTTGCTTCCCCTTATTTCCTGAGGGCTTCTTTAATTTTGTGCATCCCATTAGTGACTTTAACCACAAAGATGAAAACTAATCTGGAGCTGGGGAGCCTTCATAAGCCCTGCTCTTTAAATTTTATATAAATAACTGCAATGGGATTGGAACAGAAACAGAGAATGAAGGATTTTGCTTGGGAAGTGAGGATCCCTACAAGTGATGCTAAAACTAGACTCATGCTCTGTTTTTCTTTCTCTTGATATTTAGGTGCTTTATCTCTGGTGGAATAGCTTTACCCAGAGGTGCTGAGAGAGTGTCACTCGTAGCTGTCCTGCAGTATGAAGTGTAGATATTGATGGTTGAGTCTCCACTTGAGCAGAGGAGGGAACTGAACTCAAGCCTGAAAACCAAATGCCAGACCTGGAGAGCTATTGGACAAACTGAAGACACCCACCAGCAGCAGTCCTGTGAGTTAGGGTCTCCTCTTAAATTCCCACAGAATGCTGCTGAAATGATGTAGGTCAGATTCACATTGTGCTGGGAAATGCACGTTTTCGATGCACTCCTCAGAGCAGCTGCTGCTGGATTTGAAGCCAATCACCTTGTGTTCATTGCTCTTCTAGGCAAATGTGTTATGTTAATAATGTATTAGCGCTTTTAGTGCATAAAGAATATTAATTGCTTTTTAATAACAACACTGGTTGAGCCAGCAGGCCCTGAGAGTTGCTAAGAGGATATACAAGGTACAGTAAAACTTTGTTTTGGAAGTTAAAAAGGAATTAATGCAGAGGTCTTCCCAAAATGCAGTATGAAGTTTTAAGACCAGTAGGGATGCTTTGTGAACATCCAATTTAATCTTCTATGTAAGTCATAGCTCCAGTGCATACTCTAGTCTGCCCTTTATCAGACTTGGTTATGTGTTGTGAAGTTGGTGATGTGTTGCTTCATTTTCTAAACATGTTGGTTGCTGTTCAGGCTGGTTAAACTCTGAGCCACAAGTGTCTTTGCTGACTGTGCTTTAGTAACCAAAGGGACTTGTAGTCTAAATTTGATTGCTCAGCTGAGAGCTGGCATCTTTCCTCTGAAATACAACAGTAATGAAGTAGGTGTTCAATATCTTCATTATGAGAATTAGGAGACTACCATGTGATACCTTTGGAGAGGACAGCCCTTCATGCTCGTCTTAAGGGAGAAAAATGGTGCCTCCTTCACTGCAGCAAGGGAGAAACCAGATAAGCAGCATTTTGAAGCTAGTGGATCCTTTCTAAGTTAAAGCTGGTGCATTGTACAGTCCTGTTAGCAAGCAGGAGGTTATTGGTACAAGCAGCTGTCTCCATGCAGAAGGCTGTAGTCCTGTTTGGTTTTTTTATTAAATAAGCTACTCCATGTTGTACCAGCAGACAATGAGTCATTGAAACATTTTGGCAAATCAGTCCTGTGTGAAACAAGACACAGCAGCAAAGGATAAACTCCATAAACAGTTACCACAACATCACTCTTCTTAGTTTTGTTGTCTTTCTACTTCTATTACCATTTGTTCAGTAAAAAATCCCTTTCCCATTGTTGTATGTCCATGGTGGTGTGCCACCCAGTCTGGTGCTCATGTATGATTAGAAGGCTTCAGGTATCTGGTGGCAGAAAGTGATGTTTGAATGTTCTCATGACCTCAGCTATTCAGGCTCAAAATCGAATTAGATAGTTATATTTGCTCAGGTTTCTAGGCTCATTTGAAGCAGAGCATCAAAAAATCTGTCGTGAAAATGATCCAACAGATTATCTCACCTATCTCAAAGCCAGGCCAAGAAGTTTCTCTGCTATTACCTTCTTATTAAAGGACTTTTTGTAGTACTTAGTCCAGCTTGAAAGAACTGAGTTGTTGGATATTCTGTGTACCATTTACTTTCCATCTGAAGTACTAACTTTTCCATGTGAATTTTATGGGAGGTCCAAAGACCATGGATCAAGTATTTTACTGCTGTTGCTGTCAAGGGATTTAGGTCAGGCTCCCTAGGACTCTTGAGCTGGAAACCTAAGTGTGTGTAAGTGACACTCCTAGCAACTGAGTAGCTCCTCGGATATAAAGCTCTGACCGTCACAAGGGTGCAAGGATTTAGGATTTCTGAGAAACTTGACATTGATGTGAGGGAGCCTACCATTAAGGCTGGGTTTGTGCACTTCACAGCATCAGCACCCCGAGGGGCAGAGTGCCTCTTGGTTCCATACAGATGCAGACTCAAGAAATGCATTTGTAGCCCCTCAGCTGGATTCATAATAAAGATGTTAAATAAAACTGAGTACTCCTCCTTTTGGTAACCCTCAGGACAGTCGTTCACATAGCAGTGACTACTTCAAAACCATCCCAAATGGCTTGTTCTTTTCTAATCAACTTCATTGAGTTGTTGTTTGTTTTCTTGGTTTGTTTGTTTGGCTTGTTTTTTTCCACTTGAGTCCCTGTGTTTTCTCCTTAGAGCATTCTTTTGTGTGAGAACTTTCTAATTCCTTGCAAAGTGAGGTCATGCTTTTTGGAGCATCTTTCCTGTAAAATGCAGGATGCACAGCTTCAATTAATGAAGTCAATTTGTCCTTTTCAAAAATATCCTAGCAAGCAAAGTTATGTGGAGGACACAGTTGATCATTGGAATATTTTTCTTACACTGCATCATTACATAGTGTAAGGTGATGGTCAAAACAGCTGTTATGTGAGGTGCGAGACCAGAAAGCAGACAGCTATTTTCCACTCACAGATTTTCTTTGTGCCATTGCTTGAAGATGGATTTTCAGGATTATTCTGGGGGCTTTTGGGCATCAATGAAAGCAGAATGGGGAAATGAGCTGTGATAGCCAACCAAGGTCACTTGGCAAACAGTATCTACTGAAACAACTTAGACTAGTTGGCTGGCTGCTGTCATTCTTTACTTGGAGGACTGACTTACCTCTACTAATCACCAGTATTTCTATGAAAAGAAATTGAGTGGGAAATTAATTTTGATCTCTTATTGAAGAATCCTGCAGTCTTGTTTGTAAAATTCTGGCTTCTGGGGTTTACTCCCAAGAAAATCTTTGTTATTTCATTGTTCAGAGCTCTGATGTGTTTTGACCTTAGCAGGGATATTTTCTAGAAGTACTGAATTCAACATTTACAAGGCCTTACCCCAATGGGATGAGACTTGTCTCACGTCAGGATTGATCATTCAGTTTTCAATAACTGTGATAGTGCTTTATGTGTATTTTAAATCTGATCTTAGGTTTTGCTTCACAGAGTTTTCAGACAGAGTTCCAGTGTGTCTCTGCAGAATCCCACCATTGATAAAGTAATGTCGTTTTAAAAAAATGCATTATTCTCTTAAATTTGTTTATCTTATTGCCAGTAATCTTGGTATTTTTCTTTCAAGTTGTATGTTCCTTAGGATACTAGCTGCTCCTTTGACTGTGCATGTGTCAATACCCTGCCCTTTCTCTCCCTTGAGTGGAAGGAAGAAATAGAGAATGAAGTCCAAATGGGAGAAACTTTGCATCATTGCATCCTTTGAACATCCAAAAGCTGCCACATGACCTCAGATGTTAGCAAGACCCTTTATACTTTTTCATATTCTGGCTTCATGCTGGGAAGAATTTTCCCAGCTGAAACAAAAGCACTACAAATCCATCTCCCATCCTCTTTCATGTTCCTCCTTGCCATGTGGCATACCCAAAAATAATCAGTAATTAATCTGAGTTGCCATGGTTTGTCTCACTGTCAGACAGTGCTTCGCTGTCCCTTTGTGTTTCTCACAGGCTTGTTGAGACTGGAACTGGTCTTCTGTTCTGTGTTTGCACATTGTGTTGGGACACATGTCCTGATTTTATGTAGATTGTTCAAGGTTGGCCAGCTGGTGCTCTGAGATGCATGCAGCAGGAGCAGCAGGAGGCTGGGCTGGCTCAGGCTGCTGATTGCATCCAGCCTCCTCCCTGAAGATGCTTTTGCACATTTACTGCTTGCTCTCTGCAGCTTACTCCAGCTGAGTTGGTCTCAGAGCTGCCTCTTGGTTTTTTTGGATGTTAGAGTTTGGGTTCTCAGTTGTACAAAGCCTGTGGTGGGTGGCTCATGAGATCAGCTTGAGCTGCAGCCATCCCAGCAACAAGTGGTGCATGAGTAGTTGAATTCAATTGGCCTGTGGCAGGTGTGAAGGTAAACCTCAGGTTCTGTGCAGAACCAGAGCCTTGGAGTGAATTTTAGCAGAGTTTAGTTAAACTTGTTGAACCTGCAAACTAAATGGGTTCAACTGGAAGAGTTGATGCGGACTACGTGGAATTAAGTTACCGATGTCCGAAGTCAGATAATAAACTCTGATTCTCTGCTGCCTTAAGCATGGAGGCTTGGAGGCTTCTACGCTCAGTACTGTAGCATGACTTTTACATTATCCTGATTTCTGCTTTTGTCCTGGTTCAGAACTGCCTCATTCAGAACCTCAAAGCACCACTATATTTTTAAGATCAAGAAACTGCACATCTGTCTTCCAAGGGCCTTTGAAGGGGCCTAATTATGGGGAGGCCAGACCCTTTTCTTTTCTACTGTTTGTGGTTTTAAATCGAGTCACCTGTTCAGTCAGGGAAACTTCTAACCATGAGGCTAGAAATAGGTTTGGGTAAGAAAACTTACTTGAACAAAAGAAATCCCTTTAAATTAATTGGAGCTACTGCACACCCTGAGTTCATGCCACTAGAGGAAATAAGTGGCAAAACTAAGCCTGATTCTTGTTTGAGGGAGGAATCTAGGGGTTTGTTACAGTGTGTTCCTGGGGAAGGAACTGAACCCAGAAGGAATGGTTTATGAGTTCTTGAGATCTAGACCTCAAACTCATTTGTTTAGATTAGGCAGAATTCCAGTTAAAAGATTTTTTACTGTTCCAGTGTAACAAGATACATGCAATGTCTTCACCCTTCAATGTCTTTATTCTTCATCCTTTAATGCTGATGTTGTGTTCAGTAATGGGGTTTGTAGTTTTATTCTTGATGTGTCACTTCCTTGCAGTCTTTACTGCTCTTCACAGAAAAGAAAGTATTGTTAGAGAGCTGCTAGAGTGCTGCTGTTTGCATTTGTTTTGTTGGATCATAGTGATATACACTAACAATCCTTAAAGGAGGTGATTGCCATCACTTGCACAGTCAGTACAAAGTTGAACACCTCCAAATCTCTACTTCTACAACGTGTTCCTCTGAAGTAAGAAGAATTGGTGTGCAAAGCTTTAGAAATTAGGAGATCATCACAGTTCAAGTAGGTCTTCTTTGCCTTTGAGGATCTTAACCTGGTCTTTCAGTGTTGGGATGGGGATTAAAGGATCGGCATAGACACACCTACTGTCTTCTCAGCATAAGGTGTGAATTTTAAAGGCAAGAAGAGAGCAGAGGTAGTAAATGTTGCCACTCTGTCCTGCTTGGATAATGAACCACAGCAGTTTTCTGTCGTGTCCTACCTATGCCTTTCTGAGTGGAAGTCCAAAGGACTTAGGCTAAGTTGGTGAGGAGGTAGGAGAAGGAAAGATGTTGCAGCCTGCTGTTACAGTGCCTCTTCCTTGGATCCTTTTAAAGTTGCGCTGAAAAAAACTTTTCCAATGAAGAAAGTGGGAAGGGATATGATTACAGAAAGGTGCAGAGCATATTTCATGTATTCTTCTGCAGGCTCCTTAGACTTGAGAAGAAGACTGGGCAAATGCTGGTGTGGTGGGAAGCTTAGGTTCTAATCATCTTATGTCACCAGCCAGCTGATCTGGCTGGCCATGGGGTGCAGAGAACATGGTCCTCTCTGAAATGGTGGGAATAGCACAGGGGACTCTACTCCACGTGTACCCAGAGCTGCTGCATTTCTTAGGCATGTTTGTCAAAGGTCACACTGGAGTTATGGCTCTCAGAGCACAGACATGACTTGGGTGATGTCAAACTGTGTGCATGGGCAGGAAGAAAAACAGCAGGGATGGCTAAAGGGGACAAATAGCTCCTTTCTATCATATCACTTACCAAATAATTGCCTGGATCCCAACATGAATGGCTTTCAAATCCAAATTCAAAGTAACACCTAGGTTTGTCTTTTTCTACTGCTATTTCTTCTGCATCCATGATTTGTAGGAGGCACTTATAAAAGGCTCATATTAGTGTTCTCAAATTACTTTTTTGCCCCATTATGATAATTCCTCAACATTATGACTTGTCTGTGTAGTTCAGAGTTAATTCTTTGATGAAGTTTGCACAAAAATATTTTATTGTTGTGGAAGGTGAGTTCAGTGTCTGAAGTAATATAATCAGGAAAGTTCTCTCTACTTCAGAGACTGAGTTAAATTTTGTGTAGCCTTAGGTAGTCTTCTTTTAGCTCCATCCTTTAGGGCTCAATTACCAGTTAAATAATTGCATTAGTCCCACTATCTGATGAGTAGAGCAATGTGCACTAGGTATTTCTTCAGTCTGATAAAATAGTGTGAGAAAAATTGTTTGGATTGATGGGTGCTGTGAGTAAAAACAAAAAAAAAACTGAACCCAAGCCACTGTGCTGCGTTTTGACATGAAGCTAATTGAAACTGAGCAGTGTCATAAGGCACACATTGTTTCTATAGGCCACAAGTTGTTTGTTTGCTTGTTTTATTTTTGAAGGCTTTAAATCAACCCTGAAGACATGCAGCCCCTTGATTTTGGATGACCCATAAAGCTGAGTCTTGGCTGCATGCCTGGGGCAGGAGTAAAGCTAAAGGTGCTTGATGCTACATACTGCAGCTCCAGGCTTCAGTGATTCTGTAAGGATCTCACATTAATAACTTCAGCAGGATGGTGTCTTAATCAGCACTCAGATCTCTCATATTTACTGTGAGATACTGAGAGCTGTTTCTTCAGTTGTTTCCTGGGGCTGCTTTTCAACCGGCTCTTGTTGCTGGGTTAGGGTCAGCTTGCAAAGCCTCCTATTTCTTAGTTCAATGCCATTTTGGTAGCAACAAACAGGAGGGGTCCTGAGTGTCAGGGCTTCATCCCGAGTGCCATTACATGGCACATGCAGGATAATCAGGGGATCAAGTTCAGCCAACATGGACTTATGAAAGGCAGGTCCTGCTTGGTTAACCTGACCTTCTATGACCAAGTGACCTGCTTAGTGGATAAGGAAAAGGCAGTGGGTGTACTCTATCTAGACTTCAGTAAAGCATGTGACAGTCTCCCACAGCATCCTCCTAGAAAACCTGGCTGCTCATGGCTTGGATGGGTGAACACTTCAGTAGGTAGAAACTGGGCTGGATGGCCAGGCCTGGAGAGTTGAGCTGCATGGAACTAAATCCACCTGGTGATGGGTCACTGGTGGTGTTCCCCAGGGCTCTGTTTTGGGGCTGGTCCCTGTTTAACATCTTTTTTGATGATCCGACCTTGGGATTCAGGGCACCCTCAGTGAATTTGCAGAAAACACTGGCTGGGTGGGAGTGTTGAACTGCTCAAGAGTAGGAAGGCTCTGCAGGGAAATGGGGACAGGCTGAGGACATGATGAGGACAAAAGGGAAGTGCTGGGTCCTGCATTCAGGTAGACCTACAACCATGCAGCCCTACAAGCTTGGAGAGGATTGGCTCAAGAGCTGTTCAGCAGGAAGGGGCCTGGGGGTGCTCAGTATGAGCCAGCAGTGTGCCCAGGTGGCCAAGAAGATCAATGGATCCTGGCCTGTATGAAGAACAGTGAGGCCAGCAGGACCAGGGCAGAGATCACCCCTGTATTCAGCACTAGTGAGGCCACACCTCGAGTACTGTGTTCAGTTCTGGGTGTCTCACTTTACAAAGGACATTGAGGTGCTGGAGTGTGGCCAGTGAAGGGCAACAAGGCTTGTGAAAGGTCTGGACAACGTGTCTGAAAGGAGATTGTGGTGAGGTGGGGACTAGTCTCCTTTCCTGTGCCTGCAGTGAGAGGACCAGAGGACGTGGCCTTAAGATGAGACAAGGGAGATTCAGACACTAGGGAAAAAAAAGTCACTGTTAGGATGGTCAGGCATTGGAATAGGTTGCCCAGGGAGGTGGTGGAGTCACCATCTCTGGAGATATCTAAGAGGTGTCTGGATCAGGGTGATGTGGTTTAGGGTTAATGGTAGAGCTGGATTGACAATTTGCCTTGATGATCTTGAAGGTGTCCTTCTAAGCCTGATGATTCCATGACTCTATGAAAAGCAAGTCAGAAGGTTTTATGACTGCTCATATCTTTCTAAATTGTGGGTCCTATTAATTTGGAATGTCCTTTCAGAATTTTGAATCTGAGAAATTTGTAAAATCACCAGCTTCTATTTTCACTTTTGGGCTACTTCTTTCCATGGAGACAAGCAAATTGCTGCCTTATGTTTTAAACAAAAAAAGGATAACTGTGAAGCTAGTCATAAGTGTTTTATGTATGTGAGAAAGTAATTTTGTGGTGTCTGCAAGTTTTAATTTGAAGCAAAATCAGAGCTCAGTATTCGTAACAACTGACATTTAAATTGGTGGTAACCTAATTTATCTAATCAGCTTTAAACATGTGGTGTACTTGGGCCAAATTAATTTGTACAACTACATTAAAGTCACAGCAGTTACAAAGAGACGCCCTTGCCTTCTTTTCTTTTCAACCATTGTGTTTTCATTTTTAACTTGTCTGTGTCATTGTTTGTAAAGGAGAAATATATTCAATTTGTGTTATTCTGTACACACAGGAGCTTTTTGGGAACTTGGTAGCCTCTATCTCTGGATTTGTGGAAATCCTGGTTTCATTTCACATGGGACAATTGTCTGCTTTCCCTTCACAGATGATGGTGCTTAGGCTGCCATAGGTAGAGACTGGTTTAGTCAAAGACTATTTTAAGAGGTGAGCATTTTAGTTGGGAACTTTGACAAGAGCTTCCAGCCCAAGCGCGTTCTCCAGATCTGCCTGAGAAGTAAGAAAAGGTCTGGCACACAAAACAGAAAAGCCCAAACATTAGTGAAATTCAACATGAAATTAAATAAAACCAGCCCTAGATTAATACCCTACACTAAGAGAGGAGCCTTCCTGTAGAGGTTAAGTGCCTTTGTGCTGTTGCATAACAGGAGAGATGATGGTCTGCCAGCTGCTGCTGATCAGAAGGCTGCCTTCAGTCCTGAAGGATCTCTAGGAAAGCTGTGCACATCTTCCACATGCTTTGTGCTCAATTCCTAGAAAAGCTGGTAGATGGGATGCATTATTTATGGTGTTTTTCTGTAGCACTATGACTCTTCAGTAGGCAGAATGGAGACAATTCATTGCAGGGCATGTTGTCTCTGGCTCAGTATGGTGTTAATCATGTCTACCTGATGTGTAGTAATTTGGACAGCAGGCTGAGGACTGTGATATGTAATATGTTTTGTAAGATCCCTCTAATATCAAGAAGAAGGAACCATTAAGATAAGCTATTTTGCCATGGTGGATGATTGGTGGCTGTCAAAGCACTTGTATAGGTGATGTTTCAAGGACAATGTTTACTTACTGGATTGTGCCAAGACATAATTAGGAAATTTCTGTATCTGAGTTGGAATCTACCAGCAGTAAGTTTTCAAATGATCTTGCTTAGCTATAGTTCATAATAGTGCATAACATATAAAGATCTGCAATGGCTTCAGTTAGCCAGTTGTGAAATGGAGTGGATTCTCACAGGGAGTACTGTCAGCTGTAATCCACTTTTGTTTATTGGCAAAGAAAGAGCAAACAGGGGTGAGATGTGAAGTGATAACTGTGTGATGGCATAATTAAAGCTGTACATCAGTGGTGGTTGACTACTAAGTGATCAGAAGAAATTCTGGTGGAAGCATGGGGAAACAAGCATTTTTCATCATTATTGGCTTACATCATTTATTAATAAAAGACCTTTTCAGAAAAATATGAGTCAATGTCCTGAAAACACTTTGAGGGTTCCTTGATTCCAAATACAAAAATACTTAAAAGATCACAAAAATTTCCATGACTTACATGACCAAATGATTTATTTTGCAAGGGGAATTGTGGATTTATGTCACAATTTAACACATAGTCTTTTTAATATATGTTGGATTTTGACAGGCCTTCTCTTACTATCTTCAGGAGTCAGAGCTCTCCTAATTCAGAGGGTAGAAGTATTTCAAAATATATGAAAGATGACCTTAAAGCAAAGGCAAGGTGTCAATACTTAAGTAGTAAGGGGTCCATTTCTGAGTGCTTGCAGAATGTCACATGGTGTGCAGTGGGATGCGTACTTCACCATTTACCAAGTAAGGATCACAAATATTTCCATTTTCTGCCATTTCCTTTTAAATTAAGGACTTTTCAGCAGTTACTTTTCTCCTTCTCTGTGTTTTTATAACTGCTGCTACCATGGGGTATGATCCTATCCATTGTTTCTGGTACTGCTACAGTATTCTGGTTTTGAAATTAAGGAACCCAGAAATATCAGAAGCCCAAGATAAATCTGATGGGAAGCTTTTCCAGTTTTCTTCAGACACTTTCCATTCTTAAACCTGGTTCATACAGGGACACGTATTGCTTAAAATACAGCTACTGGTGGGGAAAATGCAAAAGATGCATAATGAGCAAGTTTGGAAACTTTTTGCCAAAAGGACTCTTTTTGATCTCTGTATGCCAAATGAATCTCTTAGAATTTCACTGCTTATAGCTATTCATAATAAATAAATGAATAATTAAAACTGTTATTAGGAAAAACCACGGACTTGTAGCCTTTGGAAAATTTAGTCCTTACTTCACTTTCTGCTAGAGTGGAACATGTGTAGGGTCTGATTAGGGATCTTCATTGCATCACTGCTTACTGCATGTAGTTGCTTTGATTTCACATCTACAGGTGGATGTAGAAAACAGGTGGGACAAAGTTGATAAAATTAAAGAAAATGTTTTTGTAATGTGTTTACTGAAGAAGAAAAAAGAATTCTAGGAACTGGATGTGTGATCTCTGTAATTATTTTATTAAAATTTTCCACTGTAGCAATGTTTTGGAAACCTTTGGAATTGGTTAGGAAATGGCATTTCTGTGAATGACAAATGTCTTAAGGTTTTGTGCATGCCCCATTTAGTGTCCCCTGGATGTGCCCACATTATTCTTTTGCTGTGAGCTGGAAAGGGGGCAGCCAAGGCAGCTCCCTGGGAGCTGGGGTGTGGTTCTGCATCCACACAGCACACAAGCATTTCTTTTTCTGCAGGTTCCTCACTTGCATCTTGATATCTTTTATCTCTAATTCTTTATTGCTGATCCCAAATGTTTAAAAACAAATCAAGAACCAGAAGACAAGAAATTGATCTGTGAAAAAAGATTTCTGGGAAGGAAATTTTTTTTAAATTTGTCTTGTGACATTTAGGCCTTTAGGGCTGACCTTTTTCAGATACTCTGAGAAATGAAATCTAGAAACTCATAATATAGAAAGGAAAGATTTTTACTTGTTCATACAGCTCCAGGGCTGGGCATTTTAAGAATACCAAATATTGCAAAAGCTGCAATTAAATCTTATTTACTAACTCTATTTATCCCCACATCCCAAGTCCCCTTCAACATTCTGAAAATAGGTGGAGTTTTTTGTCAATATTTACAATACTCTTGGTTACAAGTCAGATATTTTCCTTTGTTGCCTCTAAATAAGACCTAAATAGCATATTTCCACTAGACTGAAAAACACCATGTTGTCTGGAGAAATGCCAGATGCAGCCCATCAGTCAAGGCAAGGTGAAATGTTCAGACGTGTCTGGCAATGGAAAAATGCATCATTTAAATTCATTTAAGGAGCAGTGCCTGATCCTTTAAGTTACTATAAATACAATCTCACCTTAAGCTTGTCTTATGGTATGCAGTGCTTTTTATTTAAAAAAAAAAAAATCAATCTTTGGAAATATGAAATATATTAATTGTGCTGAAAAATAAGAATAAATATAAACATACATACACACACATATGATACACATGTTTTTATTTATAAAAAAAAAATCAAGAGTCATGCAACATGGTGATATAAATACTTTTAATTTCAGAATGACTTACTGCTGGACTCTGTTATGTTAAAAAAGCCAAGATTTTTCCAGCACAGATTTTCCTAAATCCGATCAAGTAACAAACTGTAACAAGTATATTTACTACATTTTTAAATACCAGCTTGATTGTAAACACATATATAATTTCTTTGACTAGCTTTGATAGTTTTCTTCCTGTAGTTAAGGATGTGCCATGATTTGAGCAATTGAAATCTCTCCATCTTTGGTTTTGGTAAGGTAATGTTCACCTCTGTTGACTGAATATAAAGTATGTTAGCACATCTCAAAGTGTGTTCTGATCACGGTGGTCAGGAACGAAGGACAGTGAAACAGGCAGGGTAAATTCCTGGTTTTGCAGCTTGCATGCAGCATCAGGAGCTCTGGGAAGCCTTTTTCATGTGAGGTTATTTCAACACCATTCCCCATACATGTCTCTTGTCATGTACAAGACCTGTTTCTACCAGAGTTAAAGTCAAGAACAAACTGACTTGAGTGAAGTCTTTGAATTCTGCTTTACAATTTAATATCCCAAGTATGTTACTTTAAAAAATTATTAACTTTCTAAGGGTTTTTTTTTACTAGCCTGAGCATTTACTTCTGTAAGGTGAGTCTTTAAAAAACAAATCTCACACCTTCCAAAATATAGGATTCCATTAAGAACCTCTTGTAGCTTAAACAATACCCCTTTTTCCTTTTAAATAAGGGTGACACAAAGGGTAAATCAGTGTGGCAATTGTATGGAAAAATCAGGCTGTCTTAGTTTGCAGAGATCCTGGTTCCAGGGTACTTCTGTGCTAATTGCATGCTTGATGATGATTTTGCATGATTCCTATATGGTCTTGTTACAGAATGCAATATTCCAGACACATGGATTTGGCATATGTTTAATTAATGTTTTCTACTTTATTTTGGAAAGGACACAAATTTGTCATGAAAATTACCTGGAGAGAAATAATTCCACTCTGTTTTTTCATCACTACAATTTACCTAGCCTCAGTTTCTTGATTTTCTTAATGCCAGTTAAGTCCTTCTTAAATTATGATTCACAATTCACTTTTGATTCACTGGCCTCACTTGCTTGGCATTTCACTTCCAATGTGAGAAGCCAAGTATTGGCTCCTGAGAAGCATTTTGGGTTTTGTGCATTAAAACATGAAACTCAGATATACCTGATGGAAAACATTCTACTTAACAGCAATCCTGCTGATTCTTTTTAATGGATGACATTATGCTTATGTGCCACAATATAAGATGCATATTAATAGAAATTAAATAGTAGGGGGGGAATTAACTGGGGGATCTGGGAAAGGAAAAAACCCAGCAGTCAGCTGTAAAATAATTTTATACTGAAAATTTTTGGATTTTTTTAAAATTATAGAAACAGCAATTATTTTCTCAGTTCCTTCTTTTTTTTGTGTGGCTTAAGAATATATTACTGTGGTGGTATTTTTTAACACTAGTCTTCAAGTTAAATCTGATCACTGGAATTCTGCTAGGGAATAACTTTGGGATCTAAATCAGTGTAAATTATGCATGCATGAGCACAAGAATTAATTTTGTGTTCATAACAGCCAATTGTACACTCAGACGAATGTTTGCATATGTAGTCACCCATTTGGAACTGGGCCCAAACTAAATTAGGATTAATACCATGGGCTAGTTCCAGGATTTAGTTTTCAAGTCTGTTTATAATGATGCTTATGATGATACATTAAAAATATTCACCTCTGCAGACTGCATTCTGCAGACACTGTTCTGGCTGCAAACCAATGTAGCTGCAACAATCAGGCACCATCAGGTTAACATTGACAGTGGAAATAAAGGGCTGGTACATTGGGTAGAACTGTCATCAATGCAAATCTGCTGCATGTGTAATGTTAAGAAACAGGCTAGGCTGTGTAAGAGGCTGTAGATAAGACTGCCCCAAGCATCTCTTCTTTTTCAAGCTTTTCCACTCCACGCTGCTTGACCAGGGGCTGTGCAAATGAGAGGATGGGCTATTTCCAGGAGACAGCCACTCCAGTTGGAGCCTCCAGATGACAGCAAGCCTTTTAAGAGTAATAATAGCTGCCAGCCATTGAGGGCCCAAGGGATGGGATCTTGACATGCTGCATGACATTCAAGAAGCTTGCCTGATGTTCTGTGTCAAGTTGAGCGCCCAAGCTTGAAGTGCAGTGCTGGAGGCAGTAGGGGCAAAAAACTTGTCTCTTGATTTAAATTGGATATTGCATCATTCTCATGCTTAGCATCTTCTGCAGCTGGGCACCCCAGACTGTCTGGTGGACAAGGGGTTAGGCAGGTTTTCATCTGCTGCCCTGTCCCTCCCTCTACACTCCCTCTTCACAGTGACTGCTACAGAACTAGGCTCCTGAAAGAGCCCAGCATAGTGCTGTCTGCCATCCCCTATTCCCACTAGTTACCCATCCCTTAACAGATCCACACTGATCTTAGGGGATCATCTACTGTGTTCTCCTAAGTGGTGAGAACAGACTGAGGCTGATACACACCAAGTGTGGTCTCCTGTCACAGGCCACAGGAAGAGCCAGCAGAACCCTCTGTCTGCCCCCACTGTTTGTGGTCAGACAGTGATGAGGTCTCTAGAGAGGGAGTTAGTCTTAGTTTTAACGAACCTGGTGATTAGACTCAGACTAGCCTAAACAAGACAGTGATGTGATTTCATTTTCTATTACTGGAAGATAGGTCCAACATGTACATTTTCAAAGGTTTTAATGTCAGAAGTGGAACAAGCACACTTACTGTGCCATATCATCTTATTTAGGACAGCTAAGGAGTGCCAAAAGAATAGAAGAATAAACCGTAACAAGGAAATTATTGTGCATAATAAGTGTTATTAGTAAAGAGGGAGTTAACTGGTTGTTTTGAATCAAGGGAGTGAGAATTGTTGCTCTGATTTTATTTTTTTAATTGATTTTTAAATTTTTAATGTTCTTTAGGGTCAAATGACTCTCTGGTGTGAAATCTTGGTATCAGGTAGAATACTGATACTTTCATCTTAGCTGCAAACCTAATAAAAAAGTTAGTGTACTGGAGGGTTTTAAAATGAGATTATTTAAGTAAGATAGTTGTTCATACATTGCCTTTAATTATGAATAAGCCAAACATAAAGTTTTGGATGCCTATGGCATCAATTAAAGATATCTTAATAGTAGTATGTTGTTTAAACTGTAGACATAGTCAATCTGTGTGATGAGACAAATACCAGATGATGACTTGTTTGCTGCTTACCTTTGATTATTTCATGGAATTTTTTTTTTTGTTATGTTGTGGAGGAATCTCATTTTCAATGTAATAGAACAACACTATAAATAAGTAGGATGTCTAAAAGGGCCTATAAACCTGTATTTTTGAGATCATGTCCATGCAACTGATGTGGAATGATTTGAGGCATAGCCTGAGGCAAGCAGAGAGAAGGTACTGCACAGGAAAATGAGTCCTTTAAGTCTCTCAAGCGCCAATTGTAGATAACAGGGGCATGAGCAGGCAGAGGTTGTGCATGTGAGTGCACATTGCCAGTTAGGAAAAAACTACACAGAGAACTAATGACAGGAAACACTAATTTAATGATACATGGGAGATTCTTTAGTACAGTGATCTCTGGACTCTGGAAACATGAGCACAAAGTGAGGTTCAAATTCAAAACTCAGCCTTCCATTATTCTTAAGGGGAGCTTTTTCACTTGGAGTGTTAGTTTCACCTGACAATGTTCTTATTTAGGAGTTGGTAAGAATTCCTTCTCTCTTTTATTGGTTTCAAAATTCTCCTGTCTGAAAAGATGCTTCCCCCCCACCCTGCTTTGCATGAGGTTATTTAGATTGTTCTAAAACTGAAATGTATAGTCCTGAAATCTGCAGCTCAGCTGCTGTCAATTCAGGGACCCTGGTGAGCTCTCAGAGAACCTGTATTCCACAAGGATCATATGAACAATAATAACTTACTGACTTCTTCATGGCACTTCAAGTTTTTTATATAGAGAAATGATCTTGCACAGAAGAGGAAATAAATCAGTTTCTCAGGGGGGAAAAAAGTGTATTTGCTACACTTTTTAGGTAAGAATGTCCTTTAAATTCTCAGGGCTACATAAATTATGAAATGTAGTCAAATAAATAACTATTGTGGAAGAGATTATACTCAGAAGTTATTTTGACTTTGTCCCTTATGGGAAATAACAGTCATGAAGGCAGAGATAGAAACATTCTTTTACTCTTACCTTTGACACCTACATTTCTGAGAAAATTTTAGTCACTTAATTTAAATTCTTATAAGAAAAAAACTAACTGCTGTCATACTTATACAAATAAGACCTCACTTTGATTTATTTTTTTTATAATTTGATCTATTGCCCCTTTTTATAGGGTAAATTAATAGGGAAGCGAGGTATTATTAATGGCCCTAATATTTCACCATCTATAACTTAAATAGCAAATTATAATCCTCCTTAGCAGTAGAGGAGTTTTACCCTATTATTACCCTATTATTTCCTAGGTCTTATTAAAAATAGAAGAACATAATCAACTACAATTAACTTTCATCCAGGTCATCTATTGAAGACTCTGAGATACCCGAAGAGAAGATGGAACATTACTGGTCTGACTCTACTGGGATGGGAATTATTTAGATGGCCCATATTTAAAAATCTGTTTCATCTTGCTCTTTCAATTCAGAAGATGGTGCATAGCAAGTAGTGGGAAGTTGGTGGTCTAGGTAGGACTCGCTGGGCTGTTGTACCTGTGGGCAGATTTCTGTGAAGGTGATGTGACATGTCCTCAAGTCTGTCATTTTGAGATACAGCTCTTGGCTTCTTCAGTGGCCTTTTATAAAGCCTAGTGTCATCTCTTATCTTCCTGATTCATTATCCTATTTGTCACTTTTACCAAGTATAAAGATAGATTCCTTACAGCCACCTTGAAATACTGTGAAAATGGACTGCTGGATAATCAGTGATTAGTAGTATCTAGTAATCTTTATGGCTTTGCATTTCATCTGTGTAGAAAATTTCAGCTTGTCTAGATACTTAGCTTGTTTGTAACTTCAGAGATGGCACTTGCTATCCACTTTTAGGGTTTCCAGGAATAAGCCTGTTGAGACTTGCTGCTGGTGTACTCCGAGAGGTTTCATAACAAGTGAGCTGGAGCTATCAAATTAGCAGAAGTAATGCTTCTGATTTGGTATTGTTTTTTTCAAGGGGAAAAAAAATATCTTCCTCTTTTAATCTTCCATTAAAAACTTGATCTTTCAATATTGCTTTGAAAAAAGTGAGTGGTGCAATCCTAAATATGACTACTAGATCCTATTGTGTTAACCTTTGCCTGTGTGTTTATGGGAAAGCAAATAAAAGTCTAGTGTATCACAGCCTGGCACAGAGATGCAAAACCCATTTATATAGTAGACCTACTTCTCAAACATCCCTTGCCCATAACTTTAATATTTAGTAAACTATTGAAATCCAGCATTTAATAAGGTGGAATATGCATGATGGTTCATAGACAGTGCCAGTTTGTTGTTTTATAGCAGGTGTAGAAAAAAGAGGATGAAAATGGAGTGCAAGATCATTACATCAAAATAATAAGAATGCTTAATTTTGTCTGCTGCCTGAACAGGTGTTAGGAGAGCTAGTGTTGTGGCAGTGTAGCCCTGAGATTTTTTGGTGGTGCTTTAGAAACAGGAGTGAAAGGGTCTGGTATTTATCATTTACAATAGAAGCTTGTTAATACTGGGTGTGTTGCTTGTTTCTCCTCCACCCTCCCTATTTTTGTGCCAATTACATGTAAACTGTGGTTTGTAGATACTGATCACTGCACTGAGCAATTGGGGGAAGGTCTCGCTAGTGTTGCTAATAGATAGTTGGGTGTCTCTGTGTCACAATTCATGAGATAAGTCGAGGAGGTTGCCAGCTCAGTAGCAATTTGTTATACTTAAAGCATGCTGCTTTGCAGACAAAGGCTTCAGTGGTTTGTTGCAGTCAGAGGGGAGTAATGGCATTTTGGCAGTGCTAAACAAAGTTTCTGTATTGTACCTTTTCCCCTGTGGGTCTAATAGCATGGATACAAAATGCCATAATAGTGCTGTTTTTTCAAGTCATCTCTATTCCCCCATCTTTTTCTGCCCTAGCCAAATGATGATTCTAAATAGACACTGAAAATACATTTGCAACTACAGGGTTATAGAAACAGGATAAGGGAGACATATGCTGACTATTCACTCGTGCCTGTTTCTTTAGATGTTCTGGTTTCCTTGTGCTTGACATTTACAGCCCATTCAGTAGTAAACTTCATTTGGTAAGCATTAATTCATTTGCAGATGTTAGTTTTCCACTGATCTTCTAGGACTGCAGTTCAGATCCAAGTTCATTTCATAAATGGCTGATGGACTGTGTTAAACTGTTTTTTCTACTTAAGTCAATGTACTGCCAAGTGTCCACATCACTAGGAACATCACGATTGTCAGGGAGAAACTGATGATTTGAAGCCAGTCCCTTCAGCCAGTTGTTGATTATAGTATATTGGATTCAGTGGAGTGATGAGAAATTACTCCATCTGAAGATATGGTGGTAGACACAGTTCCACCTCATCAAAAAGCAAAATGTTTTCTACTCAGGCCAGTGCTGAGTCCCAGTGGCACGACTGGCACGACTCTAGAAGGAGTTTGGCAGCTGCTGTTCCTGCAGCTGTCCCAGAACTTGCAGAAGTCTTTTGAGCCTTGTGGTTGAGCTGCTGATGCCTGTCCTGATGCATAAAATTTATCAATAAGGAAAAAATGTGAAACAAATAATGAAAAATATCTATGGAGCAGTTCTCCTGGAAAGTGTCTTTGCTAACCAAACTATTAGGTAAAAATGGTCATGCACATCATTTCCCCACAAATAAAAAGTGGTTAACTATTGTTGGTGATACAAAAATATGAACCCTGAGACCTTTCCTATTATTATTGGTGCAATAATAGCAATTTGCTTTCGCTTTCACTGTGTGCTGTAGTGGCTGTAGTGTTATGTAAACAGCCAAGGATGATGCTGAGTAGCCTGACAAAATCCAGAGGCAAAAGAAGAGGTTGTAGAAAAGCCTAATTTCCAAGAGGCTTGCCAAAGCAAGAAGACATTTGACTCTTTCAGGACTTGATCCCTCCACTGAGGGTAGGAAGTGATGCTGGAGTTAATTAGTTGAGTGGGTTCTGGAGGAGAGGCTTTTGGGAGCTGTCCAGCTTGTCATTGTCCAGTGTTTCTTTCCCCAGGGCTTCAGTTATTGTAATATCCTGAGTAGGAATGGACAAGTCTCCCTTTCTTTCTAACTATGGTACTGCAGGAAGCATCCTCTGCTCACAGAGAATGTTCTTCTAACTGTATTTTTCTCTGTCTACACTCCTTTTTTGCTTTGTTGGCTTCTGCACAGTATATCAAACAGCTGCTCATCTTCAGAGGAATTCGTGACCTATGGATACCCTTCCTACCATCTTTCCTTCCAGACCAAGAATTCAGCAGTGCTGTTGGCAGTCCTCATTGCCAACATTCCTGGAACATTTGTCCCCCTTTTCAGTTAATCTTCACAGGCTCTTTCTTTCTGTCCTTCCTGCCTATTAGGTAAAGAAAATACCCTGACATCTTGATCCCTCTTGAAACTCCTACTTTCTGTACTGAAGGAAATTTGATAAATAGTAAGACTCTGTCCTGAGACCACAACTTACTATAGTAGTTTCTCAAGGTCTTAGGGAGCATGTGTGAGATGTCACCTTGTTAGGAGCAGAAATAATGGAATTTGCTCTATGCTCATGTCTCCTTGCTTCCAGAAGGATGTTGGTTCAGAACCTATGTTCTAAACTTCATCTTAATGTGTCAGCATTTATTCACAAAATTGCTTGGGTTGGAAGGGACGTTTAAAGATCATCTGGTCCAACTCCTAAATAATGCTCATAATATAGCATTTGTAATAATGTCAGCTATTTGTTTTTAATATTACTTGGCTGAACAGGGAACTCAGCTTGGAAGTCAAGAGGAAAAATAAATAATATGGTTTCTGGAAACAAAATCAGGTTTTGCAGGAAGATACAGGTGGTCGATGCGTCCAGCCTGTGACTGTTTTTGATGCTTTGGGATAATGCCTTTAATACAACGCTTAAATTTTTGATAATACCTAAAGTAGCCAGACAGTTCAATTATGTGACTATTGTAGATCCCTTCCAGATAAACTGCTCCTTCCCCTCTTCTGTGCTTCTTCCTATCGCTTACTTTCCCTGCCATTACATCTGGTGTATCCTATAATGGCATTTCTTCCTAGCCCTGCACTAGCAAAAGGTATTGAATATCCATAACAGTGCCTCAGCCTAGCCATTGGCTCCATCACCCTGTAGGTCGTCTTGAATAATGGGACACATTCCACAAATGTACAAAAAGTATGTGTGATGTGTGGTTTTTGAAAGTCTTTTCATCCAGCTGACATGGGTTTTCACAGGATGGCAAAACCTCTGACCTAGCGAGGCCTGGAGATCAAGCCCCCAGTCTGTTGCAGGATGTGCTTCTCATCTAAATGATTTCAAGTATTTTGGAGGTGTCAATTTTCCTGTAGTTTTTATTTTTACTTCTTGTACTCCTTTTCAGAAATGCCTTAACCTGTTTTCCTTTGAAAAACATAGTAAAACACTTTGTATTTTACTGTTCCTTGTGTGAACACCAGCTCTCCCTCAGAGGGAAGGTCCATCTGGCCCAAGACTCTGTCTCCAAAGTGTCCCACCACCAGTGTCTGAAGAAGAGCACAGGAGCACTGAAGTTTAGTCCTGACAGGGTCCTGGTGGTGCTCACAGGCCTCAGTGGCTGGGACTGGCCTGCCCTGGGACCCCCAGCCCCACACCTCCTGCCAAGGGCCCAGGGACGTGTCCCAGCTCTGCCTGGGACCTTCAGTCCTGGCTGAGCCCTGCTGTGTGTGTGCCCATCTCTGCCCCTGTCTCCTGGCTGGGCTGGGACCTGCCCTGCAGAGCTGCTCTCGGGGCTGCAGCCCTCAGACCTGGGTCGGGCCTTGTCATGCAGAGCTCTGGGTTTGACACGGCACAACTGCTCTGTCCTATTTGCTCTGCTCACCATAAATTAAGTAACACAGAGGCTGTTATTTGCCTGCCACGACAGGGACTTCTCAGCTTTAAATACTGAAGAGGACACATAGCACAAAGTTTACAACTGAAAATAGAATTTTCTTGTTGTTTTTCTGAATCTGTTTCAGAGCCAATGCTCACAACCATTACCACAATGAGCATGTGTAGCCAGGAGCAGGCTGATGTGTTCTTCAGTTTAGCTTGAAAATACATCCTTTGCAGTCTGGCAAAGGCAAGTGACAGAGCTACAGAAAATAGCAGCAGGAATGCGTGCCAAGCAGCTCCTGTTTCCTGAAGAGAATGTGAAGAATTATCAGGACCAACCACACACAAAAGAAAAAGAAGAGGAGGTGTGTCAAACTGTAGTGAATTTCTGAAATATGACACATATTGATGCCAAGCATGCTTTTTGCCTTCCAAAGCTCACTCTGTTCCTGTGCTTCTTGTCCTCACCAGTGGTCAGGCTCAGTGCTGCAGGTCAAGGCAAACACCCCAGGGGAAAATTCCTTTCTGACCTGGGTGGGGGCCATCAGCTATTCCCTGAGAGTGTGAGCAAGACATGTTTCCTCCTCTGGAAGGCTGATCTCACCTGCCAGGCGATGCCCAATCCTTAATCTCCCTACCTAGAGCCATTTCAGGAGCTTCTGAGACTGATTACATGCCCCTGAACTGATCTTCCTTGAAGGCAAGAATCATTCCTGCACCAGTAGGTGATTCAAAGTCCTAGGAGCCCTGGAAACATCTCTGCACCTCTTTTCTTATAGCTGTTGTCCCTGGCTCCACAGGGCATGCAGACAGGGAGCTCTGCAGTGCTTCTCAAGAAGGTGTTTACTTGGTCTGGTCACAGCTATGTAGCTGAAAGAGATTTTCATCCTTCCAATGAGTACTGAGGGTGGCCTTGCACCAGAGAGCCTCCACCAACCTCGTCCATCACCTGGTCTCTTTTTGTCAACTCCCTCCAAGTAATCTCAACATCTTCTCAGGGATTTCCTCCTGGATGTCTTTGGGCTGGCCCTGGGCCAGTTCTGGCAGCAGGACACAGGAGGATGCTCTCCTTTATCCTGTCCCTGGACACTGTGAGTGCTGCATTGCTGGGTGGTGGCACTCTGACATGGGGTGATGGGACCCTCCATGTGCAGCATCATTCTCCACCCAGCATCCTTCATAGGAAGGCTTTTGGGTGCTGGCCCCAAGATACTCCCTGTGCCCCAGAGGCCCAGGGTGCTGTCCTTGCCCTTGGTGACCATGCACTGAGCACAGCTGCTGGGCATCCCCTGCACATCCTCTGCCTCTTGGCTGCCAAGGACCAACCTTTTGCTGTTAGTCCTCTCTCAGGCTGTGGCAGAAACCAACCCTGCAGCTCAAAGACCACCCCTGTCAGCCATCCCCTTCTGTGCCAGAGCTAATGTCTATGAGGTCCTGCAGGGAGCAGGACCAGGGACTTGATCTGTCTGCAGACTCTTTTCCTGAGGCATAAGGGGGCTGATTTTAGCAGCTGCAGCTTGGAGGAAAGCCAAAGTGAAACCAGAGCCATAGGCTGAGATGGACAGAGCCAGCAAATCACCATGGAAATAATACAGACTTTGAGAAACCAGTAAGTGGAGGTGACATTGGTGTTGTGGTAAGGTTGGTCATTTTTAGACATAGAACATTTGGATCTGAGCCCAAAGCACAGTCAGGCAAATAAGAACTCTTCCAAACCAGGAAAATAGCTCTTTGCTGCTTTTACTGTCATATCCCCTTTTTCCACTGAAACCGTGCTGCCCGAATCCTCTATTAAATACACTCACTAGCTGTGTTTATATGGAATGCAAAACACACTTCAGCCAAGGATAAAATTTTCATAGCTTGTTTATTACTTTATCCTTTCTGAAAGTTATTTATGAGAGAAGAGCTCAATTGTTCTTGAAATTTACTACCAGCTACTTTTCAAGAATAATGCAAGCCTAAAATTTTAGCTCATAAAATTCCATGTTAAATAGGATGTACAGATTTCTTTTTTTTAAGTCCTCAGGACAGGAGCAGTGATAGCAGATTTGTCTCTAACCTTGCTCTGCCTGCTGATCTCTCCAGTCACATTCAGATGCAAGGGCCTGTCTTGTCATACTGAGCTTCCATCAAAATGCTGAGATTCTGTAACTGAGTGGATATAGCCTGGCATTATATACTCATTAGACCAGTTTTGCAAACTGCCTACTAACTGTGTGCTGGGAGGTTGTTTTACACAGTTTCTTTTATTAATTAAAATTACATTCTTTTGTATTTGAATGATGTCATGAGTCACACTGGCAGTCTCAGATGGTTCCAGGTGGGCAATAAGAAGGAAACTCTTCAGTCCTTCCTGGCATCTCTCCTCCAGTCACGAAGGCCCTAAAGAGCAGCAGGTCCCTTTTAGTGTCCGATACCATCCTTATCCATGTCAGAATTACCAGTAACAACTTTCCTCTTTGCTACATGGCTGCAGAGACAATTTAAAAGTTCATCAGCCAGCTTTATTCACACTCCTGGAGAGTAAAGTGTACCCTACACACAGCAGGGACAAGAACTGCATCACACTGGCCCACCAAGGTTTGGTCTCTTGAGCTTTCTCAGTGCCTGGACTGGTTGGGCACTTTCTCCCATGAAACTTCCCAATGGAAGCTCAGTTAATGCCAGCCATGAATATTTCCTCTTCTAAGAGGCAGACAGCAGTTCTGAAAGGAGCTGGACTGACACCACAGCCCCACGTTCAGAGCCCACACACACACCTCGTCCATGGCTCAGCTGGCCAGCAGAGGCTGGATCTGGTTGTGACTGCGTGGAGCTGGACTCCAGCAGGTCACTCATGGGTGGAGCCCCCTTGACGCATCTCTCAGGCTCCACCCTTCAGGGAAGTTCATGGTCAGGACTTTTGAATTTAGATTGCAAAAACACTATTGTTCAAGAATTTAGGCTTCCTTGTCCACCTCAGACTCTGCATTTCTTGGCACCCATGAGGCAGAAGAGTCTATCACATGGTATATAATTCTACAGCCCTCACGCTCCCCTCCAGCTGAGGCCTGGAGAGAAGACCATTGCTATCTGATAACTTCCAAAGCTGGGCTGCAAACTGAGATCAATGTAGTCAATTGGCAAATTAGCAAATGGAAGATCTCACCTGAAAATGGCATGAAGGTGTTGCTATCTTTTTGATTTGCCTTTGCTGCAAAACAGAGTTTTCATTTGATGTTAATATGTACAAGATTTTGTACATATTAGTCTTTACTTGAAAAGTCTTTACTTGAAAAAACTGGAGTGCTTTCCACAACAGATGTAACTCTGATTTTGAGACAGATTTCAATGCAACTGAGGTTTGTCTCTGGGCAATTAACATATTAATTAACAATATCAATTAACATATTAATTTTTTTTTCTAATGATATTGTGTTCTTTTTGTCTTCTGAAGGGAAAAGAAAATGTTTAATTTGTATACTGGTTTGTGAGTTATTTAGCTAATTTACACATGAGAATTTGCTAGTATTTATCTTACATTCATAAAACCATGCATTTATTTTAAGGGTTTTATATATTTCCTGCTCTAGTAGCTTCAGCTGGCAGGTGTAATTACCAAACCTTAAAAATACAGGAAATTGTCTTACGTGTTTGTTGAGACAGAAGGAACAAACACTTCTAACATAAATAACTGGCACTACCTATCTTTCTCTGATCTTCATAAAAATGGAAAAACCTTTCAAATATCGATCTGTGGAAGTTTAAGAAAAACAGTGATTTTGATCTCTTCAGTGGTGTTCCAACCACTTCAATACAAAGACAGTGCTTAAGCTGTGCAGCAGGTAGCTCTTAATTGAGGCTGATGGTGTCAGTGCAAACAAAGAAAGAAGGGAAGCAACAGAGGGACAGAAAAGCATATCTGCTGTACAAACATACCTACGCTTCTGTCATTGTTAACAGGATTGCCTATTGACAGAAAAGCATGTTCTGTGTTCTGTTAGCATGGCTGTGTGTGGAGCTCCATCTCATCCACAGTCGCTCAGGAGTTTGTTTGCAAATGTCTGTTCTCAGATGCCAGATCAGCCCCTCTTGCAAGCGGTGTCATATGCTGAGCCTAAGTATTTGCTGTCTCTGGAAACAAACTGTTGAGCACTGAATGAAATAATTTTTCAAGTTTGAATAGATTTTCTTGCTTTTACTAGCCTGTACTGCACATCCTGGCTGGAGACCTGTTGGGCTAATTGCTATACAAACTATCCCATGTGTTAAGAGGCAGGATGGGCTGCAGCCAAAGGCCAGGGCACACTAGAAGTGTAGACCTGTACAAGCAGATGCGTGCATAAGTATCTAGAGATTGAGAAGAGATACTGATTTTAGTTGTTTGCATTCCACCTTTACTATGATCAGGGTTTTCTTTGCAAAATGTGTTTTTGAGAAGGGAATTTGAAGCAGGATGGCAGCTACCAGCAGGATATTAGTCTTAAGATTGCTTCAGGCTGGACATGGCATGCATAAAGATTATATTAATATACTTGTGTGATAAACACAAAAAAACCAAGGGTACAGAGAGACTACTTAAAAGGCAGGATAGGAGGATCAAGCAACAGTTGCAGAGATCAGCAGTGGCTTCTGTAGGGAGGGGGACAAACCTAAAGGAAATGAAAAGTGGAGGGGGAGAAGGAAAAGATGGAATAATAACAGAAGCTAAGGAAATGGATAAGAAAACTGAAGGGAAGGGGACTGAGGCATAGCCTGGGCTTATCAGGGCTGAATAGCAAGCAAGAAACCCTGATGTTAAATGACAAGTGAGGAAAGAGAAGGTGTTGGGTAAGGTGAGAGAGATAAAAACAGAAATCAGGGTAAACATCAGTTGAATCAACTTCAATTTGCTTTGTTTCTGGAAGAAGAAATATCTTAACAAGACTTCACTGCTGAGTGGACTGCTCTCCCTACTTTTCTTCTGGATCATGATAATCTCATATGGAGGTCTAAGAGGAAACTACTCATCCTCTGAGCTGGGGCTGATTTTGTTGACAAACTCTTGTTCCCAGACAGACAATGAATGTATACACAGGTTGTAGTAGTCTCAAAACAAGCAGCACAACTCCTGTATTCTCCTGTATTCCTTAGTCTGTTTCTCTTACCTCTTTATCACACAGGTTCTAAACATAATAGTTCAGGTTTTCCTGGCCCTTGAGATGATATGTTTGCATATGCATTTAATGAAATAAATGCTGTTTAGACTTTCATTGCAATAGCAACTGGCAGACCCAGTCATGGACTGAGATGTACAAATGCTGTACAAAAGCCGTGTGAAACCCAAACTAAAGTGCCGGGAAATTTGCAATCTGGATGTAAAGACAGGAGTTCATGGGTGACCAGAGGCAGCAACAAACAAATCCAGAAAACTGCGTTCATCTGAGCAATGATAGTCTTTATGATCATAGGCTCTCCAATTTACCTGAAGCGCACTTCAATTATAATTATGATTCTGAAGCATGTCATTTAATATAAATGTACTCCTGAGTAAATCTATCCATATGTAAGACAGTGCTTCTCCTATCTGTTGCTGTTAAAGTCTGGATGCATACAGGCACACCTGCCACTTGTCCTGGAGCAGGGGATGAATACAGCACAGGGACAGAGCCCTGACCGCAGCGTGGCACTGGAGCTTTGCTGCCCATGGGGTGTTCCTGGCTGGCCGGGGTGCTGGCAGCAGGGCTTTCTGTCAGGTTTGCCATAAAACCTGAGCAATGTCATTCTTTCTGGATTAAATATGTGAAGGGATCACAACACATTCTGCCTCTGTGCAAAAAATGCTTTCTGTGACTCAGCATAGGTTTTGCGTGATATGTGAGCCAGGCAGTTTAGGTAGATATGCACGCTGGTTTATTTTTGCTTGCCATTCATAAACTGAGTGACTTCAACTGAGGTTTGTCATGCTGAGATGCTTTGAGGATGAAGAAGTGAGAAAATGTGTTGCAGTACCTTGGAGTTGTGTTGTCTGGCACAGCAGGAGGCAGATGGGGTGCAAGTCTGGAAGCTCTTCCTCCTTCCAGAGTGGTCTTGCAGCATCCCTGCTCTGCATAAGCTGCTGGTGTATTGTGGTTGGCTCTAGAGGCAAGAGTGAGGCTGTGGGGTTTTCACATTGCCTTTGGGAATGAAACTTTCTATGAAAGCTGCATTAGAACTGTCTTAGGAAGAGACCTGTGCCTGTACTTTTACCCCAAATCACAGAAAGTAGAGAATGGAATGTCTCCACTGTATGTGGCATAATGTAGTTTATTACTTTTTTGTTATGTGCAAAGCTACTAAGTCTAAAACCAGCTTCTGTGTGGCTGTAGAAAATTCATGGTGACTGGTTGTGAGAAGAGGATTTACAGTTCAGCTATTTGGAAGACTTTTGCTGTGTGTGCCTTTACCAGACAGCTGAAAAAAGTGTGGATTAACTTCTCTGAGATTGCCTTTAAAGATTATGTGGCTCCTTGCCCAACTTTGGGATCACCCTGCTTTATTTCCAGTGTAAATACGCTTCTTTAATAAAAGCAAAGGGCCACCAGACGATAGGCAGTTGGTAAATTTGGGACTAAAATGGATTATGTCCATGAGATTTAGTGGCTTATGCAAGACAGAGGGAGATGACAAAGCAGTGTGAACTTTTATTTTGTCTAATTTTGTGGCTATTACTTTTGAGAGTCTTTTAATAACAGGTGAGTATAATCAAATGGCACTGTTTTGTTTGTTTGGTTTTTTTTTTTCAGTTGAACATTTCTGCATAGTTGAGAATCTTCCTAAATCCAAAGCTTTTGCTTCTTTTCTTCATTTTTGTGCTCTTGATGAATTTTAGCAGTGGTGTCGATCATGTTGTTTTAGGGTCCTCAGCTGTTGATGAGTGCACAGCAGAAACTCATGGTGGGGATGAATAGTAGGGTGGGCCAACAGTCTCCAGAGGTGTCTGATGTGAGGAGATGGGGATATCAAACTCTGGTTGCTGAGAGGCTTTCCCTGCTGGTGCTGTAGGGAAGCTATGGAGTGTCAGCATGCCCAGATCACAAAAGAGAAGGAAGGGCTGAAGTATAGGCATTGTAAATGTTGCTCAGGTGGCTGAGTTGTGAATGTTTTTTGGTTTTTTAATTGTATTTTAAACTTTTATTACTTCATGTTTGAAGAGCCTTCTGTCCTTGCCGATTGGCTCTTCCTGATTCAGGCTTAAGTTTCTCTCTTCGTTTCCTTGTTTCTCTCTGTGTAATTAACATGTGGATGTTTCAAAACTGTTTGAGGCCTGAATAAGGAAGGAGGAGAATCTTGTTCACAGTATTTTGCAGTTTAATCGTGGACTATTCAAACTATATATTGCACTACTCAGACTGGATATCTGGTCCGCTCCAGTATGGTTCATTGAAATTTACTTCCTTTGTGGCTGGTCCCTTCAATATCCATGTTTGTCAATAAATGAATGGGAAGAGGAAATACTGGTCAGCTGGCACCCATCTAAGCTCATTCAGTGTGAGGATTTTGCAATGAAACTCCACTGTAGAAGTCTTTTGTTTTCTTTCAGTTTCTTCCTAAGTTAAATGGATATTATTGTTAATCTTACATAGTCTGAAAAGTTTATTGAACCTAACATTGTTCTTAGTTTCTAAAATATGTGTATTTCAGCACTGAAGTGCATGACAATGTCCAGCTCTACTGGAACGTAACGTAGTATGCTCTTAACATGGGTAAGGTACACTAGATACTGAACAGTGGAACGAATCAAGTAATAAAATGTTGTCAAAGGCTTTGGTGGAAAAACAGTATTTTTAAATGTCGCTTATGTTGGTTATGGGATACATGCTGAGTTAACCTCATTGAATTTTCCCCAGGAATTGATGCGCTTACAATTGGCGGGTCATTATGCTGCTCCACCTGTGTAGTGTTAAGGTCAGTGTGTTTTTCTGATTATAAAAACCATCCATACCATTCCATTATAAATTCACTACCATTCATATAATGGAATGTGCCAAAGCTCGGAGCTCGTTGCAGCTGCCCCCGGTCCATGTTTAAGATCAAAGTGGTTCAGGTAATTTGAGCACCTTTTCAAGAATATACCCAATTAAGCTTCATTTGAAGTGATCTTTTGTTGTTTAAGGTTTTCTTTTCTTTTCTTTTGTAACCTGCTAAGCATCCATCTGATGTGAGTGTGGGGTTTTTTTTGTGTGGCCAGCCCAAGAATTTTATGGAATGAAGATGTGGTGATTATACAATCCTAGCAAGGAGGTCCTGGGAGCAGCAGACAGCTGTAACACTGCAGTTGCACGTATCCATGCCTAGGCAAAGCACAGAATGCATCAACCACTCACCTTCACAAGGCATTTTCTGAAACCTGCAGCTTCTAACTGTGAATTAATTCTGAGTCATCACGATACACAAATCAGCCATCACGGTAGACACTAATGTGTGAGATGCAGGGATGTATGACTATGGCACTAATCACTGACTAGAGGAACCTGTGAGATGATGTGCATGCGTAACACACTGCTGCTGAATGCATCCTCCTGCACAGCTTAGTCTCCTCAATTGTTGTGCGTTATCTAAGAGAGCCAGAATGTGCATTGAAGTTTATCTAGTGTTATTTCTGTCAGTGAAATGTTGATATGGTTGGGGCTTTTGTTTGAGTGTTTGCTTCTATGTTTTCCTCTCTTATTAATCATCCAAATGACTTGAATTCTGTGAAGAGGAAGAGTTTCAGTGAGTAGCCATGTATGTCATAGGGCATTATGTTCTTCAAGTTTCATGAGGATGTTTCCTTTCTGTTTAAAGTTCTGCACTTCACAGTAGCCAGTGAGAGAGCCTCAGGCATGAGCAGTTCTGCTGGGGAGGCATTTGAGCCTCTGTGCAAATTAAGCAGTACTGTAATTGCTGAGGAAATACATGAAGTCTCTCGATGATGACAACTGAGAATCTTTGTGGACGTGTCCAACAGCACTTCTTTCACCTCTGTCAAGCTGCAAGCTTGGTGGTATTCTACATGCATATGGATTCACAAAATGTGATGAAGAATCACAGAAAGACTCTTTGGTGAAGAGTAATCCTTGAATGTCCTAGTTTTATGAAAACTGTTCACAAGCTGACATTTCATATGACAATCATTTGAATTTTGCAGCTATTGCATCAGGTAAGTACATCATCAGAAGTATTTGGCAGTTTCTTTTATTACTCTAAAAAAAAAGAAAACCAACAAACTGAATGAAATATCCCCCCATCACATCACTTTTGCTCAAGTGAAAAGGCTTAAGAGGAAGGGCATGTTTAATAGCCAAAGGGGCATGAAAAAGATTGAGAATAGAGTTTGCTTTGGAAAGCAGAGTGCATAATACCTGTTTAACTTATGAGCAAAACTGTACTTTACTTGGGCATCAGAAGGAATGCATTTGCAGAACTTTAAAATTCATCTGTGGTGATGATTTTCCTAAGTTTTAAATGAATGGTTCTCTCACTGCTAGCTAAGTGTCTTTAACAAATCTGGACCCTTACACACACTACCACAGGAGATCCTGGATGTTCTGTTAAGTACATTCCTGCCTCCAAGAATCCTGCCATGAATAGGTAGCTGATGTAGCAGCAGGAAGAAAACAAATTACTTGCTTCAGCCTATTCAACTGACTGTGGTGCTTTGTTTCCTCAGGGTGGTCTTGTGGTTAAGGTAAGGGAGTCTTGGTCCTCAGTTTGTGTGGGCAGCTGTATTCAGGTGTACCAAAGTGATGTCAAACACCTGTCACAAAGCATTCTCTATTAGATACATCATCTATCTTTTATTGACAAAATTCCTTAACTGCAGCTTTGGTTCAGTTTCTACCACTCTCCTATATGTATGGAGGGAAAAAAGCATTTCCTAAATTGGAAAAAGTCTTTCCTCAATTCCTTGTCCCACCTCCCCTCTCCTCATCCTGTATGGAAAGGATGTTGAACTAAGTTTATAACAAAATTTCTGGCTGGACACTTCTTTCTCATTT
The DNA here is from genome assembly GCF_027887145.1 of Ammospiza caudacuta. NCBI lineage: Eukaryota > Metazoa > Chordata > Aves > Passeriformes > Passerellidae > Ammospiza > Ammospiza caudacuta. The sequence goes on along the minus strand of NC_080593.1, from coordinate 53,066,864 downwards.
ATTGCCATTATTAGAAAAAAATGTGTTTCTGTTTTAATCTAGCATGTGTTACTTCAGGGAAATCAAACCAGATGCATAATTTAGTGTATGGCAATCAGCAGTAGGTACCTGTAAGGGCATTTAGTTGTCCTTCCAGATAAGGCTTTTGAGTTGCAATGTAGGCATTGAAGATAAGTGCCAGTATTTCTAAGCAGTTTGAAGACTTGATGGCTATAAGGAGTGTAGGACCCTGCCTAATCCTTGAGGAGGTGTAAGCACTGTTTGGAAGTGTTTAAGTATTTAATTTCTTCAAATTATTTTCCCTATATATGCTCTATATAGTCAACAGAGTAAAGTCGTGCTCCTGTTGGTATTTCAGAGCACCGTTTTCTCTCAACTGTACAACCAATATAGAAAAGTGCTCAAATCTCAATGCAGGCTGTAAAAACTGGAAGGAAAATATAGAAACAGCCAAAAAAAATATTATAACACAATCAAAATAAGGTCCCAGTTACAAAATATCTTAGTGGTCTAGTGTGTGGTGGCTCCTCTGCAAATTAATTTCTGCCTTTGAAAAGTGTTCTCTAGATGAGACACAGAACAGCATATTAACCTTTTGCTTTGGATTTATTCCTTCATTAGGGAAGAGGGCTGTTATCAATCCACCACTTAAAAAATCATCTCCAGTGTGAGTTTTATATTATGTTTGGTCTGTCAGGGATCACTATAACACATGTGCTTTATGTAGTATGCGTAAAGTCACACAGCAGTATTTTATTCTTTAATTAGAGTTTATCACCTATAGAATTAATACTTTCAATAAAAAGAGTTATTTATGGGAAAAACATTCATTGATTTTCCTATGCCAAATGTTGTTACTGTACAGTTGTTACTGTAGAGTTTTTACCTGGGATTTATTTAGGATTCAACAGACAAAAACTTTTCAGATATCCTTTTGCAGGATAATTCTAGAGCAAAATAAACAACAACAAATAAGCTATAGGAATTACTTTTTATAAGGCAGCACATATTGGTGTAACCTATACTGACAGCTATTTCCCAGACAAAAGCATTTCCCCATATCCAAAATAAAGCATTTTGTAATCCCTTTTCTTTAATCTGTGCCTTGTATATTTGCACTGCCTTTATTGCGAGTGATAACTCACTTGCACTGCCTTTAATGCTAGTGACAGCCAAAGTATGTAAAGAATGTGTTTTGAACTGTGCAGTTTTTCTTACATGTTTGTCCAGTAGGCAGAGGAGCCAACAGATCCATCAAAATCATTGGGTGCAAAAGGGATGGTGGTTATCCCACCTGCCAGCAGGAAGGAAACCCTGGCTCTTCCTGTAGACTCTCAAATGTGTGCTGGTGGTCCCAGCAATGGCTACAAGATATGGGAGAGTGCTTGGAGGAGAGGTGGAGCTGTGAGCCAGAGCCCTGGCTCTCCTAATGTCTTTTTAATTAGAGTACATAAATATTGGCTGGGATTGCAGTTACATCTTAATGGAGAAATTAAGAAATAGATTAATTTTTGGCACGATTCTTTCTTCCTGTTTACGTGTGTCTCTATTTCCAGCACCAGTTTAATTGAAGGAACAATTCTCTGTACTTGCTTATTATCTGCCAGACACATAAAGGAATAACTATACATTTGGAAAAACACAGGGGTGCTTAAGGGCACCACCAGAAATCAAGACATGCTTTAAAAACCAGCACAACTGACCAATATTATTGTCCAGGTTATTAGGAAGGGAGCACTTAATAGGAAATTGGATAATGATTGTTATTCTGCCCGTGATATCACTTAACTGAAAGGTTGTGAAGGTGGTGCTTTCCATCTAACTTCAGGTATTTATAAGTGACAGAAGTTGTTTCAAGGCCTGTTGAATTTAACAACCTAGGCCTCATTTTCCATTGCATCCAAGACATGCAAGATGAGGCCTAGGCTGAATTCACTTTTGTACTGACCCATACCTACTGCACAAGCTATTATCCATACTGGATAAGATTGATGACATTGGAAACTATGTGTGCCTTCAGAGTTATGATGCCACTTTAAAATTTCTGGTTGCTGTACAGGCTGTTGTCAGCAAAAACCTCAAGAGCTTTTAAAACATCTGAAATAAAAGGCATTATAATTTCTTTTGGTAAAATGCAAATATGCTTATAACTTCCAGGTTTTCCATGCTGGGAATATACATTGTTTCCATAGTGTTTTGCAGATTTGCTCTTGCATGATGTGTGGATATACTTTGGTTTTGACAGGCACAAATATATTGATTTTACTGGGAAATTCAAATATGTTCTCAAAATGTGGTCCATCTCTTTAAGGCAGATCAACTGGCTGAAAAAAGCCATTATTTTTTGAGCCTCTATCTGATAAAAGTCTAATTAAAGTCAATGTTTAATTTTATTAATATTAAACCATTTACAGAACTAGTTGCATAATGAAAAAAATTATTCCACAATACACCAAGAAAGCTCTGTCAAATACATTATCTCTGACTCTTTATGTGAATATATACTTTAATTCAATTGAGAATTTAAAAATGAAAAATATAAATGAGATTTTTTTGTACTTTGCATTTCAAATTAGTCCATTTTTCATGACACTGAGTTTTCACCTCTGTTAATTTCTTTGGTTCTTGTAGAAAAATTATGCACTTGATGCCTCATTCAAAGTAGGAGAAAAAATTCACACCAGTGTTACTAGTAAGCTGGAAATCTGTCACAAAATCCATACAGAAAATATAAGCATATTTTGTGTTATTTGTAACTAAAATTTTCCACAAGGATGAGAACACGCTGAACTCTGTATGACAAAATACTAATTAAGAAGAAGGGAGCTGGAGAGGGAGGAGTGTTGTGTTGCATATTTGATCAGGTCCTTTTCCCACTAAAGTCACTTTGATTAGATTTATGTTGTGTGTTTCTAATGGCCTTTGAAATACCATAACACCTATTTCTGCAGACTTCTACACAGGAGGAAATTCCCTCGTGTGAGTAATCAATTCAGTCTGTGGAGGCTATGTAGAATGTTTTTATAGCCTACCTTCCTGTGATGATCAGACTTCTGGTTGCCCTTTCTGTCAGTCTCTTCCCTAATTACTTCTGAAGCCATTGGCTAATTTCAAGTGAAACAGAAAGGAGTCTTTGAGATAATTAGGTTTCTACAGGCCTCAGGGGCTGGGAAGAGGAGAGAGACCCAAGGTTGGGACTGGAGGAAAGACAGGTTGAGTCATTTGTCACCTGCTGAAGCAGATGGCAAAGTCTCTGAGATTATAATTTCCTTTGCTTTAGGTGGATTTTTTGCATTGAAATGGACAGGAAAAAGCTGGGACTTTAATAAAGATTTGGTGATGATGAAGGATAGAGCTCTGCAGAAAAACAGCTGTATTAATTCCGCTGCTAACAGGGCTGCTTGTTTTTATTTCCAGGAATACTTTTGGAATCAGACCTGAACATTTTTAATGCAAACATTTAGCTTCTGGTTAAAGGTTAGAAAAATACAGCAATCAATTTATCACTAATACTGAGAGAAACAGTACCAAAATAGTATGTAGCTATTAAGCTAATGTGTTACAAGCGATAAATTTGTTAAATTAGTGTCTTTGTCTGTTTGCAGGTCTTATACTGTGGTGGGTTCACCCTGACTGGACATCAGGTGCCCACCAGAGTTGCTTAATTATTCCCCTCCTCAACTGGACAAGGGGAGAGAAAATATAACAAAAGTTTGTGTGTTAAGAGCAGCGAGACCACTCACCCGTTACTGTCAAGGGAAAATCAGACTCGACTCAGATAAATTAAATTCTTAGCAATCAAATCAGAGTAGGGTAATGAGAAATACAACCAAATCTTAAAAACGCCTTCTCTCCCTGGGGTTGTGACCAGTTCTTCACATGTTTTTTCTGCCACTCCTTCCTCCCCAGGGGGAGGACTCCTTACCCTGCTCCGGCAAGGGGTCTCCTGTGGGCTCCTTCCCACAGGAGACAGTTCTCCAAACTTCTCCAATGTGAGTTCTTCCCACAGTCTGCAGTTCCTGCCAGAAAACCTGCTACAGTGGTGGGCTTTTCTCTCCATGCATCTTCAGTTCCTGCCAGGAGCCTGTTCCAGAGTGGCCTTCCCATGGGGTCAAAGCCTCTCTCAGGCATCCATCTGTTTTAGCTTGGGGTTCCTCTTGGGCTGCAGGTGGATCTCTTCTTTACTGTGGACCTCCAAGAGTTTCTGGGACACAGCTTCCTCACCATGGTCTGCATCGCAGGGCAATCTCTGCTCTGATGCTTGAAGCACTTACTTCCCCTCCTTCAGTGTTCATGGGGTTTCCCTAATTGTTTGACACACATTTTTTCACCCCTCTTGTTGAAATGTTTTACCTGTCTTAACAATGTTATCCCAGAGGTGCTACCACCATCATTGATGGGCTTGGCCTTTGCTAGAAGTGGACCCCTCTTGGAGCCAGCTGGCAATGTCTCCATGGGACATTGAGGAAGCCTCTGGTACCTGCTCACAGAAGTTGCCCCTGTAGTCCCCTGCTACCAAAACTTGGTCACACAAACCCAGTGTATGCACACAAATGAATCCCTACACTGCTTTGGAACCCCTCAGGGAAGTGCCTGTTCACTTGTCAAGTTTTAATGTCACTGACGTTCCAGTTTTACTGCTTAGGGTTAAATTGAATAGGATTTCATCTAACAAGTAATATCATCAATTTAAAGTAGCATGTGTAGACCAAAGCACATTTCATTGATTTGAGCACAAAATTGGTTAGCAGGAAGTTCTTGTTGTCCATAGGAGAACAGAACTGAGTCCAATTCTTAGACACCCAGTCAGGCCATGGCTGCTTGTGTGGCCACAGCCTTGTTGCAGGGCAATGTTTGTGTCTCAGTCTTTCTTCTGAAACTCAGGTTTAAGGCCTGCAGAACTGAACAGTTTTCCAGCTTGCTTACTTGTGCAGGCTTCTATACATACTAATTATTGAAACTATAGACTTTCATTGCAATGCCCTAAAACCTAATCCTTGATGAATTTAAGACACTTCCTTGACAGAGGATTTGTTACCAGAAAAATAGGTTAAAAAAAAATTCTCCTTTGGGCCTTACTTTAAGTGCAGTATTAAAAACTGTAATTACTTTTCTTCTGCGAGGATTCAATGGCAGCAAAAAAGTGCTAAATCTAATGGGTCTCATTAAAATTAAATGAAACTATTGTTTGAACCTTCATTCCGAACCATTTTCATGTTTTTTTGTCTGTGAACGAGTGAAATAGAATACTTCCCATCACCTCTGCAGATGTTCTTCTTCTGTGAAAGCTCTCACAAGACGTTTTGAACATGGGACTAGAAACCCTTTTGAACTGGAGTAAAAGAGGAAAGAAGTAAATTAACACCCTGAACAGTAACATAAGCAGATGTACAGGCCTCTACATATGATTGTCTGATACCCCAATATTTAATTATTGTGTTGGAGGTGTTCTGGCACTGGCAGCCAACTCAGTATGGGTGGAGTTCAGCAATCATACAGTCACCACAGGGCTTGCCCATCTCTATGTGCAACTCCAGGAATTTTTGGAGATTGTAGTCACAGGGCTTGTCACTCTTTTATGTTTCTATTTGGTTGGTGGAACCTGGACCAGTTTTCTCTTCTTTATCTGTTTGAGCCAGACTGCTCCAGTTGTTATGGGTGGTTTCTGTTTTGAAAATCTGCTTTATACCTGTAATTGTTTCCCAAGGGGAAACTACCAGGCTGCATTTCATGTAGCATTGGCTAGCATTTTCCCAGGAAATCTTAGATATGTGGCTTAGATTTGTCTTGCGGTGATCTAGATGTAAACAGTCCCTGAATGCAACTTATCTCATGTAGGAGTTTTTTGGCCACCACGTGTTCTTTTTTGTAAAATCTGAATCTTGTTTGTCAACTACAGATTGTAATACCAGAACTGCTACTTTTCTCTAGTCCTAGTTTCCCCAGTTTTTTTGCTTTCTTATGAATACAGTTATAGTAGCAGCTTATTATGATTTATACAATCAAAACATAACTTTAAATAATGATGAAGCAGTAAGTAGCAGTCTGGTTTGAAAATACTTGTCATATTTTTTCCTTTCCGGGAACAGAAAAATCTCACCCTTTAAACGATGCCTTGTAGGTTTAAAATCACTAGTATTAAGTTTTTAATAATATCAGAATTATTTTCAATAATAAAATGTTTGATCTGTGCCATTATTTAGCATTGGTCAGTTTTTCTTTACCATTCTTCAGTGCAAATTAGGAAATCTTGATCCTCAAAATGTTGGTCATAATCGATGTTTCTTTGAAAACAACAAATTTCAGGTATTTTGTTGTCACAGTCCCCCTGAAACTGTAGATACATGAAGAGAGAATCTGTTAAGAATAAGCATACTTAAATGGGGAATTCAAACTCTTAGTACTTCCAAGAAGTTTTAATTCTGTCATTTTCACTGACATCCAGTGATATCAGACAGAATATGTGCCATAATGATGATTATGCTTTAATGTCTCATGTTCCAGTTTTCTTTAGAAAAAACAAAAAATGTTTATTCTTATAATTGCATAGGAAAAAACACAGATATCATGGTCTAAAACTAATTATATCTTAAATTAATCCTAACCTATCAAATCACATGTTTGTTTTTAGATTTTGAGATTGCATTCTAAGAGTACTTGCTGTGATCTGTATTTCAAAATGCAGCTTGCTGCTCTACATGTTTTGTGATGTGTCTTCCAACAGAGTAGGTTGTCCATGGATGATAACATGTGAAATGTTTCAGTTAAAATATGAACTCTTTATTTTCCAGGTCTGGATTAGTCCTTGTTAGCTGCAGCTGTTGACAGCTATACAGGTTTTTCTTTGCTTTACAAAGTCACTTTGTTCCCCATTGGAACTTCAAGGGAAGTTTTGCCTTTAACTTTATTGTAAGCAGAATCAAGCACACTCAACGGCATGGCATTTCTGTAGTTTTCTGGAGGTGATATGGTAATAACAGGAGCTCTGTAGCCAATTAATTTGAAAATGTCAGGGAATATTTCAGGCCTTATTGAAAGGGAGACGATGGAACTGGGGGCACACTCTGAAGCTGGTTGAAAGACTGGTTTATTGCAATGGTTTGTTGTTGCTCATAGATCAAAGGAATGGTTGATACAGGCATTAATACTCGACAGACTGCTAATGGTACCTACCTGCCTCACTGCCTGAGGAGGCTAAGAGACTGACACTTCAAAACACTTACACTCCTTTAAGAAATGCAGATGGAGGTAAAGAACCATGACAAGTCTAGCAGCAGTGAATGAAACAGGACATTTTTTATGCTCTCTTTGCTGTGGAGTGGGGGTCAGCCAAAGATTCATGAGTGAAAAGAGCCTCTTTCCAGCCCTCCTGAGTTTTGTGTGTTTATTGTCCCCATGAGTTAATCCAGTGTCTGTCTTATGGCTGGTACAGCAAGTGATGCTGTGTGTCCTGTCCCTTCCTACCTACAAGTGTTGGGACAGTGGTACTGACAAGTGAGAAAGGGAGATAGGCCTTGAGAATAAAAAGGGATGGGGAGGAGAAGAAGGTGCATGGTCACCTGGAATACGGCTATGGCATGGGCTGTGATGGGAGAGACATGGCACAGAGGAGCAGGGTCATTGCCAGCAGCTTGGAATAGAGGGAGGGAGGAGGGAAAGTGCACACAGCTCTTTCAGAGGATGGCACTCACAGAGTCAACAGAAGTTTTTCAGGTCATGGTGATAAATGTCTTGTGGTGTGTATGGATGCACTTGTGCTGCACAGGAGTGTCTAGGCAAAAAGAGAAGCATGGGTGGTGGGAATGCTACATGCATAGATCTGCAGGATAAATCCTTTAATACATACACACATGAACTTTTCATTTGCAAAGATATATACTTATGTCTGAAAGGAGGTTAATATTAAAAACTTCTGTTTTGACATCTGTGCTTAGTTGTTTTCAGTGCCTCTTTCTTGTGTATATATTTCATGCATAATAAGCTATGCCTGACACCTGTGTAATACATTAGACAAGTCTTTTCTTCTTGTGTCTGGTAGCAATATACAGTAGAGATATCACACAAGGCTTGTTTTCTAGTAAAACACTTGTCTTAGTGGAAGGTGTAATGCATTCTTCATGGTAGAGAATGGTAGAATTTTTATAACTCTCATGTAACATAAGAAATTAAGAGTGCTTTCCACAAAAAAAGAAAGACTCCTTCAGTCATTGATCTTTGGGGAAGAGATATGGGAAATCTTGGACTGCTTCTGAGCAATGACTGAGAAATTGCTGTACCTGACAGTTCTGGGAAACAGTGTACATTACTGGATATCTTTCTGCAACTCATACTTACTCTACATCATTTCATTGTAGGTCTCTTAAATTGTGCAGAATGTCTTCACAGCTTTTCCTGTAAACCTCTGCAACGTTTACTGGTACTACATTTTTAAAAAGAGCTGTACATAGAGTGCATATACTATACTAAGTATTTTATTTTCTGTGCTCTTTCTCTGGATGTACCCTCTAGTCTGCAATTTTAGAGTTGTCTAAAAAAATCACACTATTCTTCAGTAATCAGGTAGTAATTTAGTTATGTTTTTAAATTTCCATTATGATTGTATTTTACATCCATTAATGTACTTAGAATACACATTTTCTGCTGCCCTCAGGAGTGTTTTGCCCACTTACCTTTATATAATACAAATTTTTACAGCTTGAGAGGTCTGACTCCTTCCTACCTAAACTAACATGTCTGACCTAGGATCCCAACAGTCACTGACTCCTTAAAAAGGGATAAAGAGAGGTGGAGCTGAATTGTGTCTGGGAAAGCCTTACCTGAGTCTCAGTCATTTTCATGAGCAGCCCGTCCCTTTGCTCGAGTACTCAGGGAGTCTTGCATTCCTAAATTGGGTGGCTTAAGTACTCAGAATTTCAGCTGAATGAACCTGTAGACATTGATCTTTTTCATGGAAAAGTACTTGAAGAACCAAAGTTATAAGATGGTTATAAAAATCCATCAGGTAAGCGATATCTGTTATTATGTGCTGTGCAGAACCTAAAACAGGACATCCAGCATGGGCAGGGCTTCTCAGTAGGAGTATCAGTGGATCAACTCACAGAAGAGCAACAGTGGTGTTAGCCTGTAACAGAGAAGAGCATCCCTGTTCTTAATCTCCTCCTTCCTGAAAGCCCCTCAGATTAAGAACCATTCCTGGGAGGCCAGCAGAGTCCCACTTTGCAGTGGGCATCATAAATGTGGCAGTGATTCTTAAACAGTTCAATGTGGGACACACAGGCTTTTTGAGACAACCTTCTTCTTAGAGTGATGCTTAATTTACTTTAAAAGGTGGATTAAACCAATAGTAGTGCCTGCTAAAGAATTGTTTGGATTCTTTCCTGCCATGATTGTTGTCCATAAATATTGTTCTTGGGTTTGAAATGATGAAGAAATGGGGGTTTTTAGTCTTTGGCACCACAGTCACAAGGACTTGTGTATCTGTGAATCTGGCATAGTCCACACTGGTCTTTGTGGACATGAGGATGCTTGGTAAGAGGGGGTGTGTTGTGCAATGTACAAATGCTTCATCTTGTACCTATTGAGAGGTAGTCACTGTCCTTCCTCTGTCCAGTACTGCTGCAGACTTCTCTGCCTGCTTCTGGTGATTAAAACCAACCAAGTAAAAGATATGCATTTCCTATTATGTGCATCATAAAGCATGAACAAAGGTGAGCATTGTGGACTTTGGAGTGTTTGTCTGTAGCATATGAGCAGATCCTAAGCTTATTTCTTTCATTTTGAAGTGTGAAAAAAATAGACTGAAGCTGTGTAATGTTATCTTGATTAAAGATATTATCATGTTGACCCTTTTCTAATTCCCTTATAATTATCTTTTTGAGATTTTATATTCAGGCCACATTGCATATTTACCTGTTCTTGTGTACTTGAATGTGTCCTTTAAAAATGTTGGCAGTGTTTTCAGTTCTTTTCTCTGTAACGGGTAAGTCTGATGGCTGTTTCTCATCCCCTGCTGTGCTGAACTGCTGAGACAAGGCTGTTTTTGTGGCTATCATGTTAACAGAAATAAAAAATTAATTTTGTACTTAGTTGCATTCCACTGCAGAAACTTCCTAGTGCTTTATGTGGAGAACTCTGAGTGGATTGTCATTGACTCAGTGCAAATGTCTTGAACATAAGATTGTTAATTGCTCTTAGTTACACATAAAGTGGAGAAATTCAGGGTCAAATCATGTAAAACTGGGAAAACGTCTTTGTTGTTGTTTTTTTTCAGAAGATTGTTTCATTTATATACTTACAGGAGTACAAATCTTGATGTGATGTGTGTCTTTTAGCACACTCTGAGTTCATCAGACATTATTCTTTTGTAGTACTTTCACACAGAGAAGAAAAAAACACATTATTAATTTTCTTCCTTCTTCTGAACCCAAAGAATTTCCCTCCAATTGTTGCCCCATATTCCAGCTTCTATCTTCTTGTCCCCAGGAGATTGTTTAAGTGCTTTCAGAATATATGGACTGCTCTTGTTTGTTTGCTCTGTAGATGGTAGGAGTACCCTCATTACTGTGCTGCCACTTTTTTCTGCCTTATGACTAATAGGCCTGCATCAGGAATCAATCCCACTCACCAGCACCAAACCTTGCTGGGCTGACCTTCAGGCCAGCTCTTTCATTTTGATTCTAATTTGTGCACTGATTTGCACATCACTGAAGCAAAGTTAAATGTAAGAGGATACATTAAAATAGCAGTACAGCTGGACTGGAAAGGCACAAAGGTCAGAAAATGGAAAAATGAACTGGCTGATAGTGTCTATTTGCCCTGCTGCTGATGCATAATGGCTTTTTGATTAGTGGTCATTATAGGCACATATATATTTATATGTGCATGTGTATATATATATATATATATATGTATATATATATATATAGTGCCATAGATGTGCAATATTGAGACAAATGCTCTTGAAGTTCTCTAGTTTTCTATGGCATGCACTCCTCTGAAATGTTTTCAGCTTGCCCAAGAGCAGCAGTTTCTTCTATGTGCTCTGTAATATGCAGAAAAGGGTGGAGGGAAGAGGGTGTCAGTAGACCATGTAAGCCTGCACCTCCCTTGGGCTATTAAACAATTCCTTTGAAGCACCAAGAAGCCATTCCTGTGCCTCTAAAAGAAATGGACCAATGCTACAAAGTTCTCTGTGCTCTCCAAATCCTTTGGCTTCATGGCTAGTTTCATGACTTTTGTATTGAGTTTTATGTTTACAGCAAGTCAAATAATTGATTGTATGGAGAAGACTTTGCATAGCATTGTTCACTCTACACCCGTGTTTACTGGATTTGGCTATAGTATAAACTATGTTTTAAAAATCCTTTTGTTTTTAAGCATTGTATTAACAGTTCTTCCAAAATTCAAATGTCCAAAGGGATTTTTCCCTCACAGGATGATAAATAAATAATTGAGATAGGTGCCAGTAGGTTGATGGAAGGTTGTTATGATAGCTGAAGCTGTAGCCTTGATTACAGCTTACTTGTGAACTGTGTTTTTTCTTACCTCTGCATTGCCTTGCATTTTGTGTAGTCAATTGTACTGTGCCTGCAGTGATGAAAAATGCAAATGTTCTCGTGGTTGAATTTGCTGTGCAGGTACCATGTGCTGTGTTGAGGACTGTCCCCAGGCAGAAAGGAGGAAATGAGAATAGTTCATTTGCCTTTTCCTGCCTCTGAGTTTGATGGAAGGATAGTTAGTTTCCCTGAAAGCAGCTGAGTGGCTGTGGCTAAGGGGCCCTCGGGGCTATGGGTGGGGAGAGCAGATGGGGAAGAGATGCCTTCAGAGCAGGCCTGCAGTGGATGTGAAGATGAGAAGGTTCCTGGAAAGAGCAAGAAGCAGATCCTGCAATAAGTATTCAGGGCTATGGAAAGTGAGAGAGTTTTCTCTGAGGAAAGACTTCACATTGCTGAGTTGAGAGCAAGGCTGGAGGGGAAAGTCCTGCCCTGTAAGGAGCAGCAGCAAGATTCATGATCATATACTTTTGGTTTCACACAGTTCTGTTACTCTTCCATGCAACAGAGTTGGATTTCCTGTCCTTCAGAACTTACTCAATTCTAATTTAAGCTCTAATAAAAATTTTACATGCTGAAAGCCCTTTCAGCAGCCCCACCCCTTCAAGTTAAAAGTCTTCCTCAAAGCTCTGGCTTGCAGATTCCCATCACACCATCTTTTGATGACTGTAGGCACTGTTGTTTTCCTACTTGTCTTTCTGGCCCAGCGTCAGGATTCCGCCCTGGGTTTTCATACCTGGGCTATGACTAGGTTTTCTAAATATTTTTAGGTTTTCTCTCATCCAGCTTACCAAATCTTACATACAGACTGTTACCACCTTACTTACTGTTCTGTTAGTACAGTATCCTTGTTGACATACATGCTCTTGCCTTCTTGAAAGCTGGTCCGAAGAGTTCTGCTGAGGTAATTTATCACTTTCACCAGACTGCCCTAATTTTTTTACTTTTAAATCAGTCTTAGCTCCTTGTTGTCTTTAAAAAAAGCATATAAGCCTTGCAAATGCCAGCTGAAAACTTATCAGGAGAGCCTTAATTTCTGGTGGAGCAACCAAGAGACTGACTCCACCCACATCTGATTTGCCTATGATACTAGACTTGACTAGTGGCATATGAAATTTTCAGATGGATAAATGCACTGTGTCCCAAGCTACCCATCACAGAAAGCTGTCTCTTTGTCTTTCTCAGCAGTTGTCCTTGAAACTTGGGTTGCAGTGAGTGATGCTTGCAGACATCTGAGTGACCACTTTGAGCCTGCTGTCATGGTGGCTAATATTGTCACCTTGTTCTCTTCAGTTTCTTCATCTGCCAGGGCTCCGTTGATGGGTTGTGTTTCAATCATAGTCTGTCTCTGGTATGAGCAGTGAAAGTCCATTGTACCCCCATCCTGACCTGCACAAATCCATCTTCCAGCTATCAGAGGTAAATGGTATCAGTCCAAGTTTCTGGAAGAAAGCTCTTAATTGTCTGAACAGAGAACAGAGCTGGATCCTTGCAGATGTTCAGCTGAGATCTATCTCTTTTTGCTAAAGCATCATGGATTTTTCTAGCATGATTTAAAATAATCCCAAAGGAAATAAAAAAGAAAAAAAAAAGGAAAAATCCCTAACATTAAACCCTACAGACTTCCAGGGGATGCTTCCATGGCAGCTCTAAATCCTGTGCTGAAATTCAGCTAGCAATAGTGGTGTGAAGCCTCTCAGCCAGCGGATTCTTCTTGTCTCAAAGAGGGAGACAAGTACCGTTGATGGTACATTTGTTTCAGCCGTGAAGGAAAAAGCACTGGTGACAGCAGCTCTGTGCTTTCTGAATGCCTAACAGCACTTGGGAAAGGAGAGAGGTGTGAGTGAGAAAGGAGAAAATCTGGGAAGAAATTGTGACATTTTTTTCTTGGTATTTACTGATTACAGGTTTTCTATGTTTATATTTTTGAAGGCTGTTTTCTTTACAGTCAGATCTCATCTGTCATTTCCTTTAGGCTGCTCCTTCCTACTTTCCCTGATAGTATTGCAGTTGGATTTATATAGGAGGAAAAAAAACCCCCTTCAATTAATTTTTCTGGTGTTTGCATTGGATGGACTAAGTGAGATAAATAAGAGGCAAAGTGCTGCTCACAGATAATTCTCCAAATACCTGATTTTGGTTAGGACTTTCACGTAGCTGGTATATCTTTAGAGACAAAGCTTTCCAGAGCTGTTTGAAAATCAGCAGTGAGGGGAGTGAGTAGGAAAGTGAAGCCTGGGGGTCAATTTGTGCAGAGCGTCCCTAGATAGGAACTCCCTTGCCAGGACTGACTGTAGAAGCAGTTGTAGAATGACTGTTTTGAGGCAGGGATGAAGAGGTGTTTCTTGACAACTAACATTTGGTCTTTCTTTGATCATGCTTTGTAATTTACACTCTATATTAGAAATGATTGTTCAGGGTAGTGTGTGTAGTGTACACACCTCTGCAAGAGGATTGAGTAAATACCAATCTCATACCCCTAAAAGAGATATTATTTACAAATATATTATGTATCCATATGGGTCAGATTGCTTTCACAAGACATCAAGAGGATGTCTTTGCAGTTTTTTAAGCTGTCTTACAATGGCTGGGACTCTATCACCAGGGCTTGGGGGCTTTAGATATTTGCATAGAAAACATGAAAAGCTGGTAATAAAATGTGGAATAACTATTGTACCTAACCTCTTTTCTACTTACTCATACAACCATGCTTGTATTTTGATGCCATTATTTAATCCAGATAATTATGTTTGACTATTTAATTCATTTGGGGTTTTTTTCAGTTTGGGGATTTTCTGGAAATACAAGATACTGGATTTATGGAGAATTTGGCCTTCTGGGTTGCTTTAAAATTATGCCATTTGTTCCATTGGCATGAACATACAGGAAAACAGGAACTTACAGAATTCAAGCAGAGCGATAAATATACCATTTTTATTAAAACTGCTTGACCTCATACTGGAGCTGAAAAAAAATGTTTAAGTCTAATTTAATTTTAAGGTATGCAGTTAATTAATTCTCTACATCCATTAACATTCAAAACTGAAAGTATCTGCAGAACCACTACTCCCTGGAGTAATTTGTCACCAGAAATAAAAAGTCTGCCTTTGAACTGAAGTAGCTTTTGGGTAGTGCAGTGAGCAAAGGAACCCATGTTAATCATACAGATTAATCCAAAGAGCGAACTTCAAGTTCATTACATTGATATCTCACAGTTATAAAACCAATTCTAGTTATGTCAGATACTGTTGTGACAGCCAGTGCCTTCTTTGCCAAGTGACAGAAACTACCAACAATTTTAATTTACTGACTAGAGTGTGATAGTTTGTGTGCCTGCTTGTGCATCCCAGATTAGAAAATGTTCACAGCATATTTCTTGATAAAAAAAAAGGATGCATTTTCTGTTTACATGGAATTTAGGTCTTTGTGCTGTGAAGTGAACTCTCTTTCCAAACAGTGAATAAATGCAAGAAAAGAAGCAGCAAAAAAAGACAGGATGAGGTGCACAGCAAATGCAACACAATGCCCTTCCCTTCCCTTCCCTTCCCTTCCCTTCCCTTCCCTTCCCTTCCCTTCCCTTCCCTTCCCTTCCCTTCCCTTCCCTTCCCTTCCCTTCCCTTCCCTTCCCTTCCCTTCCCTTCCCTTCCCTTCCCTTCCCTTCCCTTCCCTTCCCTTCCCTTCCCTTCCCTTCCCTTCCCTTCCCTTCCCTTCCCTTCCCTCTGAGCAAAAAATACCTTTTGCATTATTAGCTTGTCTTGCAGCACCTCCTATAACGTGTGGCATTCCTACCAGAGCTATTTTTGCTTATAAACCCTTTTTAATGCACTAAGTGAGGATTTGGGTCAGTGGATTTTAAGCGTTGTCAGGCAATGTTTGCAAAGTGCCAGCATACTCTAGGGGTGCAAACATGCCAGCTGAATTTTTTGCTCTGTGTACAATTTTTGTACAACAGAATCCTAAGATACAATAATAGGTTGCCTATTTATTCCCCCCAAAACAATATTAATAAAGAAAATATTTGTGTTTTTTTCAGTACTTACTGTTCTTCTGTGCTACCATAGCCTTGATAAAGCTGGCATTAAATAATTGCTCGGCTGGACAATGGAGCTGTGATTTTCTGCCACTTAATTTGTTTGAGTTCAAAAGGACGATTTGACTTCTGATCATGTGAAAAGCATTTCATTGCATGCTGGAAAGCTGTCTGCGTTTGCATCTAACAGACTTGACAGCATGGTTGGCAACAGACGGATAATGGAAGGCTAATGAATAATGAAAAGCTGAGTGATTGAAATAGCAGAGCTGCAGGGAGAGAAGAGGGAAAGCTGGATGGAAAATGGAAAAACAAGCAGTACAGAAGTCAGGAATAACTAGTATTTTGATCAGTATCAGAGAATGTCTTCACATCAGAATTTAACCCAGTCATAACTTAAGCATTCTCCATCTGCCATCTCACAAAAGCTCTTAATTCGTTCACCAAGACATGTTTTGTACAAGTCACTCAGCTTGCCTTGAGGGAGGCTAGGTTGAAATGAATATATTTTTCAACTCCTAGGATGATGACTACTCTTCAGTAACCTTCTCAGTTGTCATTAATTGTCTGGTGCATTCCTAAATTCCTACCTGAGCGAGGAGTGCTTAATATCTCACAATCTGCTGAAAAAACCAGATGAGAGCTGTAGTATTGGAAGCTATCAGCTGTACACAGGGACATTGCAACGCTTACTTTGTATTTATACTTCTGTGAAGACATCTCTGGTTTTGTAGCAGGGTTAACTCTGTTTTCATGGTGCTCACTCTTCAGATACCCAGCAGGGAGGAGCAGCTCTTACTTGCTGCTAACTGGTCTCTCCAGATGAAATATGGTCTCTGGAGTTGTGGTATTCACATGCCCTCTGAACAGAGAGAAGCTGTGAGACAAGCAGAGAAGAAGGAAAACACAATTCTTATCTCGCTTGCTGTGCCTGTGTTGTGCTAAAGTAGGATGCAATATGGAGATTGTTTACCCAAAGTGAGGGTGTTTGGTTCCCTCGGCCCATCAGGGCCAAGAAGTGTGTGTGTGTCGGACTGTCAGGGGACAGTCAGGAGAGAAGGAGAGATGAGTGCGGTGTGAGCAGTTGTGAGCAAGAGTGCAGGGCAGATTCAGTTTAGATACAATGTACATAGTATAATATAATAAAATAATTCTTTAGCCTTCTGATGATGGAGTCAGATGTATCATTATCTCTCCCCTTTGTCCGAGTCGCCTTTGATTTACAATATGGAGTAATGCGCCTTGAGAAGGATTCTGCAAATGTAGCGGGAATTACTGGGGCTAACACTTAACTCCAGATGTTACAAGTGAGAAGACTGTCTCATGTCATCAAAAGAGGGGGGCTCTCTGGCAGTCGTGGTGTTTGTGTGTGGATATATGCATTAACATGGAGGAAGCCAGCTCTTACTAATTTCTTTACACTGCCAAGCTCAGCTGTGGCTGAGGTTGGTGGTGCAAGGCTTGCTCTTACATTTGCTTTCACGATGAGAGTTACAGAGTAGGAGTTGAGTTAGAACTGTTCTTGCTGCCTCTTTTTATGTCTCTTTTTTTGCAATGATAAGTGGAAAAATATCTTTTACTTTCTTGCTGTAACCTACTACTTTTCCGGAGCTCTGATGTCACTGAAAAATTAGTAACACTGTAAATACAATACTTTCATTTTTTCTTCACAGAATCTGTACCAAAACAGGTTCCTGGGCCTGGCAGCCATGGCGTCTCCCTCTAGGAACTCACAAAATCGGCGCCGGTGCAAAGAGCCTCTCAGATACAGCTACAACCCTGACCAGTTCCATAACATGGACATCAGGAACAATTCCCATGAGACGGTCACCATTCCGAGGTCTACCAGTGACACAGACCTCGTCACCTCAGACAGCCGCTCCACCCTGATGGTCAGCAGCTCCTACTACTCCATCGGGCATTCGCAGGACCTGGTGATATACTGGGATATAAAAGAGGAAGTGGATGCAGGGGACTGGATTGGCATGTATCTCATAGGTGAGTCCCTGTTACCCCTTCCCCTTTGGGTTCCTTGCTGCTTTTTGTAGATGTAGGCATTAGGGTAATGTGGGTTAAAGATAGTAGTGAGCTGATACAACTCCCTTAATTGTAGTCTTAAAGTGTGTTTATATATAACAAGAATTTTTTCTGCTCCTTTCTGTGTTACTGGTTGCAGGCCTTGTGCTCACTTTTTCTTCAGCAAAGATACAAAGAGGCTTTCTGTTGATGATTTCTTGACATTTCAAGATAAATTCATTTTAAAGCCATTTGGATGTTGGGAAAATACCTCCTGTATCAAGACAGTATAATATTTTCAGAGTTTCCTCTTGAGATTCCTTGAGTAATCTGTGACAGATGAGAGGTTTTACAAGAATATGAATCATTTAAAAATCTTGTGAGAATGCCTTTTTCTCCATAGCCACAGGATATTTTGATATGAACAATAGTTTTAGACTGAGACAGTTTGGAATTGTCCCAGAAAGTTTTGGGTTTTTTCCCTTTTATTCTGTATTGGAAGCTATATTGAGCCATGTACATTAGCATATTTTTGGCTACTCCATCTAGTAAATCCAGCCTCACATAAGAGTAATAAGAAATTGTTTCAGTCCATTTTTACCTGATTATTTCACTTCAGTATAAAATTAGCTTTTCTTAACCTGGTTGGGTTCCTATGGAAATAGTCCTGCTGCTGAGACTGCAGTTCATGTTAACCCTGCTCTCTGGTAAATTTTGAAAATGATGGATCAGTTTCAGATGCTTTTCTCTGTGCATTAGGGTCTTAAAAATGTAAGTTCTTGAATGTTTCTTGAAAACCAGTGACTTTGTAAAGAATTGTTGCCTCCACAAAGGGAAAAGTTGGTAAATTGCTTTCCTTGTCTATTTGGAAGATATAACTAGTACTAAGCAGATACTTTAATTCTAATAGCATGGTTTCATCTTGCCCAGACAGGGAGCCAAAACCAGATAAGAACATGGTGTTGTGATATGAGCTTTTGGAGCAGGCATAGGGGACATCATAGGGAGCCATGGTGTTACTTAAGTGCTTTAGTGGATAAAACCAAATGGCTTGGCTTCACATACTGATGATATTTGGAACATAGGTGTTGGTGACATGGGGGATATGTGAGAAAGCACTAGATAGTAGGCATGAGCATGTAGAAGAGCTATGGTGGCAAGGTGTTAGGCATTGGAAGATAAGTTTAGGGTATTGAAGAGACTGTAAAAAGGAATACACAAGGGTGGCTGTTTAGGACATGGATGGAGAGGGGTGGAGGTTACAATAAGCCAAGCTGCAGTACTTACTTCTTTATGAGTAACATCATAAAATGTCCTTCTTTGAAAAGAAAAGTAGGCTTCTGAAATTTAAATCTTATAGGAAAGAAACAGAGACTGGATTTAAAGCAGATTCTTTGAAATCAGCCTGGTTTGTTGGCCTTAGCAGAAAATTACTTTTGTTTACAGTTAAGTTTGAAATGAAGTGTTTTGCTGGAATAGATGAGAAGATGCAACAGTCCCCAGCACTGGGCACTATGAAATACTGTATGCCAGTTCTGAAGTAATCCAGGCAACTCATGAACTCTTCTCTCAGTAGATAGAGGCAAAGTATTCCTTCTCGTGGTCTGAAGTCAACAGAAAGTGCATAGGGCTGTGTCACGCTGACTGAACTTGTTCACCCAGGTTTCACAGCACAGGCATTGCATCCAGGGCTGTGAAGACACACTCTAATTTATTTTTTTTTATAAACACCATGAATACATAAAAATTTAACTGGGCAAAATAAAAATATACTGTGATACTCCTGCTTCATTTACTGTATCAAACAGGATACATTGCCCAGACACCCCAGTAAATTAAAGATGCATATTTTGAAGTGTATCCTTGCCCCTGGCTGAAAGCCTGTTGTTTATGCCAATAGTCAATGGCTTGTTCCGAGGAACTTCGCTGCCAAATAAAAAATTAGTGTGTCCTGTCCCCGAGAAACCAAGAGCTGATCCTTGATGTCTTTGAAGGTGTTTTGTCTGCACTCTCTCAGGTTCCACTCTAAATAACTGTGGAAATAGCAGACAGCAGCATCCCTCATTCCCTTTTTTCTCTTCCCTTCCCCTCTTGCCACTCCTGCCCCTCCAAAAACCTCATGTAATATGAACTCTGGTTTTGGTTCCCTTTAAAGAACATGGAAGACTGTGAAGATCACTTGGGTTTTACAGTTTGTTTGACATGGAAAACACTCAAAATCTATGAAGGTAACTGGCACTGTGGCTGTATCCCCATTTATTAAGTAGGGCGAATGTAGGGAATGGGTCTGTAGAGGCAAAAATCTGATGAAGGCCTTTTGGGGGTTTGACTTAGAGCAGTTTCAGTCTGGCAGAGTAAATGCTCTTGAGGTGCTGTAGTGCATCCTTCAGTTTAGGTTCATCAGGACAGAACTGAGTTCATGTGGCTGAATGACAGCACAGTCTCATGGTGGGGTAGGGACACTTAGAGGGGTCTGTACAAAGCACCCTTCTGACCTGAAATAAAGCACTGGTGCCTTGTGTTTGTCACCAGTCCATAGGGGTGGGAGATCCAGACATCCCTAATGGCTTAGATTTGTGTCTGCATTTGCACAGATTTTGTGAGCCTGTGCTCCTGTTAAGAGAAAGAATGTTCCTGGCCTTGTGGGTACGACCTTCACAATGTAAACTGATCTATAGCTGTGTTTTGAATTGGCAGCCAGACTGGAACAAGAGAACCAAAGAAACTATGAGCTTTTCCCAGTCTGCTCTGGAGAGGATTAGTGTGGAAGCCTATTATTATCACTTGTCTGGCAGCTCTGTTAACTATTGTGATGCTGCTGGTCATTCTAGTGTTTGTCTCAATCCAGCTTATGGATACAGCCCAATCTTTTTTGTGATTGTTTGTTTGGAGCTGAAAGGTTTGAATGTAGCACTGTGTAGTATTGTGGAGAGTCATGAGTACTGGGAAACTATTTGCATCCTTAGGATATCAGGAAACATGTTGTGGATTTTATTTAAGCGTTGGTGTTGGGAGCATTGGAGTTGGCATTTGTTATTTGTCTTGTGGGAGTATCCCAGGAAAGGACTGTGCAGAAGCAGAACAGAAGGCAGTTCTACATTGAAGGAGTTCAATTGTTGCCATTGTAGTATTCTAGGAAAGATCTCCAAATAATTTTTTATGAGTGTTAGTTTTGAAATGCATAAAACTTACTCTGTTTTCACCAGCAGTGTCATCACTAAAAATTTGATGATACCAAATAAACTTCAGACTTCAGAATAATCTGGGGAAATTGAGATGATATAAATGTCTTAGAAAAAAAAAAAAGGCAGAAATAATGTATCTCATATGTATTCATACTGTGGGACATTTTGGCGTGCTATTTGAAAGTTAAAATAGCCTGAAAGAGGAGTTGAGAGAGTCTTCCCTGTATGGAAATTCTGTCTGCTTGCTCCTCTTTTGAAGAGCCACAGCTCCTTTTACCACAAGATATCTGTTCTTCTCCCCTGTTGATCCATTTATGCATTCCTGAGGTTGGCCAGCTGGGTAAAAAAAAAAAAAAAGCAGTCTTTGCAGAAGCAGGCAAGAGCTGGATTTAGCACTGGTTATTAGACACAACATTTGCTCATGGTCTCAGCAAATGGACTAAGTAGCCAGTCAGTCTCTCAAAAAACTGTGTAAAAAATCGTGGTCATGTGTCTCATGACATACAATAGTATCCACTCTGAAGCTTCCTGAAAACATGCATGCATGCGCACACACACATGATTTTCATGAAGGGCCATGGAAAAACTCCTTAGTTGAAGGGAGAATTGTAAATGTTGACTCTCTTAAAATGTAGATGTTATTACTTCAGCACATTTTAAGATTAGCTGTGGAAAGCTGACAAAAAGAAAATATGTAAGTTGGGAAAACAAACATTTCTTAAGACATACTGTGCCTTCAGGAACGGGAATTACATTTCATTCCTGCTAAGCTTGAACTCTAGAGATGCTCTAACTTCTCCTCTATATACCATTTATCAGCTCTGAGCAATGCAGAGGAACCTCTACATTCTGTAGCAAGTCATCTGAAATGTGCACTCACCTTCCCTCAAGAGAACTACAGTATTATGAGCATTCAGCAGTTTTTCAGAAACAGACCCACAGTCTAAAATATGTGTAAACACTCAAAGAGAGTTCTGTAAGAAATTTGAACGTAACAAAGCTCTGTTGCTATTTAAAAGTCTCAGGAATATAAGTTTTCTTTGCAGAAAAGCTATTTATAAAGAAAGGCCTATTGGGGAAAAAAAAAAGAAACTGAAAGTTATGAATAATGAAGAAAGGGTATATTTTTTAAGTAAGGATTCTCATTTAGTGCCTACTGTGAGGCAGCTGGAATATTTGCAGTTATTTATCTCAAGGCTTTCTCTTCCTCTCTTATCTCATTTGCTATTGCTGTTTGCAACAGTATGAGGCCCCTTTAGATAAATTAATATGGACTACTAGCAGCTGCCTGTAGATAAAGAGCTATCTTATAATTACTGTAGTGGCATTTTAGCTGCTCCTAGATTTCACTTCTGTCATCACCTCCATATCTGATGTAAAGGAGCTAATGAGAAATGTTTAAAGCAGACTTTTGAAAAAGTCATTTGCCTCCACTGTCTTTGCACACTGATGTTAGGGGTTTATCAGGGCTAGCATTATACTTTTCTTACTTATATAAAGTAGGCTTTCTTTCTTTCAATACTTCCTTATATGAAAGCAAAACATTATTAAAGGCTATTTATTAAAAATGTCTTCATACACAAACCTTGGAGGGTCCAATTTATTTTCCATAGCTGGCTTTTTCCAGATAGTTCCTCTCAAATTTATATAAGTAGAAATGTCTTCATCTGTTTAGTGACTGAAGCTTAGATTTAAAACTGTTTTCCTCCTCTGTTTCATCCTGTGGTGTTATTTCCCTCCCCCAGAAAGGCAATTCACCACAACCTGACAAATCTAATAACTATTGGTTAATAGACATTTAAGCATTTGTTTAAATACTCTCTGGGTTGATTTTAGGCTTATATGGCCTGTGTTGATGTTTTTCCCACTGAGACAATTGAATAAATGAACATTTTTCCCGCCATAGCCTTGGACCAGAACTTATTTGTGCACCTATTTTACCAAACATCCAATACATAGAAGCAGAAAGCATTTCAATGTTGTCAGCAGAGATGTAAAATGTTAGAAACAGCAATATGCCTATAAGGCTGGGAGCTGTGGGTGTCTTTGTTACAGGTCTAATCCCCAATTTAGATTCTCTCCATGTTTGGTTGGTTGCTCCACCTCTCTGCTTCAGATACAGATCTCTGTAAAACAAAACACTTCACAATGTGCCTGCTTAGAGTGAATTTTGTTGATAGCTGGATTTGTTGTGTCCTGGGGTCACCCATCTTTCCAATCCTTTCATGGCCTTTGGAAGAGAATTTCTCTGTGGTCTCAGGGCTCCTCCTCAGGAGCTCATCTTGTAGCTGGGTCTCTCTCCAGGCTGGGGATGGCAACCATGGCTGGCTGCGATCACCTCAGCAAGTTGAGCTTCATTGGACACCTGCAATTCTGCTCCCTCTGTGAAACATCAACAGAGGTGCCCAGTGGCCAGGCAGCTTTCACTAGGCACAGCACAATTTATTTCAGGAACAAAAAGTGTCAGAGGAGCAGGTATCACAGGCCTTGGCAGATACATTAGTGCAGCAATATCGGCTCTTTGTTCCAGCCTGGCTCTCTTTCATTTGGCTGCTCTTCGAGTGAGAGTGATTTATCAGGCTGAGTCACTTCTTGCCTTTCCCAGTGCCGTATCTATCTGGTGCACCCTTCAGCTGGACAAAACCTGGATATGCTGTTTACAGACCCACCAAATGTGACATGAACGCAGTCAGCGTTTGCATCTGACTCACCCCTTTACAAGTAGCTACAGTCAACACTTAAATGGAAGGGTTTCTGAATATTCCCAGCACATATGGCTTCTGACATGTCTTCCCTCTCACTGCTTCCAAGGTTCAGATGTCATTTGTGTTAATGTTGGTGGTAGCAATGCACCAAAAAACTTCTCCAGAGTGCTTACTGTAGTAGTGGTGTGCTTTATGGTCTTTTAGGGAAGTTGTAGTAAAGAAGCCTACAGACTGCCAGTTTTTTTTCCTTAAATGTATTTAATATGTAGTAGAGGTGTTTACTGTGTGCCAAAGGATTCCCATTTTCATGCATTGCTTCTTCTTAAAATAACAGCTCTTATGAACATCTTTGTAGGTGAATGAGTAGAAAAGAATTTTCCACTGCAACTATTCATGCTGAATATCAGGAGAGGGGAAATAATGCAGACAGGGAGTAACTGCATCCTCATGCCTTCTCAGTGATTTCTAAGGTCCTTAGGGCCATGGATAAGACTGCCTCTGTGCTGTGCAAGAATAGCCCATATTGCTGTGTAACCCAGACTTACAGCGAAGTCAATAATGATCACCTACTAAAATATTTTGGAAGAAATCAGTTGGGGATATTGGTGCACCAAATCCCAGATTTTGGCCTCAATCCTGCAAAAGAAGCATAGTCCATGCCGCACATTGAGACCATTGACTGGTTAGAATCAATCATGGCACAAACAGTGGACAGAACAGACATAAAGTTCTTGGCAGGATAAAGCTTGAAGCAGAAAGATTTGTTTTGGGGAGGTTGCCAGCCATGTGGATTTTGAAGGTTCAGCATATGTTTTTCTTCCCTTAGTTTTCTGGTTTATAACTAAATCCTTCCCATTCCTTAGTGTTTATAATACTAACATTGCACTGTTCATAACACTGGAATATTCCCATGCTGCCTTCCACAACTACTGTAATGACTGTGTATGCATTTAGCCTTTGTAATCTTTCTCATCCATTGATCTCTCCAGCCCTAAAGGCATTTTTTTTTTCTTCACTGGATATCTTTCACTTTGTAATAAGTTTATAACTGAATACCATTTTTCAGATAAAATCAATCCAGATTCTCAAGAGGTTCTTTGCACTGTGGTGCTTCAGTGTGCACATCTGAGTTGTGTTTTGGTTTTTTTTTTCCTACTGCTTTATCAGATCACAACCTCCTGTCTAATCTACTGTTCTTTCAACATTTCTGTAAATCCATTTTCCCATTTTACTGCAAATTATTTCCCCCTTATTTAATGAACATTGTTAACCTGGAAAAATGTCATCCTTGTTCACATTTCATGTCTTCCAATGTCTCTTTATATCTTGTCTTCAAATTGCCTTGGGCCTGCTTTAAAATTTTCTAGCAGATTTTGTGGCTGCACTGCTGTGACCTAATCCTCATTTTCCAAATTGTACTGTAGTCAATGGGGAGGCTTCCATTGCTTGTTATATTAAAAACAAGCAAACAAAATTCTTCCATGTTGTACCTTATCACACATCTGTATGCCCTGGGGAAGTCAGGATCATCCTTGTTTGGATTCCTCCCTCCCATCTTCAATTCTGTGTGCAAATTGGATGTCATTACTTGTGAATAAGTTTGTGCAATGTGTAGGTGAAGTAGAGCTGTTGCTGTACTGAGACCCAAATGTGGTCCACTTGCTGCAGGGATAAGAATAAATCTGGAAGTGCAGGGGCTTTAAAGGAAAAGCCTGTAGCTGGGAACAGGCACAGCTGAAGTAGCACTGACATCTGTGTGGTGCTGTCACAATTCTAAGGGTATGCAGAACCAAATGATACCAGTATTACTGGACAGATGCCCATCCCATTGCAACCTAACATCTGCTGGGGGGGTTTTAGGCCCCACAAGTTTTTATTGCTGAGCCTCCACTCCTTGCTTTCCTCCTTCCTTCTACCTTTTCAGCAGATTTGTGGTTAGAGGAGAGAAATACATGAGTGGTGGGTTGTTCTGGAGTACAGCTCCCTAACAAATAGAAGAATGGAGTCCATTGCCATCAGCTCTGCTTTTAGCCAGAGGTCCCACTGTCGCAGGGAAGGAAAGGGAAGTCCCTTGAGTGACAGAGCTCAACCTCTCAGTGTGTTTAACTCAAGTGCAAATGAGGAAGAATTGGATCCACAGCCTTCTGAAAACTTGGGCATATCATTGCCAAGATTTAATAGAGTGTCTGTAATGGCTAGTCATTTGCTTTTTTGATTGTTGTCGATGTCATGAAATATGGGAATCTTATCTCCCAGCAGTAATTTGGAGAGTACTGGAGTGGTAAAAGGTGATAAGCAGCTCTGAAATAAACTAGATGTTCAAAGATAAAAGTGTTTCACTGAAAGTTGAGACTCCTTGGTTTTGGGAGTGGCTGACATGTCATTTGGGTTTAATGTCTTAACCCAATTCTTTCTGCTTCAGGTTTGAAATCCACCATGCCTGCATTTCTAATGTGCCTGGAGCAGTTTTATGTATGGCCACCATCTTCTGCCCTTGATGACCAAGAATTGTTCTAACTTTGCCAACTCACTCCCCATTTTATTGCAGTTTATCTCCCTTCCTACTTAGTTTTTGTCCTTCTCTTGGCATACACCTCTTCTTCACCCATTGTTCACATTTCTGCCTCCTGTTTTTTTTTCCTCTAGCTGGGCAAGGGGTTAATTTTTGTGAGATTAAAATGGAACCATTCCTGTGCTTGAAAAAAGCATATGCAAAACTCTTAGATTGAGAATTGAGCTTGTAGCACCAGTGAAGGATTAGGCCTTTGTTTTCCAGAACTCTTCTCCCTAGGAAATAATAGAAGGAGGGATTCTAAATTGCTGTATATTAATTGCCCGCAGCAGAAATTGGCAAATGAATTAACAGTGAAGTTTCAATCCACACTGGAGCTTAATATATAACAGCTGAAGTCAATAGAAACGTTCCTAACTATTATTAGTGATTTTTTAATGTGGCATCTTTGTAAATAAGAAATTGGGCTGCATCTTTGGTATATGTTTCTCATTAATAGTTTCTCTTCTGCAGAATGGTGACTGCTTGTATTGTACAGATCTTTGGAAGAGCAGCTTCCAGAGGGCTGGGTTCTGCAATGCAAAAGCATTGCAAAAAGAAACACTTTCATGACCTGATACAAGCTCCACTTGTGTATTGCAGAGGTTTTTGTCATCATCTTGTGTTTTTCTTCATGTGATAGATTGAGTGGTAAGAGAATAAACATCAAAAATATGAAGTTTATTTATGGCTTACCCTTTCTATTATTATTTTGCAATATAATTTTATTTTATTGATACTTTATGAAGGGTCTGGAACAGATGTCCTGTGAAGACTGGCTAAGGGAGCTGGGGATGTTTGGCATGGAGGAGGCTTAGGAAAGACATTATCACTCCCTCTAACTACCTGGAAGGAGGTTCTAATCAGGTGGGACCCAGCCTCTTCTCCCAGGCAGCCAGCAATAGGATGAGAGAACACAGTCTCAAGCTGCTCAAGGGGAGGTTTTGGACATTAGGAAGAATTTCCTCCTAGAAAGGGTGATTAGATATTGGAAGGCTGCGCAGGGAACTGGTGGAGTCGCTGTCCCTGGAGGTCTTTCATTAAGGACTGGACGTGGCACTCCGTGCCATGGAATAGTGTCAAGGTGGTGTTAGGGCATAGGTTGGACTCAATGATCTCAGAGGTCTTTTCCAACCTAATTGATTCTTTGATTCTGTGAATTGTGAAATCTCTTTCCTGCAGCTTTCCCTGCTAGTTGCAAAACAGATCAACCAGAGCTCAGCCTCTTTTTACAGAAAATTATTTTTTTAAATCATTTTGCTAGCTATCATTGTATTTCATAATACAGACATACATATTGACCAAAAACACTTTTAAATTTCAAACTAATGCAGATTTATATAGCTGAAGACTAGAAATCCTTATGTAATTTCAGAATTACAGCATTTCCTTCTCAGAAGGGATCAAGACACGAAGTCTAGCTTTTCTTTTTGTGCCATAATTGCATTACGTTTACAGGAAGCGAGTGTTGTAGTATGTAGTGTTAAATCAAATTAGTGATTCATAAGAGACTGGAATACTGTATCAAGTTCAGGAACCTGTCTGATGTTGTATCCCTGTCTCTTGTTAATTATTTGTTTCTTTGAATGTAGCACATGTTATTCAAAATTTCATAGTTGTTAGACTTTGAGAATGTGAAAAGATAGGCTAGTCATATACATCAGCAAAATATTGTTTGAGAAAGGGGAGTTTGTTTTTAATTTTTGCTTCCTAAGTAAAACCAAATAGACTAAAAGGGTCACTCAGATATTTGTAATTTAGGCTCCATCAGTCTTTCTGAGGAGGATGTATTGACTATCTGATTGCTTCTCTGTGGGAATTTCAGACAAACTTTCAAATACCAAGGTCCTGTCTGTTTAGTGTGGCTGCTGACAGCACTTGAAGTCCCCATTAGATTATTCACAGATGTTTTTGAGGGTGGCCTTTATCAACATTTTCCCTAATTCCTCTGAAGAACAGCATGCTTTTTGTCAATTGGATTCTGTCTTTCATCTGAAAGGTTTCTTTGGTGGCCATGGTTCTTTATCTCTGTAGTGCTTGTGAAGTATATTGGGATGCTCAGCATGGACGTGACAGCACAGAATATTTTTAGCAGTAGAAGGCTGTGCTTGGCAGTGTCTGGTTTGGTGAGGAGAGGCAGTCCATCAGCTTGCTTCTGGTTCCCAAAGCACTTGCTGTCATTTGCTGCTGGTGTGCCTTGGTCCCTCTGGCTGCTATTTGGAGCCAGGCTGCCTGGCTCCTGGTTGTGCATCACCTTCCTCATTTCCTCTAGGGCCCGTGGGAGGTCTGTGGGAGCTGCTGCTCCTGTCCCAACAAAGTCTTGTAAGTCTGCAGCCACCTCCCCTCTCAAGCAAGAGGCAGCTGGCGCTTCTGCATGCCCAGGGGCAGGGGAGCAGAGACCAGTGTCTGCTGGCTCCCTGTCTTAGACACCCTCACCATCCCCAGCTCTATCTCCAGGAGCAACTAATGATGTTCAAAGTGCACATCCCAAATACTCCCCAATTTTCATCCTTAATTAGTAAGTAAGCTGTCTGCTGTGCAGGGAAACGAAGCCACAGACCTAAGAGCAATTGCAAAGCGTTTGCTTTTTGGACAAGCAGGGCCAAACCCAAGCTACGCAGAGGAAGCAGATAGCTAGTTTAAAGGTTAATCGCATTTCAGAAATAGAGGGAGGGAGATGCATTACAATGCTTCATTGGAAAAATGTCAAAAGGCATTAGCTGCTGCCTGAAATATATGAAAGGGAACAGCATTAACTTTGCTCTTCATTTTGCATGGAGGTGAAATGAAGTATTTCACCATTTACCTTTGGGAATTAAGATGTAACATGCTTTAAAGGTCAGTTCCTTCGTTTTGGGGATTCTCAATAGAAACAGGAAATAAAATTTGTTTTCCTTTGCTCATACTTTGTCAGCTTAGCATATCATATCTCTATATGCTTACCTATGGCACGAATGTTGATAAATACATTTACGTACATCTGCACGTAGTGCCCTAAGCAGCACTGTATTTCACATGCACAATTGTCTTTGTCAGTGTGCTACATACATAAGGTGTGTGTTCAGGGAATAGCATGCCTGGAATAGTGTTACTTGCCAATTAAAACAGGTCGACCAGGCATATTCATACATTCCAGCCTCCTGACGAGTTTCAATTACTGCTATTTTTAACTTGCCAGAGGATATTTCTGTCTTATCTTTCACCTTCCAAAAATACATACCTTCAAAAACTGGAAGAGCAAAACTGCCCTTTTGGACCTGAATGTATTCTTCTAGAGATAAAATTTTTCTGGCTTAAAAATCCCAATGAACATAAATTTCTACTAGACTAAAAATAGGTTTGTTTTTTTTTTTGGAATTAGGGAGCTACCTCTTTCAAAAGACACAGACAGGGTTAAAACTGACTGTGGGAACAACCTACATACTGGATTTCTAAATCATGACATTTTAAAATATGTTTTGTATACAAATTGGTTTTATACTTCAAGGCTTCACTGCTCCTATTCAGGTGCTCTGCATATTGCAGAGCTCCGTAAGCTCATACTAAATTATCCTTTCTGCTGTCTGAGCCTGTATTCCTTCAGTGGCCACTGTCTATGAACTATGTGCACATGACTAGCTCCATGTATGTATCCCTTCCCTGGGCACCTGCTTTTCTCTGGATGCTTCCCACACGCCCCTGTCTCTTGCCTCCATGGCAGGAGGCAGTGGGCAGGTGTTACTCAGTGGGAGCAGCTTGTTCCAGATTTTCTGTGGTCTCACCTGTCAGCTGTAACCATAGACTGGCTTGCTTGTCCTTCCCTTCCCGTGGTCTTCTACCTTGCACATGCAGATGGATAGTGGCCCTTCTTCTCAGCCTGGTTTTCCAGGCTTCCTACACTTTTTCAACAAAATAGAGGAAAATAGCGGAAGGGGTTTTCTGGAGTCATGCCCATTGGCTCAGCCTGCAATAGGGATGTGATTTAGTTTTGTTATGGGCATATGTCAACATCTCTGTCAAATTAGAGGGGTTTTGTATGGCAGAGTTCACACTGCCTTTGTGCCAGCTGTGGGAAGCAGCAACAGTGGAAGTGCCAGCTGGTCTCCACAGATACTGCCTATGAACACAGTATTTTAAAGCTGATTTTGGTATCTCCAGTGCCACTAAACTCTGGCCTAAAATGCCCGCAGTTTCTTAAGCAAGACCATTGAGTCCAGCTGAGCTGACTCCTTAAGCAAGCATGGTATTTTATAAATAGTATATTTTGAGGGACAGCAATTACCCATGCATCATCACAACATGGCAGGCATTGGAGCATCTCCAGCAGCTTACAGAGACTAAATATGACAAATAAACATCACAAGTGATGAAGCTAGTGAGCAGCATGCTGGAACTGAGGGATACTCTCTCTGCCCCATCAGGATGAGAGCCAGGAAGGGTTCCCAGGCTCCAGCTCAGTGCAACATTTCACTATATGCTCACCTTTAATATAAAATGTTTTCCCTGCCAAAGCAAAAGGGACAGGCTTAAGTCTTCTCACAAGTACATAATGTTCCTATTTCCACAGAATGGTGTACATGATCCTTGATCTGTATCCAGGATGGTCCTTTACTAGAGGTATTCATAAGTAAAGCAATGTTCTGAGAGTAACACTTGTATACTTACCTGCTTTTTTTAGATATATATAATTTGGAATTTAAAAGAAGACACAACCAGCTATAAAGAATAAAGTGAGAATCATACCAGAGCATTTTGCTGTTGAAGGATTACAGCAGAGATGCTCTTCAAAACAGAGCATGAAACACAGCTGGTGAAATAATTTCTGACAATTAGCCCATCAGCAAAGGGAAAATTTATTGTAGATAGCATTGCTATTTATAATTATCCATTGCAATTGTTAATGATCTCATTAGAAGGAAATCTGTTGTAATCTCTCAAGAGAGGAACACCAAAGAGTTCAGTTTTGGTACTCAGTCACCTTCCTCTGAAAGCATGACTTTGTAGTGCCAATGGGACAGTATTGACATCTGTTTGCTGCTTTCTTCTTTCACTGAAAGTGGAGTTACCTTCGATTTAGTTTCCTTTATGAAAGTATTGTGATAGTCTTTGGATTTCTCAGCTTTGTTTGTTAGGCTGCCTCTTCTGTTCTGCAGTTGGTCACACTACCCCTGTATCCTCAGGCACAGCGTCCCTTGTTATAGGCATTATCTTTGTTTTCTTCTTGAAACAAAGACAATTCTTCACAGTGTTTACAACTGAAGTACCTTAATGTCAGATTGAATGGTTCACATTTTTTATCACTTTTAATGCAAGTAATAATTAACATAATTGTCTTCAGAAGTGAGTCTCAGCACCCACCCAGGACTTCTTCTGTAGCAAGCAAGGTTGAGTTGGTTAAAGCACATTTGTACAAATCTCTGTTAAAATTAAAACTGTTGTTATCACTGAAAGGAAAAGCCCAGGAGGTTGCTGGCTGGTCTCTGCAGGTAGAGATTGTGGCTTTTGCTTTGTCAGAGCACAGCTGTGAAATCCATTTCATCCCCCTGAAGCTGGAGCAGTGAGCCCATGGCTCAGCCCATCCTGGGTTGCTGCTTCAGCCACTTGGACTGAACTTTTAAATAACATAAATGAATGATTAATCTGATTTCTCAACATGTCGTGCCAAGCTCTCTAGTAGCTCTAGGATATTCTGTCAAGCCAAAGGTGTGTTTTTAGCCTGACTCTGTGCTGTGTATACTGTCATAGTAGGCACTTACTGAGACCAATCTTCTTTGTTTACAGATGAGGTCTTGTCAGAAAACTTTTTGGACTACAAGAACCGTGGCGTCAATGGCTCTCACCGGGGTCAAATTATTTGGAAGATTGATGCCAGCTCTTACTTTGTGGAGCGTAAGTATTTTTCCAATTCTGCTATGATTTAATTCAATCACTCCAGAACAGTAATTCAGCTATTACTGTTGCTTTTATGATGTTCTTATGCCCAAAATGTGCCTTAGAAAAGGCCAAAAATGTTACCAAAATCGCTGAATGTGTTGATAGAAACGGAAGCACTTGATGGAATAGTAACCTACAGTTTTTGCAAACAAATTTAGTGGGCATTGACTTAATTACTTTTAATACAGTTCTGAATATGTGTTTTACTCAATTTGCTATTATTTGCACTAATGAGCTGCATTAACTTTAATATGGTTTTAAGGAAACCAGGAAGTCAGGGACATAATGTCTTTCCAGGAAGAATCACGTTGGCTTTTAATTGAAAAACTTCATGGTGCATCTGGCTTCTAACAGACTCAGGTGAATTCAGAAGTTGAAAGGGTCAAGTTCTGATTAATCTACACTAATAAAAGTGTAACTATGTGTAGTTGCAGCAAGATACATTGAATTCAAATTAATTGTTCCTCATTATATTAATATTTTATCCAGGGCATTTGATACAATGCAGTATAAAACTTTTCCATCATAGCAGTGAAAATACTGAAACACTGGATTGGCTTCTGAAAAGTGCTAGGTTCCTTATACAGCAAGTCAATTTTTCCAGCCCTGACTGTCACATCTCCCTGACTATTCAAATCCTTCCTCTTTTCCATGAGATTTACCTTGTGTTAGTGTAAATGCAATTTATGATCGTCTTTGGATAGAAATAAGGTACTCAAAATACTGGACTGAAATCTATAGCAAAACATCTGTGATGGAAGAGCCACATATATCCTTGAGGAGTTAAGCATGAAGAAGGGTAGCATGAAGCAATTTCAGTTTTACAATTGAACTGCATATTCCCAATGATCTGCCTTAGCCTCCTGGACAAAATTCAGAAGTTTGGTAAAAGCATTTTTAAATTGCTTGACAGGTATATCTGTCTAAGAGTGTCTATATTTGAGAGCAGTCAAAGGAATCTTTGATATAACCTATATTTTAAAGGATTTGTAAAGGACATGAGTTGTGCTTGTCCAATCTATGACTTAGATCTTAAATATCTGGTATCTGCAAGGGTGTTGCATGCAATCATTTTACAGCTGCTCAGTCCTAGAAGCAGATTCTCTCTTTGCAGTATGAAGTATTGCTGCTGATCTGTAATTCCTAGTATTAAACTGAGAATGTTGTTCTAAAGAATTTATGGACCTGCTGAAATGTCTGCAGGACATACAGGATGTTTATATCCTGTGTTTTGAAAAATACATGGGTGGAAAACTACTTAACATATAAGAACACGGGGTTTTTTCCGTTATCCTGGTTTTGGGGCAGAAATTCATTGCAGGATCTAACTTTTGAGGCAGGCTCTACTTTGCAGAGGCTTTGAGCCATGGTTACAAATTCATGGAACTGATCATATTTTCTTTTAGCTGTTAAAGAACTGTGGGAAGGAGTAAAATATCCCAGACTGGGTGTTTGATACCTTGGATTATTGAGGAAGGGCAGAATTGTGATGAGACTGCTGGTAGCTTCCTTGGCTAATCCACAATGCAAAACAAAGAGGCAACATGAAAAGTGCTTAGGAGAAAGCCTCTTTAAGGAGGGCCACTTTTCATTAAAGGCTCAAATGCACAATGAATTATGTCAGCTTAATAGGTTGCCCCCATTAGCAGAGACACAGAAGCTGTTGTTAATTGATTGCATGTACATTCTTCACTTGCCCTACTGTAAGAAAATGCAAATTAGCGTAACCATCCTTCATTGATGCTTGGATCTAAGTTGTACTGCACCATAGCTGGGCAGCCCATGCTTGATGAGTTGCTGCCTCTTGGTAATTTGTTATACTCCAACCATTAGGTTGTGTGCATCAGCCCTGAGATTTTGTACCAGTGTGCTCATCAAGGACAAATCATTGCCCTGTCCAGAATTAAAATAGGAGAAAATGAAATAGGCAGTAGTAAATAACAGCACGTGCAGATACTCTGAGAGCTACTTGACTACTCAAGTGGAAAGTTAAAGCAGTGAAGTATGTTGATGTATGCTGGTTTTATATATCTAAAGGCCTATTTGAGCATTCCTGCCCATTGCTGAGACTTACATATGAAAACACACAGCTTTGCAGATGATTAAATGTTATGTTAAAAACTGCAGTGTCTGAAAACCTTGTGTATTTTCTATCCAGAGAGGATGATGTAAACCGTCTTCCTTCAGACTTTTATTTTTTTAGACAGAGATCATATCTCCCTTTTATGTTGCATAGCATAACATTTGCAGGGATCAGAGAGATACTGGTTATCAAAATAAAACTCACCCAAGAAATGTAGCTAAGATGTGGTAATTTATTTTCAAGGTATCCATATTGTTTTCCCATACACTGTTAAAATCCCCTTAACTTACTATTGATTGGAGTCTTCCTGATTATGGCATTAATTCTCAAAAAAACAGAGTAGCTAACTTACAAAGGCAGCTCTTCATTTCTGCTTTTGCCTTTCCTGTAACTATTCATACTTTGATATCTTTTTACCACATGAGTCAATAGTGACTATCAACACATTGCTTCAGAAAATATTATGGTATAAATTGTAGTCTTTGTCCTGGAGCTATAATAAAGGGGAGATCAGTGTATCGCCAAATAAAGAATTAGCCTTACATAGAGAACTTAATTTTTTCAAGAATTTTAGGCACCCCAGGCAGATTAGTTTATACCCTGGCCTTGAAATATTAAAGGTTAAATATTTTTGGTGGTGCTATTGTGTGAGGCTTATTATAGGGAGACCATGGGAATTATCCTGGCCAACCTCAGAAGCCAAAATTTTTTTGTTGTCAGTTAGACTGTAGGACTCCTCACAGCTTGTTTTTGTACCACATTTAAGGAAATTACCCTTATGCTGTGAACAGCCAGCCATCTGACAGCTTGCAAATAAATCTTTGAGCCTCTTTTTATTAAAGAGCTTTGTGGAGCAACTTGAAAAATCAGAGATATCCAAGACTAGCCGATTTGAAACTGTGTAACTCCTATTAATAGGCAAAAAAGCATTAGAAAAGAGGTCAAGTATATAGAGGGTTATTACTCATTTCTATATTTTGACCATGGAGGCATATATAATATGCTTAGGAGCATTTTGTTCAAATGCATAATATTCCACAGTCATTTATCCTTGCTTTCCTGCATTTTTTGAAAGTTAACAAGCAAATGAAATATGATGCTCTAATTATGTAACCTGTAGTTATTACACATAAACCCACTCTTTAGGTACTTAGCAGATTGCTGACATCTTATCACTGTAAATAGTAGCTTGCATGCAATGGGCAGGGACCTGGAATAGGAATGAGTGAAGGGAAGAGCCTCTGAAAGTAATTTTCTTCATGGCAGCAGATTATCACAATGAAATCTATCAAACACAGTTTTAATGATAGTTACTGGCCAAATCAACCAACCTACAGGACCACAGTAGAGAGGAATTGTGCACGTGGTCAGAAGAAACTAGTAATATATTGTGAGATATTTGTAAAAGTGCACAAGGAGTGGAGAGCACAAAGGAAGACGCGAAAATAAATTTCAAACATTTTCTTCCTTAATTGCACTTCTTTTATAAAACTGAAATTCTACAATTTCAGATGCTGCTCTGTTGTTGAAGCTATACTTTCATGCTATTCTCAGTGGATTGCCCGGTCAGAATCTCTAAGGGTTCTTCTTTCAGGTATAATTTAAATCTCACCAGTTAAGAAAATGCTTTCTGTGAGATCAACGAAAAAGCAAAATTGTTTACTCCTTTTGGAACATGCTTCTATGTTTGGGAGTATTCGGGCAAAATATGTGTTGCTTTTGAATTTGCTAATAGCCTGATTTAGACCATCTACAAAGCCCTGTCAGTTTTCAAAACACAGATAATTCCTTAATATGTACCTGTGCAGCATTTTCAGATGCCACAGATATTTAAAGCTTGTATTTGTTTTAGCAATCTACTTTTTCCCCTTGAAAAGGACGAGTGCCTTTCCCAGAGAAGGGTATGCCTTTCCACTTTGCGTGTCACCAACTTGCAACATAATGTTGCCAGATAGATATGTAATTGGTACGAGTCAGAGAGGGAATTGCTTCCAAATGCCAGCAGAACAGAACTCACCTCCTATTAATACCCAGCAAACAAAAAGCCCTAACAGCTGAAGAGGCAGTGTTGTACTACAGCCAGTTTTGCAATTCTGCAGCAGTCTGGCAATTTGGGTTTTTCTGACAAGTCAGTGATGAACAGTAACCACCCACCGTGGGCATGAACTGGTCAGAGTTTGAGGGGAGGAAGGAGGATGAAGAGAGGCTCTGTGACACTAGGGATGTGAGCCTTGCGTTAAGGCTTGGAGGGCATTGCAGTGAAAGAACCAGCCTATAATGGATTTTCCAGGAAAGGAAATGTGCTCCGCTGCACTGCAATTTCTGGCACGTTTTTTGGTTTACACAGCAATATGGAGAGAGGGTATCCAAGAGACCATTGCACCGAGGTGGG
Organism: Ammospiza caudacuta; assembly: GCF_027887145.1. Lineage (NCBI taxonomy): Eukaryota > Metazoa > Chordata > Aves > Passeriformes > Passerellidae > Ammospiza > Ammospiza caudacuta. The sequence continues at coordinate 53,030,437 of NC_080593.1, read as the reverse complement.
TTGCAGCAGTATCCTATAAACATTGTATCAAACTAGCATATCCTTACAATTATGAGTAATGTTTTGAAGCTATTCAGAATTGCACTGAAGATAGCTAGATAGCTGGTTCCCCTCCTAATCTACAGGCCTCTCTAAAGATGGTTCACTACCTGACAACTAGAACCACTTCCAAGGGTAACCAGTCATCTGTGTTGCATTTTTATTTGAACACTTATGGAGCAGTTTGGTTAAATTTGTTGCTGTTGCTGTGGCTGAATTTTTAATAACAAAGATGAATCTCAGGCCCTTGCAGAAAAGAGAAAAAACACTCATTTATTCCTATTGGCTAGAAGGGAAATAATGGTAAAAAAAGATGCAACTTTAATCAGATATCTGAGAAATCCTGTTACATCTTCAGATAGAAGATGTATATTCTGTGTTACGGTCTATATATGCTGTATATGTGTGCAGTTATGGAGTACATACAGAAATGTCCTCAAACTGACAATTAGCACTTTTATCTGGGGCTCTCCCTAGAAAATTTATCTTTAGAAAGCTGATATAAAGGCTGCCTTCAAAGTACAAATAATTGAAGGATGTTCCAGCCTTGAATATTTCCAAATAAATGAGGCACATTCATGTCAATAAAAGCTTTAATGAAGCCAGAGTATTTACAAATTTTTCCTTTTTATGGACAGATTGTTGACAAGTCCAGCCCACTAAAGTAATTTCCTGTCTCCATTTTCATTACCACAATGTCTCTCAAATAATACACTCTTCACTTCATGAAAAGAGCGCATGAGAAGCAAAATATAGATAATGCTGTTGAAGTCTAGCCTGATATAACTTTTTTCATGACCTACAGTCATGCTGCATGACTTTTACCTTCATGAGTCCACAGACAGTAAAAACTGGAGCAATACAGAAGCATCTTCAATGGTGTGAGGAAGATTTAGAAGCAAAACAGTTAAAGGTGTCAGGGCAAAAAAACCAGATATGCAGTAATAAGTGAGATGTGCCCCCAAAGGTGTAACTATTGCAGTGGAAGACAATGTTTGGTTGTCTTCCACCCTGCACACAGTTTTTAAATTCCTTGTACATTTCCTCAGCCTGTTATCCTGATTGTAGTTTAATACTCATACTTAAGCCAAGCTTAGCTTTGGGAAGTTGAGCACAGTCTGAAACCAGATGTTGAGATTCCTTAAAAACCCTGCACTTGGGATCCTTTGGTCAGCCCTTTAATCTTTGCTTTTCTTGCATTTTTTGTCAGTTCTCCTTTTACAAAGTCTGTCTGTGCCTGGATTGTCGGCAGCAGCCTATCATAAATGGAAATGTGGGTCAATCCAGCCAAGGCACTAGTCAGCCATTTCTCAGCTTCTGGCATGGTTTCACTCCGGTATGGTTAACCAAGAGACTTGTCTGCAGATTGTGTTTTTCTTGGTCTTTCTCTCCCTTTCCACAACTTGTTTTGACACTTGGAGACATTTTGTTTGTTGTGTGGAGATCACAGCTGTTTGTGTTTTCATTTGCACACAGGGAAAAAGATGTCTGTGTTGTGGCATCTATGCTTGGTGACACTGTGCTGGGGCACCTGGCTGGTCCCCACACTACCTACCCCATGCTTTTCATGGCTGTGCTTAAAGAAATTACAAGGACTTTGCTTGGGCAAAGCTAAGACAGAAATGAGAGTTTTGATAGGTTGGTAATAGGAATTTCAGAAAGCTTTGAATGAGAAATAATGCCTGATTTTAGGCATGGTTGTCAGAGCAAGTCTTTCTTCACTAAGCCCTGGTTCCCTGTCACAGAGACCACAGCTTACTTGGACTCTTCCTGGCCACTTAAAACAAGCACAGACATTGTATTAATGCTTCAGAGGCTGGACATCAATTAATTCCCAAAGAAGTGGTCAAGAAAGTGCAGTAACATTTAACTGAAGTTTTAGTTCAAGTCTGGAGGAATCTAATTATAGATTCCAAATTATAGGTGCCAAATTTTGAAAATATGGATTCACATATATGTTCATTCAGGTCTTGCAGCAGTATCCTCAGCCACATTGTACTGGCTTTGAGTTCAGAACTCCTGCATATGTCATGTGTTTTGTGTTTCACCTTTGGTACCAACCAGTATACCACTGAGCCTATCATGCCGTTGAGGAAATGAAGAGAGATTCCTGAAATGCAGGAGTGCAGCTAGTAGCTGTATTTTTCTCATCTAACCCAGTGTTTGATAAATGTGTGAACCGATAGCTGTTGTTTTGCTGCTCTTAACTTTGGCTGTGTGGCATTCTGCACGACGGCTGCTGAAATCACGTGATTTATTATAATGGATCACTGTAACTTAGATAGCGTTATTGTGTAATTGATAATCTTTCTGCTATCGACAGTGAAAGATTACGGTGTCACCTCCAACTCACAAATCAGTTAGTCTTTGCCACTGTTAAATGCTTCTGGAAAGTTTTTCCAGATTATGCTGTCTAGGGATTTGGCAGAATTGCTCTGGAAGACAGATCTCCTCTCTTTGCTCAATTGTACCCTATGCTCCCCCCTTGGATATTTCATGGGGTGTGTTTCTGAAGTTGCTGCAAGCCAAGTGAGATGCCACTGAATTCTGTAAGAATTGCTTGCATGCAGCCCATGTGCCATCAGACCCAGAACCCTATGTGGACCACCACGCACAGATTGCCTGATGCAGGCTTTGGCTCCTGTGGTTTTATTTTTGTGGAAAAACAGGAGACAAGTGCAATGGAACTGTAATTGGAAGGGTATCAGCACAGGCATCAGGTCATATTTATTCCAAAAGAGTGTCAAGATACTGAGCTTTGTTTCAGTTTTCTTAATAAATAAATCATAATGTAAAAGTACTGCATTCAGTATATCAGTGTTAATAATTTACCATTTCTAATTTTGGAGACTTTTACGGTTGTGGGTTTTTTTGGTAATCCTATTAAAGCATACCATGAAAGTAATGGATCAAAACAGAACTGGAAGCCTAAGTATTAAAGATAGTATTTTCTCAGTTTATGCAGGCAGACAGTTTTCTTCACATCTTCATGCTTTCTTTTAGAAATACTCTTAAATATCTCTCTGCAGTGGTGAAGCATCTCAAAGGCTCTTCTTAGATGTCCAGCGGGACATTGGAAAATCTCAGTAGAAAGGAGATAAATCCCTTCACCTAATTCAGAAACTGGTTTGTAACCCTATGTTATTGCTATCTTGTTGCTTGATATCAGGCAGCCACTATGTTTCTTATGCCTTCTGGTAGTTATGGCAATATTTATACAATTCATACAACAGTGTTTGGATCGTTTTATTAGACAGACAAAACTTTGCTTTCCATGAGGAAGGCAGAGTTATATCTTTGGTGTACTGCTATAGTAACTCCTCCTGCTTCTGAAATAGTGTACCTGTGATGCAGGAAACCTTTTGATAATTGATTTTTCTCATTAACTACCCAGTAAATCTAGCCCTGTTGTTACCTTACTCTTGATCCAAGGTTTCTTGCTGTAGGGACTGCCAGATGTCAAGAGCATCATCTATACTCAGAATAGACTTTCTCAGAGAGTGGAAGGGATGAATTTAGCAGAGATGAATTACGGTATCCTTGCAGGGTTTAAACACTTCTGCCTAGCAGAAACATCTTTCTGCAAGGTCTTTGATACTGATAATAGGATCTTAAAGGCCTCAGACAAATAGTATTGTATATTTTGGAACACTTCTCCAACCCTTTCAATACTTTAGATGTTCATTTTACTCAATCAATAGCAGGTATAATTTCCTCCATGTCTCAGTGCTATTAGCTTTTTACAATTAAAAAACAAAGCAAAATACTACCAACCTTGAAATAGATAGTTTTACCGTAATTGTTGACTTATTTAAATTTACATAAGGATGTTTCTTTCTGACTTTTCCTTTCCTTAAATTATCTATGTTAATTTCCTTATGCATTCTCTCATTAAATGTTGTCCTGCCTGTGGATTTTTTTCCAAATCTCCTTCACCAAAAACACTCACTGCTACATTGAGACCTCTAAGAGTAGACAGCAGTGTTTATTCCAAGCCCTTCCTTTTCCCTGGCAGCAGAGCTTGTGTGCCTGGCAGGTACTTGGTCACTTCTGAAGCAGTAGGAAGCAGAGATGTGGGGAAGTGACTTGTTTACTCCCCTGGGGTGAGCTGTCATAGCTCACTTTTAGCTCTAGACTCACTCCTGAGAGTAAGAGCTACAGATCTGATTGCTTCTCACTCTGGGGCCATTTTAAGGCAGCTTTCCATTCTTAGGCTGCATGTACTGATAGTCTTGCTTCCTCTTAGTGGCCCCTTCACACTGTAATAAGGATATTTATACCATTGTTCAATGGTCTTGGGTTGTCTTGTCAGAGCAGGTTGCTCGAGATCCTGTATGACCCTAAATGTAAATGTGTCTTAGGCCCCAAATCTAAAAGTAGAAAGTCGTATTTAATTTTCAAAGACGATCTTTTTCTATGCCTCTCAGTTTTGTTTTTATTCCTGACCCACTTCTTTTTCATGTCTGGGATACTTTACAAGTTCAACAATGGTTTCCTCTCGCTGGAAGATCCAAAGAGGAAATATTTAAAAAAACGTAAAAATGGCATCTTTTTTAAGAGAAAATAATTTACACCATAAGAAACAATATTGATTTTGATTGTAAAGTACATTGCTGCAATGTTCCAAACATGAAGTGTAGCTGGAGTTCGAAATAAGATGAGTAATGCATGTGTATCAGAGTTTGAGCTGTGAATATGGTTGTTGGAATTTGCCAATAGACACAGACATCTGGATGGCAGAAGTTCAAAACCAGCAAAGTAGGAAGTGCAAACACAAGGGTGAAAAAGGACTCTGAATAAATGTGCAATTGTTTTGATTTAGATGAGTACCAGAGAGCTTTCCCAGGCAGCTCCTAGGCAAGAGCTGTAGGCTTCTGAGGGTCCCACTCAGCAGTCAGATTCTGGGAGGGGAAGCAGCTTTTGGTGTAGCCTGCACCTTGTGGACATCTCTCTTCCCTGTCTCTGGCTTAAAAAAAATCCATCTACAAACAGAAAAGTTTCTTAATACTGCCAATGTCTAACACAGGTATTACAGATGTGTGAATGAAGTTCTATTTCTCTTTTCTACTCCATTCAAGTAAACCTACATTTGGAACGCTTCAAGGTCTATCATAGGCTTGCAGAAATTTAAGTCTTGGTTTGTCTTCCTACTTCTGCAAGCTGCTGAGCTTCCTGAAGGTAAAATATCACTTCATAATCTGGTGGCCCTGGTTGCTCCAGAGATACCTGGCAAGTCACAAAAACAGGCATGTGATTAATCACCCTGGTTTTCCAGGCAACACTCAGACAGCAGATTTGCCAAAAGTGATTGCCTACAATGAATTAGAGTAGTCTGCCTGCTTGATTGCTAGACAAGATCTGGGGGTGAAATTATGTATTTAAAACAGAATACAAGTGCAATAGTAGGATTTTGTTTTACAAGTAGGAATTTTCCTTGCCTCCTGAAGTGTATTAGCTAACACTTGTTTTTACCTTTGCACCTCCACAGTATGTGTTAGCCTGAGACCTCCAAGAAGTGTCTTTATTTTGGTCCTGTTATTAAAGGTGTTCACCTGAGGTGGAATGAGTCAGCCATGCTCACTTAGAGAACACCAAGAAAAAATATTTTCTTTCTTTGGTTTGTCACTGTGGTATCTTATGGTCATGGGGAGAGACAAAACTCTTTCCTTCCCTCCACTTGCTAGGATTTCTTGATTTACATACAAGTGATTTTTGTAATTAGCATGCATCTGGATTCAGGCTTTTCCTGTTTACAGGATATTATGGTAAGCTTTATTAGCTTCCTGTGAAGAATCCTAAATCCTCATGGCTAATAGAGACACTATTTTCCCTCTGTAAGCAGCATGGAATCTTATGCATGGCATGTCAAAAATTAGTAATATATTTTAATACCAGTATACTTTAATTTTATCCTTGATTTTCTTCTTTTACCTGTCTCCTCTTTATATTTTGGAGAGCTCACCATGTATGTGTTTTGTTTTAAGGTGAAAATGTAAAAGAAAAGGTATATAGTGATAAGTTGGATTGTAGGGGCTCAGTTCAGGAACGGCCACAGCAGAGTCAGGTGGGTGCTTAAGATGGTGCTACCTGAGTTAGTTTTCTGTGCTGGCACTCAGTCAGAAGTCATCTTTCACCACCACACCATTTTTGGAGTGGCTGATTTGTAATCAGTTTTAATTACTGGATTGTTTTCTCCAAGCCTGGTAGTTCAGATCATCTCTGTGTGCTGTTCCTAAAGGCCCTGGTATGTTGGTAGGCTAGCTAATGCAAGCAAACATTTAGGGCTAAATCAGCTGATATTACATAGAAACTTAAAATGTCAGGGGTCAGTTTTGAGAAAGCCTCTGACTTGGGTTTTTTGTTTATCACATTCTGGTGCAGGGGCAATTTTTATGTGAGTTTATGCAGCTTTTCTATTCAAATTTTTCTTTAACATTTGAGGGAAAGGAAATGAAACGTAGCCAGGAGGTGTCTCAGCTGCGAGTATGTTGATTTCCTTTGCTGTAGAGTAGGAGGCAGTGGAGCAGAGATCAACCAAATTTCACACAATTTCTACCTCAGAAAGGTAGAAGGTTCATAGACAGAGTCAATTCAAACTAAAATCTTAGTTTAAAGCCTTATCCTGGAAACTTCTGCCAGCTTTCAACTGTGTTGCAAAAGATAGTCCTTTTTTGAAAATGTTGGCAAGACTGTCAGTACTGTTTGTTAAGTGCCCCTTGTAGCAGACTGTCAGTACTGTTTGTTAAGTCCCCCTGAGTAGCAGAGCAAAGCTCTTTTGGCCCTAGTGGGCTGTGCTGTGTGTGTCACACAACACCATCACATGGGGAAGGCACAGGGATTCAACCAGTGTTGGTTTGTGCTGTGTATGTCTTTCAGCAGGTGTGAGCAGCCATCCAGAAGGGATTTCCAGATGTTACCTAGAACATCTCTTTCAAAAGATCCCATCTCTGGTTGTATCAGAAAGACTTAGCAATGATCAGAACAACAAGAAGTGTGACAATGCACACATGTCATAATGTACACCTGTGTCTTCCAGTGGGATTTGAGCTAATTCACATTGTATTACAACAGGAACAGGCTTAACAAAGACACAAATTAAGCAGGAAAAGACACTTGGTCTCTCTGAGCAGCTCAGTGGACAGCAGTATCTAAAGTTCTCCAGAATTCAGAGAATGAAATCCTGTCCTGCTGTAGTCAAGGGAACTAGATGTTAATTTAAAAAGTATAAAGATTTAGCCAGAAGTGTCAGAATTTGCCGTTTAAATTATTAGCTCTTTCCCCAGTATATATTTATGTAAAAGCATGAAAATTTAATATAGTTCCCTTTTTCTGTTTGCATTTTTACAAGAAGAAAAAGTAACTAAATAAATTGCTAGTGGTATGAGTTTTTTATGATAGTTTAAGGCCAGCAGATGGGTGTCTTCTAACTGAGGTGTGAAACCATGAAAACTGGGTTAATAATGAACCCCTGACACAGCCTTAGCAGTAGCACTGCTAGCAGGCACTTCTGTAATTACTTCTTCTCTATGAAGTGTGCTGAGCTTCTACAACAAATTTAAGAATCTCATATTGTGCTTTCTTCTGTTAGAAAATGATTCAGTGAAAGCCTTTTATATATATATATAATATGTACACAGATAAAAGTTTCTGCCTATGAACTAGCCCGTCTACATTTTGTTCGGTTTGGAAAATAGAATCTGGTTTTGCTTTAGCAGATCTATTTCATTTTCCAAATTTCATAAATTTGTTGCATTTGAGATGCAATGAAATGCCAAGTAATACTTCTGACATACATAAATTATTTTTTAGCTGTCCTATGCATGATATGTGCTGTGGAATATAAGTCCAGTTGGTAGAGTGTTTAGCAGATCTCACCTGGATATTTTCAAACAGAGGGATTGCAGGAGCTTTAGAAATATTTTTGAGAAGGGCAGCAGGACTGAGTGACATGTGGATGTGCAAGGAACAGATTACAGCTGAGATGTGTGTTTCCTTTGGAAGGAAATTGAGAAGAGGTAGGTGTGGTCTCTGTCCACTGAGATCCCACTGAGTGGGAGTTTTACTGTTGGCTTTAACAAGATGAATCAGACTTTTGACAGCTAGTGAGGAAGAGGAGTGCAGTCTAGATGCTGGGAAATATTTAAAAGGATAAAGATTTGTAAGCAGTTTCTGTCGAGCTGTGAAATAAAAGTTACTTAGTCCTTCAGAACACTTTAATTTTAGAAACTACATCTTGTCAAGATTGACATAAAGACTCCTGCATGCTGGCAGCTGACTCAAAGTAGCATCTGCCAGCCTTCTCTTAGGTCATGACTGTCAATTTATGGTAGGTACATTCTCCAAGCCAGCAGAGAGGTTGAAAAATGAACCATCAAAACTGTGAAAGAACAATACTGAAAATACTTCTGCCTCTTTTGGAATCTTATGGGGGTACTCAGCAGCTGGAGGTCCACAACAGCACTATACAGATGGACAATGTACATCTTGCCTCCTTTGTCAGACCAAACTGACATGGTAAAAAATTCATATTTTATGCTGGTCTTTTGTTGGAGGTAAATTTGTTCATCTTCAGAACCTGCTTGAGACTTCAGATTTTGAATACAACTGTACTAGTATAGGATTTCTAATTGAAAACTAAGAGGCTGAGTATTTTGCGTGCATGAACTACGATGGATCCTTTTGTTTATATGAGGTGATGTCAGTTCACAGCAAGTGAGTTTGTTTTGGTTTTCAGACTAGAAATTCCCAGAGGTATCGGGGGAAGAAAACAAACCTACAGGGCAATCTATTGCAAACCCATCCTGAAATCGTTATCTCCCTTCTTAAAAATGAAATCTCAGACCAGGAGGAGAGCTTATTCCTCTCCTGTGGTCTCAAAACTTCGTTCTTGGCTCTGTTTAATACCCTTTCTTTTTCTGCTCTCAATACTGCCAAAAAAAGACATGTTTGCTGGTGATAATTACCAAGAATAATACTAGCTCCCAAAATATGTTTTGTGTAGATTCTGTTTTGACCTGGTGAGTGAAATTAAACATGTCACCTGCAAATACTTTGTATGAGCTTCTTGGCATTGTGAGCTGTGTTTTAAAACGACAGACTACAGAATCATGGATGGGGTGTGGCCTGGCTGTGTTTTTGAGCCTCTCAGCAAAAGAGGTTGGTTTCAAGAGACAGTTACAGCTAAAATTCCCCCGATGGTGGTGAAACCCCACTGGAAGATGTAAAGGAGGTTTTTGGTTACTGCAACTGCAGTACATTAGGTAGAAAGAGTAGACCAAGCTTGTGTAGCAGTGCATCTGTTACTGTTTTTGCATTAGTTGTCCATGACCATTTTCTATACTTCCATAGTAGCTTTTCCCTCAGTGTGCTGGCTATAAGCACCTACAGCCAGTTAGACCAGTAACTTTCAGTCTCACTTTCCTTTCCTTCATTTTTCCTTTGTCATTGCTGGGCAAGGTGCCTAATACAGTTCAAACGCCTTCCTCTCTCAGTGGGCTTTGTAATATCAGGAGTGACAGGGTTACAGACCAGAAGTTTTTAGTGTACAAATCTGTTGGTGACTTAAGGGGAAATAAGTGTAAGAGTTGAACAAACAAATACTTTAAAATAAATTGGGAATGTAAATTTCAATTTTAGTGTGACCTGACTGATTGCAGCTTAAGAAATAAGTAGAGCTAAATCCTGTGATGACCTGCTTAATCCAATCCAATCCGCTCAGATCAGTAGAGAAGTGTGTATATAGTGCCTCACCTCTGGAGAGGCATACTGACCACCTGCACTATATCCCTGTTGGGAATTTATCTGTTACTAAGCTGCTGTTTTCCCAGGTGTTAATACACTTGCTAGAGCCTCTACCAAATGTGGCCACAAGCATTGCTTTGCAGCAGAGAATACTATTCTCCTGTCCTTGAAGACTGCCATGTTTTTATGAAAGGGAAGGGTTAGCAAACACTCATATTCTTCTCTTCTTGGTCTGGGTTGCCAGAAGTATTATTTTCTTCTTGTTGTAGAGGAGGAAATTAGGTTGGGAAAGAGTGAGATTACTGCAGGAAGTCAGTGGCAGAGGTTTGAACAAAGGCCAGGTTTCCTGGTGTTGGAGCATCTCATCTGAATGCTCAGTGTGTTTCTGCCGGAGATGGCAAAGCACTGGCCCAGGTTCTGCAGGACATCTGAAATCTTCAGCCCTGCCTCAGGCAAAGGAAGGTGACATCTTTCCTACAGACTGTGAGGAAAAAACAGGGCATTTTCCTTTTCCAGTGTTGCTGCATATAGGGTATAGAATCTCTCACCTGGGGGTCAATAGAAGGCAGGACTTTTAGTGTCAAGATCAGGACTAAGTGTCATATTTTTATGTATTTAACTAGCAAATTAGGGGGAATATGTATATAAAATACAGTTATGTATAAATTAGCAATAGTGCAAGTTACAAATATGCAGGTAATTCAAAGGAAACTTATTCCAGAATTATCTTTTCTCTACTATTACTTTTTTTTCAGATGTCCTTTGCCTCAGCTTTGGATTTTGTTGAATTACTCTAAAAGCTCATTTCTAAAAAAATGTGTTTTAAAAATAGTCTAGGTAATCTGCAGTCTGGACTGTGTAGTCACCCCACCATGTGTTGTCATTTAATAGCTGTTGGATCTTGCTCAGCCTATTGATGATTTGCACTGAGGTTCCCTTTTCACAGTGCAGCAAATCCCTTGGAAGTTAAGCATGCTGTGGCTGGAGACCTTAGCCTTGACTATGAAAAAATTAATAATATTTCCCATCTGTCACCTGTGTGACTGCAGCAATTTCAGCCTGGATGGGCTTGAGTGAGACAGGAGGTGCTGACTTTGGGATGGCAGCTCTGAAGTCTTGCAGACATCGCCAGCCCTGCCAATGGAGCAAACGTGCAGCTTGCACTGCTGGGACCCTGCACCTTCAGCAGCAGTGCAGTGCAGAGCCAGAGGGAATGCACCAGCCACCAGGCACACGCCTTCAGGGGACGGACAGGCTGGCGTCTGTGTATGGCCTTGTGATCAGTAGGAACTAACAATGATTTGGAGACCATTTTTTGCAGTCTCCCAAAGTACTTCTTGATATATTTGGCCAGAGAGAAACCTTCTTAGTCTGCAGTAGCTCGTCTGTGTTGCTCAGGATTCTTTGTCCCCTTATTTGTTGAAATTTCCATTCCTTTTTACTCCAACATATGTTAGAAGATAGTAATTTTTTTACCTGCATAAATGCAGCATCTATGTCGTAGTAACTTTTCCCTTACAGTACCCTCTTTTTATTGCACTTGAAAACAAATGCACTCACCCAGTGTGCTCAGTATTAGATTCACTGCTCTTTTTACAGTCAGGGTATTTGATCTTGTCCTTCAACCTACTGTAACCCATTTGTAGCCCCTTCTTTTTACCAATATAAAGTGAAATACTTTTGGAATTGCTGGAATTTAAAACATTATGTTTCATTTTGTGGCTACAGCAATTTTCTTCCCTGTAAATAAATGGTGAACAGAAGTTGGTAATTTATAAAAGAAAAAAAAAGCAATGTTGAAATAGGATATTGCAGAGGGAGCTCTAAATTAAGTAGTAATAATAGGTATAATACCTCTTTCCTAGCAGCCTTTTGATCTTTTCCTTCTTGAAAATTTGTGCTTTGTCTTATAAATTCCCAGGGAAATTAACAACAGGCACCATAGCAGTGGCACCTAATCAAAAAGCTCTTATGAAAAGGAGTTTTCTAAATGGGTGAGCAGCTACACTTGGGCCATCTCAAGCAGTGGTACACAGGAGAGGAGCTCTGGTGGCACCCTTTCCAAGAAATAAGGCCAGGTTTTTGTCCACTGTACCTAGATTGCAGCATTTGCAAAAGCATCCCACTGACTTTTTTTCACCAACCAGCGTAATGGCTCAGGGCTCTGTGAGAACCAAAGGATGTGACCTTTCTCTACCAGTGGTTTCTCAACAAATGGAAGGAAGATGGCCCTGTTACTGGAAAGCAAAGCATTTTTAAGGCTAAAAGGAGAACAGAGGAAAAGTACTCATACCTCAGCAGCATAGCTGGCACAAAGCTTTTATTCAAGGCTCATGGTTCTGAGTGGGTGAACTCAATTAATTATAAATGGTTCAGCTGTGTAAACAGGAGAAGGACTCTGTGTTGTGAAGACACAGAAGTCTCTTTTCTTCTGTTTAATTAATGCTTACAAGACCTATGAAGGTAAGTCTTTGTACTAAGAAAACCTTGAAGCACACATGTTTTTTCAGAACAACTGAACTTTGGGAAATTTTGGTCACTGGGTAATTACATTGCAGGGCTGTTAATCTCACCCTGTATTTAATACAGTCAGAAGTATTTGGTGTTAGAGTTAAGTATTGTTTGTTGCTGTTCATTTCCTTTTTGTTAAGAAGGAAGAAAGTCATGTGTAAAGGAATAAAATGTTTCCAAGATGGTGAAACCAGGAACTGTTGTGCCAAAGATGTCAAGCTTCACTGCACTGTTATCATGCTGTGACTGTCTTTTGCCTTCAGTAGAGTCACAGTGCCAAAATTCAGGTGCAACTGTCCTCATTTTCTCCTCACACTGAGTTGACCTGTTACATGTCTTGCAAATAAGACCAGATAATTCCAATATGAGCATGCCCCACCTTGTGTTGCTTTGTTATACAATATCCTTGACTTTAATGCCACAGCCTGAACTACAGGCTTTCATTCTGGGCTTCTGTATTTTAAAAATTATTCTATTCTAAAACTGTCTGCAGGTAGTTCTGCTGTGAATTAGAGTCCAGAAAGGGAAGAGTTTGAATTGTCATATTTGCCATTGCGTCTTTCTTGGTACACATAAACCATTACCACCTGTCTAAGAGAGAGTCACAATAGCTCTTCTTATTCTTCTCTGTGGGCTCTTCTTTCAGTCAAAAGGAGCATTTTGATGACTTCTTTCACTTGTATTAGTGTGTTTGTACTATGACAGCAATGAGCAGTCTTTGTTGTGTGATGCGTCATTCCCTTAGTCACTCAAAATTAGTTCTTTAATTTGATGATTAGAAGTAGCAGCAGCGAAGAATAACATGCTTAGTGTAGTGAGTAACTGAAACCATTTGAGCAGTAGTAAACTGCTTCTGCAAGCACTTTGGATGTTCATTCCACCATCTTCCTAAATTGACAATTTTTTGCTTCATTTTCATGGAAATATTAGGCTAAAATGTATTTAGATAAGCATAGAGACAAGGAATGTGTGGATATTGAATTATGATAAGGGTATTAAAATAGAAAAACAGTCCTTATTATGGTGTTGCAGGTAAGGATGCTAAGGTCTTGGATTCTCTTTTACATCAGGTGCAAAGGATTTTTTCTGGGTAACATTCACATCTTGTTGCTCAAGGACTTGATTGTCAGACTCTCTTTGTGTACTGCTTGTCACATGCTTGACTGACTGTAATAGCTCCCAATCAGTGAGAACGCTGAGTTTTAATATTGCATGGTCTGGCTGCTAAAAACATAAACTGTTGTTCTAAGGCATTCTTATAGTGACTGAGCAGATCTGAGAAATGTGAATAGATAGAGCTTCTGACTAGCAGAGCTGGCAGAGTAATGAGAAAGGAGGTAACAGGTAAGAGGAGCTGGGGGAAAGGTGAACACCAGGATGGTTTGTTTTGGCACTGGTCTTCAAAGGTAACTTTCTTGCGGGAAAAAAAGAAAGACTGACTCAAGGGAATGTTCTTTTCTAAGGTGAAATTCAGTTATGCTTCTCAGACTGTTTCTAAAGACCAGCTCAACAGGTGCCACAGCAGGTGCTACTAATGTAAATGAATACATGAATCGTCCCTGATTTCCTCCCTAACTGGCCAGGTTTGGAGTTGCAAGGTATCCCTTCTCATGTTGTCCTCTGCCATCACAGAGCAAGCACTGGGTAAAGTTATGGTTTATGCCTTCCTAAATACTAATTGTTGGTTATGAAGCTGATGTAATTTTCAGCTTCTATCGATCCAAAGGTACAGCCATGTTTTGAGATCAAGGAGAATGAAAACATGTTGGATGGAGAGGACCCTTTTTGAGGCACTTGGCTTCTGAAGCTCATGCATTATCTCTTGCTCACGGCTGTGCCTGAAGGCATAATCCAGTCATATGTATTTAATTAAGACTTAAACTACAATTGTCCTGATAAAAGCAAAGAGCTGATGGTTCACAGGCATCTGCTCTACAAGGCAGATATAATACCTGAAAGCCTAAAGGAGATATTGCAATAGGGGCCATTGATAAGAGTTTGCTTTATCTGGGACAACCCAGTGGCCACACATCCAAGTGAAGAGAGGGGAGAGGTCCCCAGCTGTGCCCATCCCTCCCCTCTTGTGGAGCTGTGCATTACTGTACAGAGTTTATTCTTCTGTCATCTCTGAGTCACCTTCATGGTGCCTCTGATGACACTCAGAACGAAACTCAGGGTGTCAGTGTATATTCATTTTCTGTCTGTTTATCTTGTGGTTTAATATATACTGGTGTAAATTAAAAGACAGTTAGACACTAAATTTCCAGTTCAGATTATTTTTCTGAATATCTCAGTGACTCTAATGTAGCTAAGGGGACACAACTACAGTGAAATAGATGGCTTTCTGTATAGGAGGCAGAAAGGGCTCATTTCCAGTGTACTGAAGGCAGAGATTTTTTGTCTACTGTTCAATTTTGATAAAGAACTGTTGAGTCCATTGTAACCAAGATGATGAGCCATTTTAAAACAAAAGTGTTGTTTAAAAACTTTGTTGTAATTGTTGCATTTCAGAAGTAATTTTAGATCATCTCCCTCAAAAAAGATGAACCATGTGTTAGGTGTGTTAGGTTTTGCCTGCAATGTTCATTTTCATGGAACGTGCATGAGCCCTAAGGACCAGAGAGCAAACTTTAGGCATGTCATTCAGTTGTTATGGACTCAACAATTGCACAGTTAAAGCACCTTGATGATCGCTAGTTTTTCTCAAATAAATTGCCTGCTTGCTAATGCTTATGATGAATAAGTCATCCTTCAGCTGATTTACATAAAAATATTAGATGCCTGTAGGCTCTGGAATTGCATTAAAGTCTCAGTCTTAGTTCAGGCCTTGTAATTTGCTGTTTCCAATGACTAAAATGTATCTCTAAAATAGCCTTTCCTTCTCCTGGTCAAAGACAGGTAAGTTGTTACAACCCTCTCTTTCCCAGCTCTCATTCATCCAAACTACAGTCCTTTCAGTCCTTTCTTTACCACAGTCCATAAAGGCAGAGCAGATAGATATCACTGTTGGGTTAACTGTAAATAAATAGATTAAATTCTTCCCTTTTGTGGGCTGAATCCTGCTATCTTTATGAATATGAAAGAAATAGTTCTGTTGGTTTAAATGGGATGACAGATGACTCAGTGCCAGCAATGGTAAGGCTGTGTCCTTGTCTTTTTTCTGCCCCCAGCCCCGTCCCCCACTCCCCATCTGAAGATAATTTTAGGAGGAAATTATTATTTTCAAGATTGTGAACTGTCTGAGCAAACAAAATTTCAGGTTCACTACTCTCATTACATAATAAAATTTAAGAACTGGAGTAATAGTTGCAGAACATGTGCCGACACAAACTGCAGGTTCTCTTCCCAGCTACAAAAGGGCTAGGACAGCTTTTTATTGTAGACATTTAGCATCTTTAACTACTGCGTGGGCACTGGTATCCTTCCACTGGCCTTTCCTGTGATGGCTATCTGTGGAAGCTTTGACTAGCTCTACTCTGCCTCACTCGACCTGCCTTGATAATCTATATACCAGATGTATTGGGCACTTGATGGTACAGACTCTTGTCCATGATGAACTGGACTATCATGAAAGATGTTGGATGGCTGTAGATTTTAATGCATTCCAACTCCTGCCTGTCTGGAGAGAATTTTAGCCAGCAGATTGACCTTAGATCCCATTGCCATCCCCCTGCAGTTGCTTAATTGGGAGCTTGAATACCAGAGCCCCTGCACATGCATTGTGCTCCCCCCATAAGGCAGCTGGCAGTGCTCCTTTGTTCTAGCAAGACTGAAACTGTGCTCTGCTCCCTGCTCCCCTCAAATCCTTCTCTACTCAGACCTATGAGTACCACAAATCACAGGGGCTTCTTGTTCATCATTTGACCCAGTTTTGCTCCTGTTTCTCACCCTATGCTTGTAATACCCCCAGCCACCCACCTCTGTCTCTTCCTTCAATGGGGGCAAATTGAGAGTGGATTCATATTCTCCTCTTTCATGCTACTTGGATACTGGGGAGATACCCAGAGATGCAGTCCTTCTGCTTCCAAATGGGGCACAGCCAGGGGACCCTTAGATCTGTATTGCAGAAACAGCCTGTGGTACTGCCAGCTTGGAACATGCTCAGCACAGCTAGGATTTCCTGGGCATTTAGATAGTAAAATCAAAGATATCTCAAATGAGCATATCAAACTGAATTTTTTAGAGAGGCTTATAAGTTAGAGAAATTTTAATGTATTTTTACAGGAACATGAGGAGATATGGAGCAGAAATCATTATATTAACTTGGGGGATAAAAAAAAAAGGTCTTCAGAAATTTCTCATAGGTAAAAACACCATGGTTTTTCCTAATCCTCAGCTACAAGTTTCAGGATGAAATTTGCTTCTTGTGCATTTCTGTAGATACAAGGCGGATGTCCAGCACACAAAATTTTATTCCAAATGTATGTATATTTGAAAATGTAGAAGCATCTGGAAACAGGGTTTATAATGAAAACTGTCAAACAACTTTCATAATCAGCAATGCTGTTGTACTGCCTGTATGGATAAATACATAAAAGTGCTAAAATGTATAAGCACACATCCATTCCAGCTGCTTGCATTCTTTAGTAATGAAGCTTGCCAATAGTACAGCTTTTGTGAGGGCAGCACATAAGCAGCAGCCTATTGAAATTAGATCTGTATGTTTTCCCTGAACAGGAGTTTATAGAGCCACTTTGTTGTCTCTGTCCTCCAGTAGAAACTCCTAGATGCTTTTATTTTCATAAGGCAAATGTGGTGTGATTTTGTCTTGGGTTCAGGAGTCCACACCTGAAAATCCGCTCAGTGCAGTAATGGGTAAGCAGATATATGTCACTTCCCATGAGCAGCATAGTAATAGAGGTGGGTTGTACAAAGTATGGAGCTTGCAACACTGGGGGCTCAAACAGGTCAAGTTAGGACAGAGGAGATTGGACCACTGAATATGAAGATTTGTGACTACACATTTTTTATTAGTGTAGTAATTTCCCCTACTACTCTTGTCATGGCAGGTAGGTGCTGAATCAAATTATCAAGCAAAGGAAATAAAAGTGGAAGTCAGTAGGGGAGAGTGTCTGCAGATCAACAGAATAAAGAATCAATGATATAATAAATGATAATAATTAGCTCTCCTGCTATACAGGAGATAACTCCAGCCATCAGTGTGCAGCCCTTGGGAAGGAACAGTCTCTGCAACAATTTCTGAAGGCAAAAGAAATACCAAGATTATCTTATCTGTTCTTCAAATATCATTCACAAATACAAATACTGAAATAGATATTATTGGTGCAGAATTAAGATTATTTAAATGTCCTAACTGTGCATTTCTGTATCTTGACAAGTGTGAATTTTTTGCTTACGTTAAAACTTGATTAGAAATTTTCTGAGTGTTCTACTGCTTGTTTTTGAGCTGAGTTTACTTGCAAATATTTGTGCCTCAAATTGCTGATATGTACTGGTCAGCTTTAATTCTGGCTCCAGATACATCTTTCTTGCTTGCTGAGAAGTGTTATAGTTATCTTAAAGGTGCAACTATAAAATCTCAAGTCTTGCTGTTTTTCCAAAGAAGTTTGTTAAGTGTTTGTGCACATTTTAGAGCAGAGCAAGGAAAAAGCCATCAGAAAATTGGAAGAAATTCTGCAACAGAGATTAAAGGAACAGATCTGTTTAGACCTTGTTTGGTTACTAAACTGTTGGTTGTTTAAAACACTTTTTGAAAGCCGTAGGTGGTTGTGATACTAAACAAATACTGTGAGGAGATGCATTCTACAGCTTAAGGAAATGCATGGTCCATAGGCAACTGAGTAGCAAACCAGCCTGATGGTTGTAGTGTCACCATTGCCTGTTGGAGATAGCCAATGCTTGGAACAGGCAGTTTTTCTGACGGAGCACCAGAAATAAGAGCCATTGTTTGCATGGAGCAGCAGCAGGCCTACATGATGGAAATAAACAGTACCGTCTATCAATGCTGTAAGTACAAATTAGATCTGCCATTAATAACTTTACCTTTTATCTTTGTTATGAGTATTAATTCTTCTCACGATGTTTTACCTGACAGGGCAAGTACAACATCGTGAGAAAATACCAAAATTTATCTAAAAACTATTGATGCTTAGGGAAAGACTCATGCTGATGCAGGAATGCTAGGTTTCACCTCTTTGTGTTGCACAATTTACCTTCTCTCTACAATTTACCTTCCAGTGATTTTCATAAAGAGGAGATGGGCACTGGAGGCAGCAGCAGGTAGAGAAGGGAGGTCAGGCATGAGAGGTGGACGTGAGGTGCACATCAACTTTCACAGGTAGCTGCTGATACAGTTCATACATTGTGCTGCTCCATGCTGCCTGAAGGTCTCAGTGACTCTTTCTTTCTTCTTAAACTTTGACTTACTTGCTCTTTCCCTGTCTGACTTTCCTTGCTTTGTTTCCTTTTCCCTGCTTTCTTTTCTTCTAGTGTCTTTTAGTCTTGTTTACACAGTTGCAGTCTCTCTGCTTTCTCCCCTGTCCCATTCTGTGCAGTGATTTTGTTATAATCTCAATCCTCTCCTCCCCTCCCATCAAAGACATTGCTTAGTCACTTAGTTCTGCATATAAACTGCCTTTAATCTCTCTCTGTTTTGGTTTCCCATTGTAATTCCTTGTTCTGCTTTTTTCATACGCTTCTCCCAGTTTCCCTATTGTATTCAAACAGTTCTACCTCCTCCATTGACTCACAGTCTTCATTTTGACACAAGCTGTCTCCACTTCTAGAGATCATCGTGGCTGCTTTAATTCAGGATGGTACCACAGTGATTTGATTGTAGCACAGCATCATATATTTGTTTATTCCAGTTCTGGCTTCTCTCTAGGGAAAATTTTATGACTCATAACTTAATTGCCTTGCTGTCTGATTTGGTTCACTTGGTTCCCAACCACTTACCAGAGACAGCTACCTTTTCATTACTGGTTTTGACACCTTTCATTTTTTATGCACAGTGTTTGCCCAAAAGAGCAACAACAGCTCTTTTAGTAATAGATTGAATTGATCAAAAATGACTCAGTTTCTAAGACTGGCAGTACTTCCCTGAGAGGTTTTTACAGCAGTGAGAAATGCCTACCTAATGCTTAGTCACCTCAGCTATTTAACTGAAACAAAAAGTGTCATGGGAGTAAATCACAACAAGCTTGTTGAAATGCCCCAGGTGCATCACACACTCCTAGCAAACACCAGCTGATGCTTCCTGCCTCCCCCGAAGAATATGGTCTTCCTTGAAATACTCACTAGGGTGTTCTGGGGCTTTTTTAGCTCAGAAAGAGAAATTGTGTAATCTTGGCAGAGCTTTATTTTATATTTGAAAGAATAAAACCACCTTTAAGTGAAAACTAAGCCTCTGAGATCAGGTTGATCTTAGTAAGCATGCAACAGAGAATTAGTTCTAAGTTATTAGTTATAAGATCAAGTGAACGTTTGAGAAGACATTTAGGGCAATTTTGATAACTCTGAAGGAGTAGGAGGGGAAGTATTTTAAAGGGAAAGGGTATCAAATAAACCAACAGGAGAAGTAACACTGACAGAAAAGTGGCTGGATGATGGGAACTAGGAGACCTCTTGGAGACTTTCAACCTTCAGTACCTCCATTTGCAATTAATCAGCAGACCCTACTGGATTTTATCTCCTCTCACTTCAGTTTCATAAGGAATTGAGTGTTTTCAGGGGCTGGGTGGTTGCAGAGGCAGTGTAAACTATTGCCTGAGTTATGTTCAGCTGGTAAATTAATGTTCCGGTTAATTTGCCAAACTGATTTGGTAACTGAGATAACTCAGGGCTTTGATAGTGAAATAATTTTTGTGAAATTAACTTATTTTTCTTGTGAGAAGGATGAAGCCCCATGGCAGAGTTTCTCTGGCAAAAGTCAAACTTCTCAGTGCTTTCCTCTAAATAGGGAGTGGTCTCTGTGGTGTCCAGGGATGAAGTACATCTCAGTTCCCCTCCCTTCCTTATAACCTGTGTGGCCCACACAGATGCTTGGTGCAAGGAGGAAAACAGAATCACCCCTCCTCTTGCCTGGTTCTGATTGTCTTGCCTTGCTGTGCCTTGAGGGCACAGCAGCTTCCTTTAGGTCAACTGTGTTTTTTATGCATCTGTGATAGTTACAGTGGTGAATCTGAGCATACAACTGGGGATTTTCATATTTATACCAACGCAGCACAGAGCTGTAACACAGTCAGTGTATGACAGTGTCATGGTTCAACCCCAGCCAGCAGCAAAGTCCCACACAGCTGCTTGTTTACTCCCCCACCAGTGGGATCAGGAAGAGAATTGAAAGGGTAAAAGCCAGACAACTCGTGGGCTGAGATAAATACAGTTTAGTAGGGAAAGCAAAAGCCATATACACAAACAAAGCAAAACAAGGAATTCTATCACCACTTCCTGTGGGCAAGCAGGTGTTCAGCTATCTCTAGGAGAGCAGGGCCCCATTGCACATAATGGCTGCTTGGGAGGACAAACACCATCACCCCAAACAGTCCGCCTTTCATCCTCCTTCCTCCCACTTTATATACTGAGTGTGATGTCTCATGTGGTCTGGAATATCCCTTTGGTCTGTTTGGGTCACCTGTCCCAGATGTGTCTCTTCCCTCTTTTCTATGCACACCCAATCTAATCCTCAGTATGACAGTACCAAAAAAAAAAAAAAAAGGCAGAAAAGTCCTTGGCTCTGTGTGAGCCCTGCTCAGCAACAGCAAAAACATCTTTATATTATCAACCCCTGTGTTCAGCAGGAAGCCAAAGCAAAGCCCCATACCAGCCACTGTGAAGCAAATTACTCCAGCCAAAAGTGGCACAAATGGAGACACCAAGCCTGGTATAAAGGGAGTACAATGCTGTTTTGTTCTTT
Organism: Ammospiza caudacuta; assembly: GCF_027887145.1. NCBI lineage: Eukaryota > Metazoa > Chordata > Aves > Passeriformes > Passerellidae > Ammospiza > Ammospiza caudacuta. The sequence goes on along the minus strand of NC_080593.1, from coordinate 53,009,274 downwards.
ATCCATGTGAATTGTTGGGTAGTTTGGTAGTTGCCACGGGCATGAGCATCTTTAGGCACCTCATCTCTTGGAAGATTTACCAGATTGACTGACATTTTTCCTAATTGAAAGAAGAATTTAACCTCATTACTTTCTGACTTCAGTATCATAATTACATTGCTGGTCCAGTGATCTCTAAATAATTAGAGATGAAAATTACAATGGTACACATTTATTTATGACTGGGGATTAACTAGACAACACCTGCTCTCGACCTGTGCACTCTGCCATGTAGCTAGGGCAGCAGGACAGAGTTAAATGGTCTCCTTTATTTCAGAACAAGGTAGTCTACAAGGCTACAATCCAAACAGTCTTTGTAACTACATATTATTTACAAATGCCAGCTGGATGATATTCAGGTTAATTTATATCACTGCCTTACCAATACTTCCAGTGTTTTCTGTTCATCTGCAGAGGCAGTGGTACCAAGTCCATAGGTTTCTGCACCTGTTTTGGAAATGTCTCAGAGGTGATTCAGGAATGCAAGAACATGTTAGGACTCTGTTGCAGTGAAAAACATGGCACCAGCAATGTTGTTTGTAAAGAATGGTTCATGGCCAAAAAATGGCCAACTAGGATCCTAATGGCATTTTTACACCTAAAGAAATTATATATCATTTTGCAGGCTTTGTACTTGCTAAAGTTTCCTCTCTCCATTGAAAATAGATATTTGCATAATATTTTCAATCTGAAAGCAATATGAGCAAAAAGGGGAGAGAGGAGTCTAGAGGAAAGAAAATGTTGTTCCCCTGTTGCTTCTAGAGCAATTTCTCAACACATGACGGCCTCCATCTGACATTTTCTCTCAGATCTGTTCTCTGAATGAAATCTTTGCTGTTCATTAATCACCACCTCTATCATTGCTTGATGAATGGCTCCAGCTGTGCCACTGTTTTGGGTTGGGTGTGACACTTGCAACTCACTTGAGTTGCTTTCTAGTGGTTTCCACCTGTATGTGGGCAGTTTGGTTGCAAGTACATGAAACTGAGAGGATCCTTCAATAACCACATGGTTCTTGCCAAAGACATATTTATCATCTTAGTTATCCTTTGTCCTTGAAAGTGTTACAAATATCCAGATTGACTGCATATGGATATATTCTCTCTTTCTGTTCTCTCTAATACTTTTAGTTTAATTAAATGGATTCTTTTAAAATTTTCCTGATGCACATGGTAACTGATTTCCTACTTATCCATCTATGACAAGATTTCCTGCTGTGGGGTCTGAACATTGTCATACAGCTAATACCTGGAGTTATATTTCATTAACTACAAAAGTTAATTTTATTTTTTAAAGGCTTCTCTTTATTCTAGTTCTCAATGTTCCATGAAAACTGTAGCTAAAAATCTCCAGGGGAGAAGAAAATTAAGATTTGAATAATTGGTGAGAACTGCATGTTTTAGCTATTGTGATATCCTCAGCTTTTGCTGTCCTCTCAGCGAGTAAATGAGTTAGCTGCTGAGCTGTTAAAAGTCCTGTAGAGAAAATTACAACATGAAAATACAATCTGGACTTGCAGTTTTTCTGTCCCACAGGCTCTTCCAGCTTTTTTTGCTGCCAAAAGGAAACAACTGCTGCTCCCAGGTGCAACAGCAGGGTCGCTGGCTCAGCTGTACTGACACCTCAAGTAAATCTCTTAAAGTTGCAGAATTTCATTTGAGGGTATAGTTATGAATTCAGCCCCAGGATGGGCCCCACAGCCCCTCATGGAGGTGCTGAAGGACTCTATATTCTGTTCCAATTCTTGTGGAATGCTGTGAAGTAAATGGGACACATGTACACATTGTGGATATAGTGGGACAGGCTGTATTTTCACTGTATGAGCAAAATGTGCACTCTGGTGAAGAACAGGCTTTGGGGATGGAAAACATGGTTTTCACAGATTAAGTGTGCTAGCACTGTGCTTCTCATCAATGAACATTCAAATGCTGTGCATTCCTGCAGCACCCCTCAGGTTAGAGGACTGGGAAGCCCCCTGAATGTGAGCAGTGCTCAGAGTACTTGGGAACATCATCTCTTTGCTTTTCATTTCCCGAGTGACATCTGAAAGTTGGGAAGGCTTTACACTTCTAAAATTATTTTGTCTTTCAAAACGTATCAGGATTTCTGTTTCCACCTATGTTCCTGTGTAGGTACCAGGGTAATCATTTCAGGCCTGTGGTTTTGAGGGTTTCCACCACTTTTTACGTCCCAGGTTTTGCTTCCACCTGGACTGCTACATGGTTGTTTCTTGGATCTACAAACAGCAGATCACAGAACCACAATCTGTGGTTCCAGTCTCAGCTCTTAATATTTTTTGTCACAGCTGCAGTGATTTGAGTAATTTTGTTACTGGTATTAAAACTGCAATACAATTTGTATGTTAAAACACGTAAATGGGATTTTTTAAATTGTTTTCACACATGGACTGTAACTGTAGTTGCAATGAGCATTTTTGTGACTCTACCAGCAAAGGCTGGTGTTTTCCCTGAGCTACAGCAGCAACTACAAAGCAAGGTCTTAAGGAAAGTCTTGGAACAGATGAACATTTCCATGTCATTATCCAGTTAGAACTAGAAGATGTGAAAGCTGCTTTTATTTAAACAGGCATTTTTCAGATCCCACAAACATACCTGTTACACGTGTAACGCTGCATAATTGCTGGGTCCCAGCTGTGCTGAGGCACATACCAGGCTAGTTCACATCTAGTTTACTGTGGAAGAAAATTCTGGCATGCCAGCAGGCAGGCCAGGATGAGCTCCAGCAAGTCCCCAGTTCCAGGCACGAAGGGACAAATAGCAGCGCTTTGCATCTGTTTGTAGTCACAGACCAACACAGAAGCTGGCTGGAACTGTCGTTCCTTCTTGTAGCAGACAAGAAAGTGGGGTTGTGAGGGGCTGATTAACAAGCAGCTTTCACTTCTGTGCCTTGATACAATTATTGAGATGAATTTCCCTCAATATTATTTATTTGAATGCCAATGCATGGGGCAAAAAGCAGCACTATGAGTGTGAAAACTCATGACCTTTCCTGTGTTCCTCACCTAATTTAGATGTTTAGAAGTCAGTGGAAATACACTAAGGCAGGGTCTGGTGACACTCTGCTCTTCCTGAAAATGCTTTAATGTAGTAACTGTCAAAGCAGTTCATCTGTGGAGATCTACATCCTTGCCCTGACCAAGGCCAGAATAAATTGGCACAGTAAAACCTGTCAATGAGCAGCTATGCAATCTTGTCCTAAGGAAGTTCCTAAATATCTCTGCACATTAGTGCTTGGTATGTCTGAACAGGGAAGATTTATATGTCCCTACTTTTTTTCTTCCTAAAGGATACTGAACATGTGCTCTAAGTCTGTCTGTGGTAACTTTGGCTCAGAAGAGGTTTGGATTTTAACTGTGTTAAATCCATGAACCAAACTCCAGATTTCACCCTGACAAAGGGGAAGATCAGAGGCAGGAGGTATCCTGTTGTGCCATCCAGCCAGAATGAACCATTTGCAATTTAGCTACTCGCCAGCCCTGTGCCTTTGAGCTGTAGCTGATCATGCAGATTACCCCTAACATTTTTTTAAATCCTATATGTCTCTTTTGGATTTTTTTTCAGCTGAAACAAAGATCTGCTTCAAGTACTACCATGGCGTGAGTGGGGCACTACGAGCCACGACTCCAAGCGTGACAGTGAAAAACAACGCAGCTCCTGTAAGTTATGTTTATTATTTTTCCTATGTATATCCTACTGTGCTATGCCCTCCTTTCCCTGCATGCTTTATATATCTTTATATCAAAACTGAACATATTTGCACTTCATTGTATTGTGGTACAGTGAGTAATCTTTCCATGAAGATGTGGGTTTGTATGCCAAGAGAATGTAGATTCAGCTCTGAATCTGTCACTGATAACCTCTGTGATCTGGGGCAAGTTCCACATCCTAGCTGTATCCTGTTCTGTAAAGTTCTCTTGTCTCTGCTGTGAGATTTGGGTGATACCCCTAGAGGACTTTGGATCCTTGGACAGTAAATACAGTAAGTGTCCAGAAAGGGAAAAGATTTTCCTCTTTTAAAGTGTTTTTTTCAAAATGAGCATTTTTACAGCAGTGCCTCTGAGTTCCAGGAACAAGCAGACTGTGACATGCCCCCATCAGTGGTAAGAAGTAGGCACTTGGGACCTGATCTATCAAAGGACTGAACATTATTTTTGACAGATTGAGGCTTCACTGAGAGCATTTTTGATTTGCTAGAGCCTAGCAAAGCTCTGTGGCTTAGATAGCTCTAAAAAGCTATATATCTAGTCTGGTATTGGGAGATTTTATCACCCTGAGAGTGAAACATCTTTTAGAAGCCCACAAAGAGATTTGATGACCTCCAAATCTTGTCTGGCCTTGCTGACAGTGTTTCACTGCATGCCAGGCTTGGCAGAGACCTGCATGAGCTGAGAACTTGTACTCCAAACAGCATAAGAAAAAGACTAGGTCAGATATTGTTTAGTCTGGAAGAGGGGTTCAGGAAAGAACTGTCTTACCTGTGGGTATGTGTCAGTTTCAGTGGACATCACTTAATTTTTTAACCTTTTTTTTAGTGTTTGTTTTTGTTGCTCTTGTTGTTGCTTTTTGGGTGTGGGTTTTTGATTGTTTTTTTTTCCCAGTCCAAACTTAGTATTTCTAGAAAGGCTGAAAAGTCTCCCATGCTGTGTGTTGGCTGTGTCTGATTCCACCAGAGCCAGAAAGGATTCATTTTTTCACCCTTGAGCCATGAAAAGACTTTTGATGATTTCTCCTTGCCTTCTTTTGATATACAATATAGCTGCAAACTAGATGCTGGGTAGGGGCTGCTGTACATCCTACATTTTCAGGACTAAAAGACATTCTTGTCTCATTGCACCTTTCTGATGTGCTCATGGTGAAGCCATTCATCAGTTTTAGAGCCTGGATAGTTTCCTTGAGCTGTATTCAGAAGAACATTAGGATGTGGCCTTGGATATCTTCATTGTGAGGGATGCTGAAAAGTTCTTTTTAGCCTGTAATGAGTCACGTCTTGTTGCCCCAGAACTTGTTGCTGATTTCCCAGTTGTTGTAATTTAATGGGATGTCTGCCATTGATGTAGTCCCTGTCTTCTCTGAAAGGTCAGCCAGCCAACCCAGGCAATGAATACCATTAGCTGAGAGATTAGAATTTGTTTTTGCATTATTCTCATCCATGTCTTAGACCTGAGTTGGAGCCAACTGCACAAATTTTTCAGGTCTAGTATGGAAGGGTTACTCTTTTGTTATTAAGTATTAGCAGTATGTATGAAATTAGTAGAAAAATGTCTGAGATCTGTGCCTTTGTAGTATACAAATAGGTAATTTCTCCAAGTTCTTTAGCTGAGACCTTTACATACGTATTTATGGAGAAATAAAACAACCATTCACTTTCAGCCAAGGCAGGACTTGTGTTTAAAGGAAAATCCTCTTCATGCACTACTCATGGTCTTTATAGAAATCAGATGTGGGCTGCCTATTATGACCTTTAGTTGAGTTTCCTGTACACAACTAAAAACCAAAATATGATTAAAAGTGGTATCAGATAATGGTTTTCTGTCTGAGGACACAACCAGTGTCCTTGGAAATAGCATTCTTTTTCTGTAATCTTCTAGTTTTTCCTGCCTTTCTAGGTTTCAAAATAGCCTGTGTAGGTTTTTGCAGACCAGAAAGGCCAACCGGCAGTGCTGTAGGTGCAGCATCTTTTTGTCTCTTGTTTTCTTCTTCCTGATTTTGTTGCATGACTTACTTGATGTATTGTAAGGCAAATACTAAGTGAAGACAGGAAAAGCAATGAAATGGCAGCAAAAGTTATGGAGTATGAACTTGGACAGAGCCTTCTGTATGAGTGCAAAGAGGGAAAAGTGCTATAGATTTTAAAACTCCTTCAGAGTTTGGAAGAAAATACTGGGCTGACTCTTGCCTGTGTGAGGGCTTTCAGCTAAGTGTGATCCTCCAAATTCCACTCCCAACTGACACCATCAGATGGCTTTCTCCATTTGCCTCTCTGCAGTACATGTCCAACCTTTATTGCTGAAGTATTTGAATGTTTTATAGCATCCTGTACCATTGGCACATGGTGTTACTCCCACTGCAAAGATGGGGAAGGGGATAACAAGGGATCTGCTCAGCCCTACTCTTTTTTTGGTTCTTGTGGGCCTCTGCATTAACTGCTGCTGGGAGTTGGATATTACTATGCAAAGTGCAGACATTATCTCTGGCACTGCAAACACTCACCTTTGACTGTGATTTCACTATTTTGTGCAATCAGTTGAGGGCTGTGACATTCTAGCCCATGCCTGTAGCTCATGTCAGAGATCCCTGACACTTCTTACCCTAGTGAGACTTTACACATGGGGCCCTTCTTGGTGGAGGAGGATTATCAAATTCCTCAGTTGTTCTCATTGCTCCAGAGGTGCAGAGCACTGCCCCAGGGTGTTGGGCATGGCATTTCTTACAGTACCAACAAAAGCTGTGGTCTTCTGACTGCCGTGGCCTCGGTGCAGAGAGGGCCTCTACTGCTCAGAGGCAGCTTTCTTCAGATCCTGGCACAGCTTCCTGCGCATCCCATCTGAAAGAAGCCATCCTGTGGTCTGTACTTGGAAATTGAGCCTCTATTGCAGCCAGTAGGAGTTTAAGCACTGTCTGATGGACCTAAGTGTGTTAGAAAAAAATAGCTTTACGGGGAAATCTCCTTAGGGATCTTACTGTGGTGTCGAGGCTGAAGTATTTTGAAACCATTGTAGTGATAGTGTCATAAATTCACTGACTCTTAGGCTGTCAGTAGAGGGACAGAAGGAAGGAGGCTTTGTGTTTTTTACATAAGCAAACCTTTTTGTTTGGCACAGCTTAGCAAAAAGATCCAGAGCAGGTGTCCTTTGAGAAGCAGCATTTGAGGACAGGTGACCTTCTGGGGACAGTGTTTTTACTGCTAGCACTAACTCATCTGCAGCTGATGCCAGAGCCACCCAAGTGGGTTCTGTCCAAGCCTCCGAGCGCATGGCAGCTTCTGCATCAGGGACAGCTGCTGGCATATTGGCTGCTTGGTGTGTGTCCTGTCAACAAGTCTGAAAACACTGATAACCAGCAGTATCCTAACACCACGATCTAAAACAACAGCAACAAAAAAAAGAATCCTCCATTGTCTGTCTGACTGCAGTTTGCTGCAATTGAAAAGGGGAAAGAAGCTGGAAGTAGTCATGCTGGGGGCTGTAAGCTGTTGCCATTCTTGTTCACATGCTGCTGAGACTGTCTTTAACTGGCAGTTGAAAGGAATCTCTCTTCCAAAGGGAAAAAACAGCTGCTGTGTAAGTTGGTTGTCTTTGTATAGCACCAGTGGTGCTTTAGGCTGAGTAGCATCTCACATTTCTTGTCTTATGAATGTTCTGCTCCGTTTGAGCTTATCCCCTCATGCTGTAACCCAGTTATTAGAGCTGCCTTGCCTGCTGATTAGGATGCCCTGCAGTTCGTTTGTTGGTGAAAAGTCCTGTCACATTTTATTGCCTGTGAATCATCAGGCTTGAATATCTGGGAATGAAGGGCTGTGCACTTTGGCCAATTCATACATGGCAGAAGCTTAAATGTGAATTTGAGGCAGCAGATAGGCCTGGGGGTAATGACAGTAAAAAAGAGCACCTGCAATTCTGGAAAAAAAGAAAAGGAACATCCTGGCTGGCTCCTTTTTTTTCTGAACTAGTGGAAAGCAGTGTTGCTTGTGCACAGGAATTTATACTACTAAAGCACAAACATTACCATGGTAGGGAAGAGCAAATGGTTTTCTCAGTAGAAAAGAGCATTTTTGCCACATCCGGAATGTTCCTGTATTTGTTATTCTTCATTTATTCATAATATTGTCACCACTGATTCAACTTTACATCAGACATTGTTGTAGAAAGAAATACAGGTTACAGCAATTAATTCTAGCAATAGGGAAGTGTTATATTGTTAATATAAAAATAATTCAATCTGAACAAGGTTTTCTTGCAGTAAAATAAAGCTGGCATGAGAACAGCATGCAGAAGAAGAACCTTTTTCCCTAAGAGTTTATAGCCTGAAAAGATAAATTTGATACATCACAATTAAATGGCAGTAAGTGGAGAATCAATGCTTTAGCCTCAGGACAAATGTCTTCACTAAATTGGGAGCATTCACTCGCTGTGTATTTAATGCAAAGAACCTCAGCTGACTGAACCTCTGGAGCTTTCATGCCACTGTTTCTGTCTCACAGATCGTGGTGGGACTCGTCAGATACACTTGGCATTGTGGGAAAAGCTGTGTAAATTGGAGCTGATTATTGAAAGAGACCTTTTCTTCGTTGTGTTTGTGTGGAAATGCTGCCTCAGCTGGGTTTCCCACAGCAGGAATTACTGTTTGATAAGCTGCTGCTATTTGATGGTGACTGATCATTCCTGAGGACTTCCTGCTGTAAATGTTTGCATTACGTGCCTTCACGTCAGAGCGTGGGCTGCCAAGGAGCGTTTGATAATGAAGGATTCTGCTTCATTTCCATACATATGCTGCAAGACAGGATTTTATGAGAGTGTGCATGTACAAGCAGCTGTATCTCTCATTCTATTGGAAGGCTGGATTTTAAAATCTCACCTGTGTCTTCTTTTTCACTTCATGTCTGATTCTGTGATGAGAGAATTTTAAAACTGTCCATGTTTCTAGGACATTGCTATGGAACAAATGTAAAAGTCTGATTTGCAGGGTGTAGGTATAATTATACTTCAACAGACAGTAAATAAAGAGGGAACAGAAACTTCCAGTGGCTTCTGCACTGTTCAGCAATTGAGGTTAAAAAAGAAGTTTATGGCAAACACAACATAAGGCTGCTGCAATTAATCACAGCAAAGAATGCAAGCCAGGTACATCTTTAACAAGTGTAAGCGGTGTACCTTGAAAGGCTCAGCATTTCCAGGGAGGGAAGCAGCACTTCTCTGGAAGCTGTGGGTATGCTTAGGTAACTGTGTATTTGTTAAAAGTGAGCAAGAGAATCCCCTTTCCTTATCTTGAGCTGAGAAATAGCCAGAGCTGCGCCAGCTGCAGCTGCCTTCCAATACAAGGCAAGGAGCAGCATTGTTAGTGCCACCAATGTTTCCTATGCATCTCCCCCTCTTACCTGCAAAGGTTAGTCATTCAGAAATGAAAAAAAATCAAGCCAAAATGAGAAGGGGAAATAACTGGAAAGGAAGCAGTCAAATACAAAGTTCTCTCTGCTAGCATACGGTCCCTTTCCAATTTAAAAGGACACCTAGCAGAAAATATGTATGCTAAGAAACAATTGCTGAAAGAGAGTGGATTCCCTGATTAACTATGTGAATAATTCTGAAAAAAGTAACTGATCCATAAACTGTGGAAGGAAAGTGACCTGTGTGGGTTTCTCACCTGTTGGAAGTACTTGCCCATTTTGGGTTGTCCCCGATGCAGGATTTCTTTCACAACAGCAGCAGACTGTCCACACCCTCCCTGCACGTGTGCTCATACATTGCCACTGCTGTAGGCCAACATCATGAAGTGGTCTAACATGACAACATGAGTCTTTGAATTCCAAGAAATTTTTACACTGACTGGGGAGTTGTTTTAGCATTTGAACTGACAGTTCAGTGTGTCCTTGGTTTTCCATAGGCATTCAAGGAGCAATTTTGTGATTGTGTGCAAAAGAATTTTGTGGTGTCTAGAGTTAGGAAGCTGTCATAGCTCACAGAAGGTGATCAGAGAAGTTTAGTGGTACATCTTAGAGGGGAATTAACAAAGATTGGATGTACATAGGGAACACTAGCACTTTCATGTTACAAAGTCCTGTCCGCACTCATTGTATACTTGCTATGAAGTGTCCTAGAGAAGGGATACATCAGCCATTTCAGTGGCTAGAGCTAACATGCATTCAGAGGGAAGGGGGACTTTCCTGGCAGAATTTAACCCCACTAGCTACATAATATAAGGGAGTGATTTTTGATATCAGAACAACCATCAGCATGCTACTTCTGAAAAATGTCATTAATTTTTTTTTTCCTTCCCTTCCATGTTGTTTCCTTATAAACCCACAGGAGTGCTTTACAGCCTGATTTGGTCATACTCAGTTCATGTTCAAGCACAGTTACTCCCATGAGCAGCCTCTTAATACTTGCACAATTGAGCCCTTAGTTCAGTGTAATTACATTTTTGGTTATGCTTTTCTATATCCTAATTATCACTGATTCAAAGAATTTGAAGGTTAATGACACGTCCAAATTAATTCTTATTGCCACCTCAGTAACACAGGCTCTTTTTCAGTATCTAGTTATATAAAGTCTATTGTATTTACACTGCAATTACCCTGTCATGTAGTGAGCACTTCATTTATACGAATTAGTGGAGTTGGAAAGCGTAACCAGGATGTAATTGGTCCTCTGGCTGCAGCATAACTACAGTCACTATGTTATAAATAATAACCTTTTTCTTCCTTTTAGTTTCCCTACTCTCATTTTAAGTAGGGATGGTTGAGTTTTTCTTTAAATATTAAGAAAACTCATTTGTAATGAAGGTCTCTTCTGAGTGCAGTTTAACAATACTTGCTTTTACAGTTCTGATTTAGGTGTGGAGCATGGGCTGAAACCCCACTGACTTTACTGGAAATGTTTACTGATTTTCTTTCAAAACAGAACACAATTGGCAAGTAGGGTCAGTTGCATTTTCATTAGGACAGATTTCAGATGTACCAGTGGCTAAATAAGAAAGGATCCAGGTCCATGCTCCTGGTGGCTTTTTCCTCTGTCTTGTTATTGACTTTTCAGCTTGGTGTGGTTGAAACTCCTATTATCATTCATTCATAGATTTACACCCTTTTTGAGAGGTAAGTGCTCATAATTTATTATCTAACAAGCACAAATTGAGTAGGGGAGGTACGAACAATTTTCTTTGTGAACATTGATTTCCTGAGCAGCAGCCCATAACTCTCAGTATGCAGGTATGTGTGTTTTTATTGTTACACCCTAGGAGGAATATCTGTGCTTTCCAGCACACAGCTGTTTGCATATTTAAATGTTATTTAACTTATCAGTCTTGATAATTTCCTCATTCATCCATATGAAAGGTTATTTAATCATCTTAATGGAATTGCAAACAAAGAGCTAAAATCAGTCTTAGCATAAAAAATCAGAATGGATTGGAAAAAACCTTATGTGACAAAAGCTCCCAAAATACTTCTCAGTGTTTTTTCTGCCCAGATTTACCTGCATATTTCACACAGATCTTCAAGAAGGGCATATCTAGGAGAAAAGGGGAAGAGCCTCTTGCATGGTGCGTGTGGGATTTGGGGCAGCAGGTGACCAGGCATCAGTGCTGCTCTTCTCTGGAATGTGATGCTTGTCACCAAGGAGGCACTAGCTTTAGTCCTCTTTTACCACTGCAGGCATGCTTCGATTCCTAGTAGCTTCACACATGCTATGTTGCTGTAGACATAGCTGCAATGGATTTAAACAAGAAAGAGGTGACATAAGAAAAAACTGGCATCTATTAAATTATTAAGTAAAATAATTCTGTAAGTGTTCATCCATCAGACTTTTTCCTGTTGAGTTAGTCCAGATGCACAGTTCTGCAGATTTAAAGCAGAGTAGGACAGAACAAAAACCAGGGTCAGTGCTACCATTTGCAGGTTCTGTTAGATTATTGTCCATTTCTTGCTCTCTCATGGACTCTACCTAAGCAGCACTAACTGTGGAGCTGCTGAGCCATCCCTATAAGTATCCCTGGCCACACCCTAGTCTTCACTGTGCAGGTCTCTTGCACCAATTTTGGGCTTCTCCCTGTTGCCCTAATTTCTTTGTACGTGTTGTTTCAAAGAAAACACTTGGGTCAAATTTAACCTTTCTGGGCATCTGATACTGTATGAACTTCTAAGTGTAGATTTAGAATGGTTTAATTAGCAGACTTGCAATACAGTGCAGAGTTGATATGAAGAAATAAAAAGTATGACAGATGGGAACTGAAGTGATTTTATTTCAGCAGCACCAAGGAGACCATTACACAAGCCATTTATTTTTTAATGGGTTCAATAAGAGTCTGGTATTTCCCAGCCACTTGCTTTTGGAATGTCTCTTGTTACGGTCACATAATAGCCATGGTAATATCTGCACATCATATTGCTCCCTTCTGTGGTTTAGTAAATTATGGGGAGATCAGCAACTGTTCAGCACACTGCACTGGTGTAATCATCCTTGCTTTGGCCTTTTACATTCTTAGATACTCTCTCATTAATGGAAAACAATGGAGTTCCTGACCATTACACAGTGAGTCTGAGGGCAGATATTTTAGTTTTTGAAGAGGGAAGGAAAGAAAGATTTAGATGTGGGGAGTACTTCAGAGCTGAAGGTGATAGAGTGCTGAAGGAAGGAATGAAGCACATCCTGCTTCCTCCTTTCTAGGAATTACTTGCCGTGATAGGGCATGAATCTGATTGTGGGTGAGCACAAGATAAATTACCAGGGATAGTTTAGACTATATGACACAGCTTTCTAGTATGTTTCAGTTCAGCAGTTGCAAAAATATTTGCTTTGGTGTTCCTTTACAAAATAGATTATTTCTACCCTTTTCCCCTGCATTTGCTGGTTTGATTTGTAATTGCCAATTTTGTACACATTGATTTAAATCTCATTCAGTGCACTAGAGGCCCATTAATCAATTTAAAAAGAGAACATTGTGTTCTACCCATTTTTTGTGTGTGTTTGTTATTTAGTGAAAGCACTATTTATACTTGGCACAATCTTAATTAAAAAAAAAAATTACACTTTTCAGTTAGAAAAAAAAAGAACAGGAATGTTGCCAGGGTGAATCCAGCATCCAGCTAGTCCAACAGCCAAGACCATGGAAGCTATAAGAATCCTGCAGTACATGGGCACGAAATCGTCTAGGTCAAATTTGGTATGTCTACAGTACTGCCTGATGGAGCATAAAGAGGAAAAACCCAGGGTTTGGTGTTCTGTGTTCCATTTTCTTTCCAGGGCTGCTTATCCACATCATGACTTGCCCTAATGTTTTCACTAGCTGTCCTTTATTGCTCTGCACTGGACCCACATAGAGAGGCAGATGTTGGGAAAGCCTGTGTTCCTCTTGTAAGTGGGAGGCTTGATGACTGCAAGTCATTCCAGCAGGAAAATAAAATAATTTTGAGCTTGTCATTTATAAGCTTTCTGTCCCCCACTGTTCCCTTTATTTAGGCCTTGCAAGTAAAAAAAACCAGCTTTGCTTTCTTCAGTTTCTGCATTTACCTTTGTTCAATTTTATTGTCTTCTCCCATGTTCCAGGATTAGCAAAGATGGAGATAAGAAGCCGTTGATCTCTCCCATCTATGTATCAGTTAGCGCTGCTTACAGCTTTACCATGTTTCCTTTTACTGAAGTTCTTCTAAGGCACTTAGATGCATGTGTGTCAGGTGACACGTAATTCTGATCTGCATCTTCTCTTGGACAATTTTACAAAATTAAATCAGATATTTTCAGAGTCTCTTATCATCTCTGCTACTCGCGAGTTTTGTGTGTTTATGTAGAAATATGGGAAAAAGAAATGCTGAGTGTGGATAACAACCTCATGGTTTTGTATAGAATTACAATTGAGATATAGAATCATAGAATAGAATGATAGGATTGTTTAGGTTGGAAAAGACCCCCAAGATTGACTCCAACCTCTGACTGATCACCTTGTCAACTAGACCGTAGCACTAAGTGCCAAGTACACTTTTTTCTTGAACATCTTCAGGGATGGTGACTCCATCACCAACCTGGGCAGCCCATTCCAATGCTTGCCAGCCCTTTCCTTGAAGAAATTCTTCCTCATGTCCAACCTGAACGTCCCCTACTGCATCTTGAGGCCATGCCCCACTTACCACTACCTCCTTGTAGGTAGTTGTGGAAAGCAATGAGGCCGCCACTGAACCTCCTTTTCTGCAGGCTAAACAACCCCAGCTCCCTCAGCTGCTCCTGGAGTATTTACCCTCCAGACCATTCACCAGCTTTGTTGCCCTTCTCTGGATTCGCTCCAGCACATCAATATCTTACTTCAAGTGAGGGACCCAGAACTGAACACAGGGCTTGAGATTCAGCCTCACCAGAGCCCAGTAGAGAGGGACAATCACAGCCCTGGTCCTTCCTGGTGGCCTCACTATTTTTGATACAGGCCAGGATGCCATTGTCCTGCTTGGTTCCTTAGGCACACCCTAGATTATGTTCAGCTGCTGTCAGCCAGTACCCCCAGGTCCTTTTCTGCCAGGCAGCTTTGCAGCCACTCTGCCCCAGCCTGTGGCACTGACTGGGGCTGTTGTGACCTGAGTGTAACACCTGTCACGTGGCTGTGTTGAACCTCGTACAACTGGCCTCAGCCCATCAATCCAGCCTGTCCAGATCCCTCTGCAGAGCCTTCCTACCCTCCAGCAGATCAACACTCCTGCCTAACTTAATGTCATTTGCAAACTGAGGGGGCAGTCGATCCCCTTGTCCAGATCATCAATAAATATATTAAACAGGGCATGCCCCAATAACCCCACTAGTGACCAGGCACTAATTGGATGTGGCTCCATTCACCACAGCTCTCTGGGCCGAGACATCCAACCAGTTTTTAACCCAGCATAGAGTGCAGCTGTCCAAGCCATAGGCCACCAGCTTCTCCGGGAGAATGCTGCGGGAGACTGTATCAAAGGCTTTACTTCTCCCTCCTGGGGTAGAAGACCTTTGAAGCAGGAATTATGTCAATTAGCTAAGAAATTTGAATGAGCTGGGATAAGATGTACCAATTGCTGTATCTGCTGGCCTCCATTGTCTGGCTTAAATCCAGCTGGAAATAAAGCACCATGCAGTCACTCAACCTGCCCCTCCTCTGCACCCAGCTTGATGGAATGGGAAGGAGAATCAAAGTTAAACTTGTATGTTGAGATAAGAGCAGTTTAATAATTGAAAATAAATTAAAATACAGTAGTAATGTTAAATGATGATAATAATAACAGTAATAATAATAGAAAAAACAGGTGATGCACAATACAATTGCTCACCTCTTGCTGACTGATGCCAGACCCCCTTTCCCAAGCCCAAATCAACTTTGCTACTAGGTAATTCCCCCCAGTTTATATACTGGGCATGGTAATCTCTTGGAATATTGCACGGTAATCTCTTGGAATATTCCTTTGGACAGTTCAGGTCACCTGTTCCAGATATTCCCTCCCAGTTTCTTTTGTTAAGTCCTCACTGGAAAAGCATGAGACAAGGAAAAAAACAGGGATAAAAACCTGGGATAAAAACAGCAAAAGCCAAAACATCAGTGTGTTATCAGTACCATTCTCATTCCAAATCCAAAACACAGCACTTCTAATAGCTACTGAGAAGTTAAATTTACCCTAGCTGAATCCAGGACACCCAGGAAGTCATTTCCAGTCATGTTTCTAGGAGGGCATTGTGCTTTCATCAAGACAAGAAGCCCATGTTCTGGTTATCATTAAAATCATGCTGACACTTTTTCAAGACTGTCTGACTTAATGTATGAATTCTAATTGTTCAGATTCTAATTTCTTAATGATGGCCCATCTTTAGTACCTGTGATTTCAAGCTAATTTTGCCTTTTTAAAATGTCTTGTTCAGTTTTGTTATTGTAGTGGTTTTTACCAAACCACCACAGTTCTATAGCACTGCTGTTGGTCGTCCTTATATTTCACCTCAGATGTGGGTGACAATGTTTTACTTCTTGAGTATGTGCTAAGAATTAATGTTTTCCAAAAGGGTTACAAATTCTCAAATGAAAGTTGTTATCATAGACTTTAATCTGCTCTTAATTCCTATTAGCTGATGAGACGAAGCAGAAGACTTAATAGTAATTATTAGCTATGCTGAAAAGCACAGTGGTCAGGTTTCTGACTGACATGTCCATTCAGGGAAATTGGCATACTAAGCCGTGCTGGTTAGTTTAGAACAAAGAAGAAATGACTCATGTTGAAGAAGGAATGCAAATATTAGCTGAGAGACAGCTGTTTGTGTGGATAAGCCTTCTTAAGATGTTGCATAAATTTTAAAAGATGTACAGGAAAAAACATTAACTCGCTGCTTATCCAAAGCAGTGAATAAAATGCCAAATGGCTCTTTAAGAGCTTGCAATGAATGAGGCAAAATAAGTAGATGGAGCTGGGACAGTGAAGAGACTGGTTTTGTAAAATTCTTATGGTAGTTTCTGTAACAATAGAAAAATAGGACATCAGGAAAACATGGTAAATACAGCAGAATTACTGTATACTGTAATTGTAATTATGGTTTTATTTTTTAAAATATCTGTGAGGTTTGTAAAACAGTGTTAGGATGTCAGAGACTCATCTTATTTCTTGGAGATGGTCTTTTGTTTAACAGTACTTACTGCTGTGTCTCAAACACACTGCCAAGTGGAAAGGGAAGATGAAGGCTAATCTGCAGGGAGAGATGATTACAAAGGTGTGGCTATTGGGTTGTAAATCTATTGGTGTAGATTACAGCAACCTGAAAGCCAGATCCACCAAAGTAGTAGAGATCTTTCTGCCTATTTAGTTGGTCCTTCTCTCAAAGCCTGGGTGAGCTACTGCACAAATACAGGCTGGATGCAAATTATTTACATTGTGTTTCTTTGTATGGCTATTTAAAATTACTTACTGCTGAAAGGCATGTCGCTGTGGACAAGCTGCTTTGGAGTCTAATGCAAAGTTGAGTTAAATTGGTTTTGGTGTTGTTTTGGTTGTGCTTTTTTGTTTGTTTTCTTTTCTTTCAGAAAAGAGCATGGGGACTTAGCTATGGTTTCTGACTGAGGTCTCCTGATGCACTAACCAAGCTGCCTGTGCTCTGTGTTGCTGTCAGAGCTGTAGCCTGCA
Organism: Ammospiza caudacuta; assembly: GCF_027887145.1. Taxonomy (NCBI): domain Eukaryota; kingdom Metazoa; phylum Chordata; class Aves; order Passeriformes; family Passerellidae; genus Ammospiza; species Ammospiza caudacuta. The sequence continues at coordinate 52,992,393 of NC_080593.1, read as the reverse complement.
GGTTTTCAGATGGGAGGGAAATGTTTAGGACACACAAATGAGAAATAAGCTGAACACATAAGTGGTGAATTTGCTGTGCCAAAGCAGAGCACAGTTTTACAAATCTTTGATGCATAGTTGAGAATACTGATAAATGCTTGGGTAGGTGTACAGATAATAAAGTCTCTGAAGCACCCACAAACGTAACACAGATTTTAGTGGAATCACATATTCCTAAGATAAAGGATGTCATGTTTCCTGTGGGCAGCTGGAAAGCTGGCACAGTGGGAGGAAAGCTGGGAGATAGGTACAAGATAGGTACAAGACCTCTTCTTGTGTCCACACATCTGTATCACAAGTATCTGGATACAAGGCAAGATATGAACTTAAGCCGAGATGGGCAGTTGTGTGCCCAGTCTCTCACTCAGCAGTTTTCAACAAATTTCAGCAGCTCTCATGTACCAACATGCCTGTTTTAAAGTACTGTGTAGATTTCTTTACATCAGAGCAGCAGCCAGACAAACAGCCAGACATGATGAGGGAAAGAAGGAGGTCACAGAATTTGTTAAAGCCACATCTGCAGCCTGCACTGAACCTGTGTGTAGCTCTGCAGTGAAGTGTCATATCTTCTACAGCTGATAGATGCCAGCAATTTAGTCCTGATTGGATTTTCAGTAACCAAGGACTTTCCAGCAGCCAGAGTAATAGAGAAAAATAATTTCATTTTCTTGAAATATCTTTCTTTTGTTTTCTTTGCTTTCATTAGTCCTGGAAAGAGGGGCAGGGAAAAAGATCTGTGGAGAGAAGAGATTATTGTCATTTTGCAATGCATAATCCTTTATAAAAATAGCCAGTACTTAAGATCTCTTCTGAAATAACTCATACCCTCAGATAACCTAAAATCAGCAGACATGACTGAGGAAATGACAATGAGGTGAAATTGCAGGTATTTATAACAGGTGGATTTGTAGGTAATTTTGAATGTTTGTGGGCAACCTGCAATAACTTGCAGGTTGTTTCAGTAGAAATACCCTAAGTAGGCAATAGAGAGGAGCAAATGGTGACTGAAAGCCAGAAGGTTTTTCAGCATCCCAAGAAACACTTGTGCCTGCAGGTACCTGCCCTGTGAGTTTAGCGTGCATGGATGTCCATGTGCACATGCATGCAAGCCCTATTATGATCATGCTATCTTTTCTTTTATCTGTATGTTGAGTATATCTTGCATTGCCTGTACTTAACTTCACACAAAACCTGGGTGATCAAAAAATACATTTATAATGTTGCATTGTGAAAAAGTTATGATGGGAGACAGCTAAAAAAAGAAGCATTAAAATTTATATATCAAGAGGCAGACTTTGTGCTTCACAGTAATCTTTTAGGTTTGCATTTTATGATTTCTTGAAGCTTGACAGGATAACCATGGTCCCTTAACATAGTTTTGTTGATAGAATAAAGTTAAATAATATTGCACGCTTTTTAAAATAATTTTTCCCTATCACTATTACTCCGACTTCGTTTTTTCTCAAGCTTTCGTACAAGTGGAGAAATTGGTGTAGGTCAGTATGTTTTATATCAGCAGATGTGCATAAGAATATTTCTTTAATAGAATTGTGAACCCTTTGTTAATTTTTAATCCTTGAATCTCTTGAGAAACATTTTCCTTTTCCATTAAATGTCTTGCTCTTTTTTCCCTGGCTAGCTAGCTGAGGTCTCAGGCAAGCTTGTTTCCATCTGTATTGAAAACATGCAGCACCTCCCCACTCAATATGTCCGCTTTAAAAGGAGGCTTTAATTCTTACATCTATAAAGTGATGGAAAGTAACTAAATTGTTCTGACACACTTCCTTTTTTAACTCATCAAGTCTGATTTTTATTTACACTGGGCAGCTTTTGCCCTTATGCCTGTGTGGTAGGACTTGGTGGTGAACCTAAGTATAAACCACATTAATTGAACCACATGCTGATACTCTTAGCAAAGGACAACCAGCACCTCTCATAATACCCAACTAACTCTGTGTAATTGTTAAACTTCAGTTCAACAAAATGAAGAATGGACCATGTCTCAAATACCAACACATTTGTGACTTTTTTTCTGGCAGACTACAACTCTGGACTGTGATTCCAGAGGTGAGATGTTTGAGGGCAGCCTAGGGCTGTTACTGTACACCTGAGTCAGTTTTGTGTGAATTTTTGAAATGTAATACCAGAAAAGTCTGCAAGTACCACTGTTGTCAGGAAACCCTGGTTTTTAAAGCAGGCTGTTTATTTCTCTTATTTTTCTGCAAAGGATCTCATTTGCCTCTGTTATAGGCAAGTTTGAAAGCTGCTGCTGTCAGGTTTGAGTTCTAACAAAGCTGTAGTGATCACTGTTGGAGTATTGGGACTTTTCTGGTGTTTGGCTTGGGTGTTATGAGATGTATCTGAAAGGGAAGAAGGGAATCTTTTTAGGATGTAAGGATTTGGAATTTTAGAAATTAATTTCTTGCTTTCCTTATTGCATTCTCCACTTCTTTTTCCCTTTGTTTTCCACTTTTGTTATATAGACCCTTGCTTTTTTCCTCTTTTCTGGCTCCAGTTTTTCCATTTCTAGTAAATTTCTTTCACCTTTATTTTAGCTTCTTCCTTTCAACGTTTTGAAGAGCTTCTGGATTAGGAGAGGTCTAGACTGCCTGAAAAGCATGCTGAGTGCTGACCACAACCAGCCTTTAGGATCCCTTTGCTGCCTCACAGACAGGCAGCTGATAGCTGTGTGAGCCTCACAGTGGGGTGGTCAGAGCTGGCAGGAGAGCCCAGGCATGTGAGACATCTCCCTGCTGTGGAGGTGACCTGTGGCCATGTCAGGCTTGGCCTGCAGGGCTTCTGTAGTTAATGATTTCCCTCAAATGACAGCACTCCTGCATTTAGTTGACACCACTCTTCCCTCCTATTGTATTTTAGTGACTTTATGTTCAGAAGACTTGCGTCCAGTATGCACCAAGGCAAATCCTTCACAAGGCCTTTGGTGGTGACCAAATTGCTGTAATGAATTAATCTCTTACTGGAGATCAGATTTTGTAAAAGCAGCTTCTCCCCAGAAGTCCTTCCTACACCTCAGGTTTGCTTAGTGCCCTGCCACATTCATTTTCAGAATGAGTCTGGCCTCTGTTTTCTTCTTCCTTCAGACTGGAATTTACCTACAAGGAGTGGCAGAGATAGAGCTGGATTAATTTTTCAGTACTAAGAGAATTCTTACGTGTAATGTTACTGTTTCCTTTAACTACCTAATGGGATATTGTAGGGAAGGAGGCACACTCTAGTCACAACACATGTTGAAATGATAGCAGGTGGTGGACACAAGCTGCAGCAAGAGACATTCTGATTAGGCTTTAGGAATATCTTTTGTGTCAAGAGAGTAGTCAAACATTAGAATGGGTTGCCCAGAGAGTTTGTGGGATCTCCATCCTCAGAGATACTCAGAGCTGAACTGGACAGGGCCCAGAGTAGCCTGCTCTAAGTTGGACCTGTTTTGACTGAAGGCTCAGGTGACTTCAGGAGATCTCATCCAACATTATTTATTGTATGGCAGTTTGATTACAATCAGTATTCCCACAAGCCCACTTCACTGGAGAAGGCTGTTGACTTTTTAAATCCTGCTGTTCTAGAAAGCAGAAACCTAAGAAAAACAAAACATCAAGTGCTGTAGACAGCAGAAGCTAGTTGGAAAACAAAGGCTATTTTTATATAGAAAAGATTAAAATAAAACAACCACAAAATCAGACAAATAACAAAACAAGCAAAGAAAAAATAAAACCCATGGGTTTGCTAAGGTGAGGTAAGCAGTTTCTGCTGAGTCTAATGGATCTGCTAAAAGGAGAAACACTGAGTGTGAATGAGGCTGCATTAACTCACTGTAGATACTGTAAAAGCAGAATTTTATTTTTCTTCTCAGCTTCATTCTTTCTGTGGCATCCTGACTTGAAAAATGCTCTGTGTAGTGAAATGTTTTATTAGGAATTCAGCAAGATCGAGAGACATCTGAAGTAGCACAGATATTTCTCTACTTTTAAATTCAGACTATAAATCTACAGTTGCCTCATTTCTGCCCAAAGTGGGACCCAAGGTTGAAAGTAAAGTGTCTGTAACTCACTTCTGGAAATAATGGCATTCATGGTTGAACTGGTATTTGAGGCATTCATTTAGAAGAATGGGCATTGTTCGCTGCCTAGCTGCTTCTTTTATGGTGCAAAGGGTCATTGACTCCCTTGTCCAGAGCTTTGTCAGCATGACTAATGCCCTGAGCCCTTCTTTAAACACGGCTTAGCTGAGAGATCCATTCTCTCCCTCACTCTCCCTCGAGTGTCAGCATTACTCATCTGTGCACTCGTCCCACCCAAACCATGTCAGAAGAGTGAGCAGCTTCTGAAGCTGTAGTGAAGGCAGCTGCTGATGGTTTCCTGCCTTTCGTAGACATCATGGATGTGTCAGTGTTTCCAGTATATGTGCCCTATGTTTTGGTGACTCCAGTTGTTTCATAGGCAGAGAGAAAATGTGCAATTTTTTAATTCTCCATACAAAGTGTTTTCATGAAAAGTTTGATTTTGAAGTCTGTGGGGCAAATTTTATACAAAATTACATGATCCAATCAGTGCCCAATAGGCCTCTTCATCTGTCAATAGCAAATTCCCAGTTATTTCAGTGGCTTGCAGGATATTGCTTAGGGGTTCCAGGGAGGATAATATTTACAAGCAGTTCTTGCTGTCATAGTGCTTAAGCACGTTAATAGTCTATTTATGGACCTGTCAGATTTACAGGGCCAATACTGGTCTGCATTAGGCAGCTGCCTGATATAAATCTGATCATAACAACAGATTTTCTTAGAGTTTTTTTCCTGGATGGTGGTAACACTGGGAAACACAAAACTGTTTAGCAACCACAAGGAGCCATCTTCCCTGCTAACTAAACTGCTGTTTGTTTTGAGCATTGGATCTGTAAAATACTGTCATGGTTTGGACCACTTTAATCTTGCTGAGAAACTTCTTAAAGCTCATGGGGTCATTGCCACCAAATAACCTGCAGTCTTAGGGCCAGTGTGGGGGCAGTTGGTAGGATATGCTGCAGAAAACAATCCTCCCCAAAGTTTGATAGGTATAAGTGAAAGATCTGCTGCTTAGAGGTAGTCCAGCCCTCAACCCAGAAACAGCAACACAAAGCAGCAACACAAAGCCTACCACATGCATGTGTGATTGTCTTTCAGCATCTGAAAATCTAAGACTATTTAAATTAGGTTTCAAAGAGTGAAGGAAGATCAGAATCTCTAATCAAAGTCTTTACTCTGCTGCCAAAGAATAATTTAAGTTTATTAGGCAGGGCTGTTGAAACAATTAAAAAACTGCATTTACTAAATTTTTGGAAGAAAAATATTTTGGACTCTGTGGGAGGTACTGATTTCTTGCCTCAGTCCTTGATATTGTTTTAGTTGGAAGTGTTTGCTCCCAGCATCCTTATTTGAGATTCTGGTTATACTGAAAGAGCATTCTAGGCACGTAGGATTGGTTGGGGAATATGAAATAGCTTCATGCCAACATGGAAACCTCCATATACTTGGCATGTATTCTCACTGGATGTCCTCTTGTCATAAGCCTGTTGCTAGTTGCCTTCTAGAGGATGCCACTGAGGCACTTCACTAAGCAGCAGGGGTTTTTTCAGTATTTTAGTTTGGCTGCCACAGTTTGTAATCTAGTATCTGGTGAAAAAATTCATAACGCTTTCCATGGGGGAGAAAAATTTTTATTCACTACTTGCTACCTATTTAAAGGGTTTCTAGGACGAGAGTTTTTAGAATGAAAAACTTCTGTATCCTTGGAATAAATGAAGTAATCAATAAATACTGCTAGAGGGTGGGGCAAAAGATGTGTTCTGCAGAGAGAGGGTAATTGTCATATGCCCACAAAAAACAGATTCTCTACTGAATTAGGGAATGGCATTGAGAAGGTGGTGTTAGAAATAGATTAGCAACTGTTGTAAAATAGTTGATAATTGTTAAGCATGTGCTGTTAGTTTGGTTGTTATATTGTAAAAGGGTTAAAAGGATAGTTATAAGAAATAAGGTACTCAACGTACCATAATGCACCTAAGTGCGCCACCCTCCGTGCAAAACGAGCCAGCCTGGACAGAACTGTCATGGGCCAATCAAGGGCCTTAAACCTTCATGCAAATGAAGGATCCAAAAAGAAACCAATCCAGAGGAACAAAAAACAGGATAAAAAGGTTGCATCTGACCCACTGACTGTGTGCTGCTCCACCTGGAACATCGGGGACATCGCTGCTGAAGAAGACCCAACACTGGCGCTGCAGCATCCTCGATGGGAACGCTCATGCTCAGCCCGCCAGCACCCATGCTTTGGGCCTTTCTTTTTCTTATAATAAATGCTGAAATCACTTTAGTACCAGGAGCTTGCTCTCGTTTTTAACAGTGGTCTATTACAAGGCTAGAATGCTGTTGACCATGGCACATGGGGAAGGCTCTGTGTATGTGTGTGGTCACATCCTTCAGGGACGGGAGCCGGCAGCAGAGAGCCCAGCAGGAGTGAGGCTGCTGCCGGAGAAGCTGGCAGCTGTTTGGAAGCACCTGATAGAAAAATACCACTGTGCCAGCACAATGGCTTAACAAGCTAACAGGATAAGTGGAATATATTGCATTCAAGAGCTGGATAATTCTGTTAGCAGAGTGGGGGTTGCAGCTGAAGCACTGCCGCTAATTAGGGGTAGATTTTCAAAGTGGTGCCTGGGATTTTAGACAGACATAATTCTGCCAGTGGCAGTCAGGGAGCTCAGATCTGTATTTGTTCCTTTCAGAATTCGCCCCCTGCGTCCCAGAGCAGCTTCTGCACTGAAGAAGCCAAGTGATGGTGTGAAAGGAGGCACTTAGTCTGTGTTTGCTTAGTGAATTTTTTTACAAAACAGTTAATTTTAAAATTCTGCACCTATGAGGAAACAGGAATATTCACTCATTTGCAGATCTACTGAGGAATTCCCTCTCTAAAGAAGATGGTAGAATATGAAGTGTGAACTCAGGATGATGTCTGATTTTCTCTTACTGTGATAAGATGCTTCACTGCTGAGCTGTAGAAAATGTAAGCCTTTTTCCACTTGTTTTGAAGAGTTGACCAAATGTTAAGCATTAAGTGAAGTCAAGAGTGCAACAGTAAAAGCTGACAGAAATAGGTTAGGGGAGAAAAAATTTTGAGGACTGTTCTGGACTCCTGTGCAATGTACACTCTGGTCTATTAGAACAATAGCTCCTAGCTGGTTTAAACTGAAATCAGCAAGGCTGTTAACCTTACTTATTTTGCTTTAAATCTGCTGGCAAGTTCAGTGGTCTTGAAAAGCAGAGAACAGAGAACTGGAGCTTGAAGTAAGCACAGTGCAGGCAGTGACTGGACTGTCTTTTGCACTGCAATACCACATCTTTAGCTCTGACACATCTAGCAACACCTTTTCTGTTTGCTGATGCACAATTTGGGACTAAATTGAGTCTATTTTTCACTTCTGATTTGAACCAAGCACAGGTTGTAGCCTTCCCTTTTTGTAATGCTCTAATCTACTGCTTTTCATCCTCAGAGCCAGTGTGTACAAACAAAAAGTATTTTGCTGCTTTACATTTGTGGTTTCCAGCCTTCTTTCATTGTAGACTTGATTATAGGTCTGAATAGTACTGCTTGGAAGTGTGAGCTTTTCTGAATGCTTTGATATGTCCTTAGATCTACTTTTTAAAAGAAAAGCTCTTGTGGATACATAGTATTACCTCAGCTGGAGCCTTGCCAGTTCACAGTACCTGACTGTTTAATCTGTGTTAGATATTACTGTAGTTACAATCTGGGCTATCATTGTAAAATATTCTTGGTTTCAATTAGCATCTTGTAAAATGGGAACTTGATTATATGGAGCATTAGGTCATGTCCACAATGTTCACCATGATATAAAGTCAATGAAAGCAAACAGGTAGTGCAGCACTGATTTTAATATCTCTGTGATTTCCTCTGTTTAAATGAAAGAAATACTGACCTGTGGGAGGTAATTTATATCAGTTAAATGCCAGCATTCTTTTGCAGCAGCAGCCACTGATACAGAAGTGCTTTGGCTGTCAGTGAACAGTGAGATTAATTAATCTAGGTGTTTCTTCTACTTTTGGGAAAAGAAAATTCACTTAGCTTTGTTGAATCTCTTCAGGCAAGCGCAGTGGCCAAAAATGTCTTCTTCCTTCTGATGGAAGACAGAAATCCTTTCCTTCTGGAGAGGAGGAGTGCTACAGAGCACTAAGACATAAGAGTGTTTTCCTGTGCTGTGTGTGGGAAAAGGAGTAAGTGCTTGTATTTGTCAGCTGTGCGTGTCTAGCTGTGGTAGGCGCACGTAATACAATCATATTTATCCTGTTTTGTATCAGCAGGACTTCAGGAACAGTTAAGGTTTGCTGCACAATAGACAAACATGCTAAAAGGAATTTAATGCTGCAAAGGAAGTTTTACCAGCATGCTGCACTATAACTGGTCACTGTGGTGTCCAAAAGCAGGTTTTCTAGTACATCACCAGGTAAACACAGTTACAACAATTAGTTTCTTCCAGACATGTGTTCACACTGTACCTGTGTTGAAAAGTATTTGCCTCATCATAACCTAGAGCAACAGGGAGGCTGAATAGGGGCACCTTAAGGGTGCCCTGTAAGCCGCTTTATTTTCAGGAGCAAGAGTATTGTCCTTGTTATTCTTCCACGTATTTAGGTAGACTAGTGAAGGGAAAGGTATTTTAGGAGGTATTTTTTATTACTTGTGAGAGTCTCTGTTTCTGGCTTTTTGCTTAGACAAATTTTTAATGATGCGCTTGGAATTTTGCCTCGGCAAGAACTGATGGACTCTAATACTTCGGGCTTTCTCAAGATGATTACTTTTTTCATAACACATACCATGGCTAAAGAGAAAAGGAGTCTCAAGGGCACCCTTTGCTAGTGTGAACCTGCCTACTTTCTCATTCAGGGTCACATAACTTGCTTCTAGCATTTGCAGGAACTACTCACAAGGAAAAGTGATTCCAGGACAAGACTGTTATTTTTAGCTTTCAGTCTTTTCCTTTGGTCTTGTTTTTTCTCTGTACCGAGAAAATGAAAAGCACTACCAGAGCTGGACTGTTTCCTGAGGTGAGCAAGTCCCAACAGGCTTCAGTCTGGCCTCAAGTACCTTCCCATGTTTCACAGCTGGCCATCACAGGTGCTGGCAGTCATCTTTCACTTTGCTTCAGAGACTGAGAAACTCTATCACAGACCAGAAGATTTTACAGTGTGTGTTTACTGCAGAATATTTTAAAGGAAGTACTGATGCTTCTCTTAGTGTTTGAATGTATGTGCTGACATCAGTGGCAATGATGCTGACTCCAGCTACATTCAAAGAAATCAAAAGGAGGTTTGAACCCAGTTCAGGAAGCCTTTGGTTTTTGGAGAGAAATTCAACTAGGCTTGAAGTTGCAGCTCGTGTCCCATTTCATGTCTAGATATAGCAGAAGTGTGTACTAAAAGCATGTTAATTCTGTTTTGTATCAGCAGGACCTGTAAAATAATTAGGCTGGGTTGTGAAATGTGCAGAAATGGCATTATAAAATAAAAATATCAAGCTAATTCTGACTGAGCTCTCACTTCAAGGGCATAACAAAGCCCAGAAGTTATTGAGGGAAAATGACATTTGTTCCTTTTCATGTGAAGGACTTCAAGCCCATAGGATGTCAAGTGATGAGATGAATGTTGTCTGTCTGTCAACTAACTGTGTTTTAAGTGGCAGTTGAGAAGATAGAGGGGTTTTTACCTCCTGATGACTAAACTCAAGGTTTACTTACAGTGATAAAACCCCCAATGTAGTTATATTGCAGCCACTAAAATCAGTCTGGATTCCCTTCATGATAAATAGCAAGCAGGAACAGTGTGCACATCCCTATCTCAGGCCTAAAGATGAAACCCATTTGATATGGCTGCTGATGAGCTGTAGTGACCACTCACCCTCTTTGGCCCTGCTCTGCATCAAGTGCAGCTTTGTCCTCATTGCTGGGAACAGTCTGATACTGCATTGGAAAACAGTGAATCCAAACTGCAGCAAATAGCTCTTCTTATTTTAAGAAAATCAGACTTAATGTTGGGATATTTGTCTCCCTTACTTCCTTGCTGTTCCTTCTGACTTCTTGAAATGCCAATATTAAAGTATAATGACTTTCTTAGCCTTCTTATTACCCTTCCTATTCTTTGAGAGAGGATGTTTGCCTGCTCCTGAGCCTGCTCTGACATGTGCCCTGGCATGCCCGAGTACCCTATCATGGGTGAGAAAGTGCTGTGTATGTGTGAGGAGTGCAGACCAGTGCCTTCAGACCACTGGAGGATGAGGAGCACAGATTTGTGATGACAGCTACACAGGAAGCTCAGTTGTGTGAAGTCTTGTGCATCACAGGCCTCAAACCAAAGGACAAAAGCTTCTCTCCTTCAGCCTTTTTGCCCTGCATTCCCTTTCTCATCTGCCTGGCCAGGAAGAAAATTGGAAAAGCTTCCAGCAAGTGTTTCATTTTGCTAAGGTTAATTGCTAGGCATTCTCAAAATGCCTGGCATGCTGATGTAGTGCTGCATCTTAGAGAGTTATGCAGGGGTCAGCTACTGAGGATGGAACTCGTTGGCACAGCAGGGCTGGCTTTTAGTACCCTGATTGTATGGCTGAATGGTGAGCACTTGACAGGACACTGTGGGGTGCACCTGCTTCACGGAACAGATGGACCCTTCAGGAGCAAATAAATTTATTTTGTTGTTTCACTTATGGGACTGGATGTGTAATTACTCCCCTAATATAAATGGCAAGGTTTGTTAGTGCAAGTTTGACCATGCTGAGGATGCTTTGCTTTTTATCAGGATTTGTGACAACAGTCTATTATGACTGTCTCAATATAGTTTCACTAATGTAGATATGGCTCCTGAAGGGCCATTTAATACCAAATATTTTAAAGTTTTGAACAGGTTGGCAGGACCCCATCAGATCCACCCCAGTTTGTTCAAAGTGTAGTCTGCTGAACTATTCATACTGGCATGATGTATGACATACATGGCAGGTCTAAATAAAACCCCAGAAAAATGTTAAAGGACTAGAAAAAAGCACCTTTTTCAAACGTGCACATATCTAGGTTGGTTGGCTCTGTTGCTATCCTGGACAAAGTCATGAAAAGACCCTAAAAGTAAGCATTAAAGCATAATGTGTAATTATTATCAGGCAGTGACATAGCATGAAAAATACATGCTGACAAGGAAATGTCATTGTTTCTTGATGGGGTCACAACTTTGGCTGGTAAACGTTGTTGAGTTCTTGTCATAAAATTCCATAGTCACATACATTCTGATTTAAATGTGTGTCTGTCCAGAAATCAGTGGTGGCTTCAATAAGCATGTTGAAACCGACTTTGCTGAGAAGGCCAATAGTGCAATTGCAACTAATTAGCTGTGATCCAATAGGGATGTTTCTATTATTCATAGTCCTGCCCGGCTCAGTACCTTTTATCCCATTTAGACAATCTGGGAGAAACAAAATGCTTATGACTCAAAATGAAGTCCAGCAGAACCCATTATTTTATAAGGTCTAAATTCATCCATATATTTTTGATCTAGATCTCATCCATGTGAGATTGTTTAATCCCTGCTAGCTGGGCTAAGTACTCACTTGCCCAGGTTTTGCACTATCTGGGGGCAGAGAGCAGGTTGTCTTCTAAGTTAAGCTTGACTACACAATATTTAATATACTGAGCAGTGAGTCACAGCTGAGTGGGACTTCAGTTGCTGTTTCCCATCAGAAATTGGAACTTCACTGCATAAATGCTGTTTTTCTTTTTTGGCTGAAAGCGGAGTGGCAAGAGTGACATGGAGCTGCTGCTTCCCGGGGGCAGAGCAGCACTTGGTTTGACTCCAAAGTTGGTGGGAAGCTGTACTCATAGCACCCCCTCCCTGCTGAGCTCGGAGTCTGACACCCGATGGCATCTCCTCTGCCCTGCTCAGGGGCTCCACACAGAAACTGCTGCTGGTGGGCTTCTCCCATGGGTGTTCTTGCTTCCCAGCTCTGATCAAAGCCAGAAGGCAGCTTGGGGCCTAATTTGCACAGCAGCAGCTCACCAATAAACTTGCTGAACCAAAGGCTGACATTAAAAACTGAACTGTGGAGTACAAAGTGTAATGTATAGATTTTTGGGGTTTTTTTTCCAGTTCACCCTCAATGCATATTGTTAGCATAATTCACAGTAGGTTTTTTGTGCAGGGTATTAGTAATCTCTCAGAAGTCTTTCTCAAAGGTATGCATTAAACCCTCTGGAGCAAGATTTTCCACACAAGTAATAAAGTATTATAAAGATGGAAGTTGTTTCAAGAGGTGCTAGCCACATCCCCATCCTTATGTGATACTTTTATCTCCTGACTAATAAGTAGTTCATTTTTGGGTGAAGAACTGCTATATTCAAATTACATAGTATTTTTGCATCATTATGGTTTTTTAAGAGAAAGCTTCCAGGCAGGGATGACTTAGTCCATGAATGGTTAAATTATTACCTAGATAAAAACATGATTTTGATCTCTAGTCATATAATTTGTTCTTAATTGTAAAACTAACTATGAATCTGTAAAAAAACCAGTTACTAAGCAATTCTCTGTTCAGTAGTTGTTGGAGACTACTCTTTCTCATAATTCTTTATCTCCCAGCAGATTTTTAAAAGCATCACCAATGAAGACTCAGTCCAGGGACAAGGAAGTCGGAGACTGATAAGTTTTTCACTGTCAGGTAAGTCACTGCTGATAAGTAAGTTTTAAGCCCAAAGAGTTTGGGACTGAAGTTACTAGAACCTTTTATGTACACAAGTGTGTAGGTATATGTATGTATATATTTATGCATGGATTCTTTGTCTGTACTAGAAGTAATGCTGAGACAAAGAATAAAAATCTATGATTATTGCCACACTCTTTTCCTTCAATGAGAGTTACGTGCTTGTTCTTGTAAGTACTTGTTCAAGTAGAGTTCTGGTTCCATATTAGGTTTTTCTGTTTACAATTAAATATGTAGGTCACAGAAAGCAAGATCAAAGGCATGTGCTTTATTTACAGAGCAAAATGGATTTGTGGTAGTACTCTGTTCCTTGGAAAGCACGTTCCACAGTCATGGTCTGGACCTGAGGCATATCCATGTGCTGTGGTGCAGAAGATTCTCTGTATTGCTCAAAAGCGACTCTCAGACTTCTTGAGCCAGAAGACTGCTCTCATTTATCTGCATTTCATGAGGAGCGCTTAGCCTCATTACTTGGCATGTCACTGCAGGTTTTAAAGGCTTAATATGTTTCCATGTAACAGCTATGAGCCATTTGATCTAGCTTTGGTAAGAACAACATGTAAATCACGTCTGTAGACAGAAACCAATTTGTCAAAAGAGTGGTTATGAACATGACTCTTATTTTGGAGTCTTATGCTTGCTGGTTGGTTTCCATATTTTTTTTAGCTCCTGGAAGACCAAGAGAAAGATGCTTGACTTGACTTGGAAATTCTTTGAGCAGGTAGTTCAAAGTGTTACCCTAGTTCAAAAGTTTTACAGGTGTGGGCCTTTAAGTGTGAAGTCCTACTCTTGGACAAGCATCTCATTATATGATTGGTTTTGGCCATATGATTTATTTCAAGCTTCCCTCTATTAAGGATGCATGTCAGTGCTTTTCCAGCTTAGGCAGCCAGTGTGGTTCTTGAGAGGTTGTGTATGATACATGGCAGATCAGACTGACATTGGACAGGGCTTTTTTAACACATGACTTACATTTGCCAGGTTGCACACTGGACATCTACCCATCAGTTGATAAAACGACAGGTTTAGCTCAACAGAAATAAAGAAGCATTAACATTTTTTAATGTCCATAAATAATCTTAAGCAGAAAATGTGGCCCAGAACTAGTTACATTTTTTCATTCTCTCAGATTCTTTGGCCTAGTAAGCCAAGAAGTGTCAATAGTAATTTGTGGTTTCAAGAGCAGTAAAATGTGGGGTCAGTGGGCCCTTTTATGAACTAGAGTATCTAATTTACACTTTGATTGAAAGTATATAAAGACCATACCTCAAAATGCATGTGGGATATCTAACTCATGTGATTCACAAGCAATTAATCTGCATATATATAGCATCCGTATTACTAACATCATCATAGCCAGCTATATGAAAAGCTTTGATAAAATAGTTTGGCAATTATTTTATCAAAAATCTAAGTTATCAAAATAGTTCTATTTCAGTCTTTCTGAAATTAACAGATTAACACATCACAAGGATTTATTTATTACCTTCTTAGTCAACACTACAGCAACAAAATGTTGTATCTCGCAAAGCAAAATGATTGCTATTCCTATATCTATTATGCTTGCTAATAAAATGCAGATGAAGGCAGACCTCCCAGAGGCATCAGAAGGAATTTGGATTCCTTTCCATTTGCACCCCTATCTCAGCAGTAACCCCTCTATTGTCATGAGTCCTTTTTGCTCATACAGGATTTTCCTTTTCAATATCTGTATTTTGGTATACTGTCATCTTCAGTCATTAGTTAATACAGTCATTACTTAAAAGTTAGGTTTCCAAATTATGATTGATTTAGTTGCAGTTAAAAAAAAGTGGCTGGAGTGTCATTAATGTGACTGGAGCCCATTGCACCAACACAGAGGAATCATGCCCTAAGCAGTCCGTAATCTAAAGAATGCAAGAAGAGCTATGCCTTCTGCCATATAATTTTTTAGAAGAAAAAGTTATTAGAGTGGGAGAGAAAAACCTCAAAGTAGGCCAAATCAGAAGAAATGCTGAGCAACATGAGTGCATTTCAGCTGCCTTGTATTGCTTTTTCTACCGCTGAGAGAGTCCAGTGAGACCCTGTGTTAAAATGAACTGTGTGGAAACAGGTTTTTTTTCTAAAAAGCTGTTGACAAAGTGCTTTATTCTTCCTGTAGTTTATTGAGTATTTGGTTGGACAAAATCCAACTGTTTTACTGGAGGGTATTTTTCAGAAAAGATTTCTAGATTGAATAAAAATGTCAAACAATGAAAAAGGTGTAAAATGATCCTTCAAGGCACAAGAATATGACGAGCTTCTTGAGAATGGAAATAGCAGAGAGTTTGCACTATGTCACTAGGAGAGTTGTTTACTTCATGTTTGCTTCCTTGAGACTGGAAGTAATTCCTGTGAAAGGCTGGTTTAGATTAATAGGTTTACTGGCAGCATTGGTCTCAAAGAAGATAATTTCCCATGATTAAGCTTCTTAATAATTTTTACGATGACAGTATTATTATATCTTTCATTATTTAAAATACCAAGAGAAATATTTTAAGGCTAATTTAGCTAGACTGAAAAAAGCCTTTAAGGAAAACTCTGCAGTCCACTTTGCATTTACTTTTCAAATGTGCCTTTTCCACTGTTCCCAGTAAATGTCACGCTTCCAATAAGGTGGCTGAAAAGCATCAGAGCTCTCTTGCATGAAGTACAGAAGGAAAAAAATCTGCTAAGCTTACTGAGATGTACCAGCTACTTCACTTGCAGGTTCATGGTTTAACAGCAGTATAATGCATTTGCTGAAAGCCCCTAAAACCAGTCTGGTTGGCTGGTATATTTAGAAAGTGTTATCATGTGGTTTGCATAATATGCCTCTATGCTGCATCAAATAAAATTTTCCAGGCTTTAATATTTCACATATCTCATGTTTTTGCACACTTTATTTATAAGTGTCCTTGGGGAGCGAATTACCAGAAGATCTGAATATTTCACAAACATTCAGGCATTTATCTCCATCACACATCTCTGAGAATCTTGTTAGTTGTTTTTGTGTGGTTTTCAGACCAGATATTCAAGTAATAACAGTTGTCAGTTTATAGAAGATAGAGCATAAATCACAACTGAAAATAGTATAAAGTCTGCTAAGGGTCATTATGACAGTAGCTGTTAGCATGAAATGCTTGTTCAGAATGCAGATATTTAATGCCCTTTATTTTCCAACAATTTTTAAATCCTAGTGGCTGACTTTATAAGTACTAATCCCACACCTTTTTCTTACTTGTCAGATCTTGTGTCAATGTGACACAAGATGTGAGGTGGCTTTTTACCATGTCCAGTACACATTGTGCCTACGAGGTATGCCTAGACTAGCAGATTGAAAGGCCTCAGAAGGCCTCAACTACTCCATTCTCCTAGTTAACACAGGACACCTTTCCCCGTGGTGGTGAGCTTTGTGTGAGTTTGGCTCAGAGGTATCTCACAGACAGCTGTGTAGTCAGGATCTGAGCACACCAAGATGGTGCTTTGCTCCAGTGGTTAATCACTTGCAGTGATAAAAACACCCCCTTGCTGTGATAAGGTGTTCATATTAATGGTTCAGACTTTTTCTGTGTTTTCATTTTTGATGAAGATGATTAAAAAGGTAGCCTCTCAGACATTTTGGAATAATTAATTCCATATTGCTTGTCTTTTATTAATGCACCTATTTTCTTCCTAATATGTCTACTGACCTTCATTTAAACAAATGAGAAACCCTTTTGTTTTTCTTTGAAGCATTTATAGCTAGGAAAAAAATTTCTTCTCTTTTTTACTGTCTTTAATGTTTTGCCTGGGAGCCCTGTGACAGAAACATTTTGGTTTATCTGATCCACTTAGTCTGTTTTTTTAAATCTCAGACCTTAAAATACCTTCTTGTGCAACTACACTAGCCCTTTCTTTTTTTCCTGCATTTTATTTTAAAATAAAAGTGAAGTCTGTCTGTCTTTATGTCTAATTTCTGAGAGCAAAAAGAAGCACTTTATTTAACTTTTTGCTTATCATCAGTTGCAGAATCTCATTCAGTAGCTGATCAAGTCAGTCATCTCCTGTACTTCAAGTAGTATCTTTATCAATTCCCCTGCATTAGTTTGCTGTGTTGGATTTTAATACTTCCTGTCATTGCACATTACTGTTTGATTTCTAGAATAGTTTCCTAATTTGCTTCTTGAAATCTAATTAATATCAGATGCAATACTTCTGCAAATCCATGCTCACCTTCTTCCAAAGAGTTGATTGCCAAATGAAGTTTAGTATCATACACTGCTTCATGAGTCAAATTGGCATTTTAGTAAATGCAATATTGCTGCGCTCTTACTATTGAAATATTGTTCCACTGACAGTAACTAAAAGTATTACTTTAAGAGCACAAGGCTGAGAGGCAGTACCTATCTGCCTCCCATTGAATCTTGAGCAAGCAGAGTTTTGTTGTTCCTTTCTTTGAAGCCATGCCTATATCTTAGGCAGCTCAGCTCAGTAGATGAACTGCTGCACTCTGAGGCAGGTTCTTCCTGTTCTGTCCAAGGTCTACAAAAGAAACACTGACATATTAGCACCCTGGCAATTACCTTCTCTCATTGGCAGTCTGTCCAGATACCAGTCCTGTTCAAGTATGTTTCTTCAGTGTCAGAATCAGAGCTGATAGCTCTTTGGGAATTCACAAAGGAAATCTGAAGGGAAATGGTGGAGTTATCCATCAACATCCAAATTAGCAACTCTTTAGTTGTGATGGATTATGAAGATGGTTTATTTTGCTTTGATACATGAACTATCAGGATCTCAGTAAGATGACAGTATTTTTTACTTTCTGCCATTAATGAACAGATCATAGAATAAATACTATTTTGTTATTCTTCAGGCTAGATCATAATCTAAATTGACCATGGCCATTCCAGTATGACTAGGGTCTTTCCAGTGTGCTGTGAACTTCATTAGTTCTGGTTTTAGGTCTATTCTGGGCAAGTTTGACATAACTCAAGATGTCTTCATTCCCTCAAGGGGTTAGATGGCTCATAAGGAATATGTCTCCTTTTGTGGTCCTGAGATCATGACGCTGGTATGCCAAATATGAAAAATGTGAATTTGGTGGGTTGAGCATAGAATTTCTTAGGGTTAATAACCTCTGCATAGGTGCCAGTATAGATACCTGCAAGACATCAATTGTCATCACTTGGATGGTGCTTGGGAGCACAACATTCAATATTTGGCATTTGTTGAAAGGAATTCACCATCTTTTTAAAAATATCAGTATCTGTTTCTCAAAACTAGTAGCTCTGCTACTTACTAGTCTTTGACCCTTCTGTTGGGCTGTAGACTCTGGAATCTTCAGTAGAATTTTCAGCAGAATATGCACCATCAAGAGGCCAGAGGGACTGAGTCTTTTTAAGACACATCTATAAACTGCACGGAGTAGTCTTGTGTGTTATTTCTAGGAAAATTCCATTGGTAAAGTCTTCTTGTCCCTTGGGGAGAACAGCTTTGAGCTCCCTTAACTTATTCCTGACATATTGATGACCAGACTAAATGTAATTAATTTAGATAACAGACTGCTCCAGAGTCTGGTTCTCTGTCTGATTCTCCATCCTTTTCTGTCACGCTCCTATATGGAGCATGGGTCTGGTTGAATACCTTGCTATGTCTGTGGGGAATTGAAGTACTATCTTTATGGTAGTTTTGCTCATCATTTCTGTCAGAGACTCTCCTTGCTGAGCATGACAAAATGTGACTCTTCCGTGAGCTTTTGGAAGCTCAATGACTTTTATTGAGGCAAAATCAAACATGGTAAAACACAGATGTGTTCTAGCTGAGTTGTTGGAATTTACATCCCCACCTGGCTCCAATAAATGCACTGGTTCACCACAGAAATAGCCTCCATCACTATCCAGCCACCAGTGCCCCAAAGTTTGTCGTGCTGCATGGCAAATAGATTTGCTGAATGATCCTTTATAAAGCAGACAGGGAAGTTGATGGCACACCTTTGGGACACAGGGGACATGCATGCAAGTGACCCAGTGTAAAGCTTCCTTAGGTCTCATCCAGGCACCTGGAGATCAGCATATATGGAAGGAAAGCTCTGGAGTTGGAACGAATTCATAAGTCACTTGGGGACAGCAGCAGGCAGCAGTTAGTACAAGCCATTTTTCTCCAGTGAAGACAGCCTGGGTGAAATAGGATGCATGTACTTAAAAGTTGTGCAAGTCTGTGGCAGTGAAAGGCTGTAATTACTTTGTCTTTACCTGGATTTCTTCTTTCTGTCATCTGTCTTGAGAGATGGCCTGACATTATTAAGCTGTTAGATGTATATAACCTCTTTCACACTAAAATGTGATTTATGACTAAATGAGAAACTGGCATATGGTATAGTATTAAAAATACGGTATATTTTTTTAAGAGAGTGGATGAGTGGATGAAAATACACCTTTGCAAACCATAGATGAGTTATCTTTGTAGCATTTCCTCATATGGCTCCAAGAAACACACTCTAAAATTAGTGTACAGTGTACAGCAAGGTACATCCCAGCCTTCTGGAATTCATTCATTCAACCAAAGATTTAAATTCATTTAGCTTCAGACCTTCACTTCAAAGTTTGGTATCTTCTGAATCTTTTTCTGAAGATGGTAGAAAAAAAATTTGTATTTGGGAAGGCAGAATGGCTGTGATTCTTCTGTTGGGGAGTTATGCTGGAGTGGTAAGAGTTACAGCAGCAAGTTACAGCAGATAGTACAGGACTTACAGATAGGTTTTGCTTCAAATGAAATTAAATAATGCTTGTCTGCAAATATCCATGTAGCTTTATTAAGAGCTTTTTGAGTTTTGATGCCCTGTTTCTCACAGTGATGAGAATTTGTGGTGAGATATATAATTGGGATAGTTGTCCTTGGGAAAGCTGATTCTTCTAGCCCTATTCATACTCTGGACAATAAAATTGAAATTTCTAACTGACTTTTTTAAAAAAAAATCTGCATTACTGTGTAATTTCAGTAAGAAAATTACACAAATAAAATTTTGTGCCATGTGCTTTGCTAAATTACTTTTTTTCTCCTCATCTGAATACAAAAATGAGACTATTAACTGAAGCTGGGAGTACCTTCATCTTCATGGCTGTGCTCTAATTCCCATAACTGGAAAGAGGCTGTAGGTCATCCTCAATGTATTTTCTTTATGATACATGATCTATAAGTATACATAATTGAGTGCTAGGTATTTTCTATCAGTAGAAAAATGTCAGTATTTTGTTACTCTGTGGTACCCAAAGATAGCATGGTCTCTCTTTGAAGGAAAAAAAAACAAAGAACCCAGAAACATATACAGCAATAAATATTTCAGTTTCAGACTCTTTTGAGGAAATATCAGAGAGAAAGAAAATAAGATCCCAGAGGTCTTTCTCTCCTTTCATATGTTAGCAGCCTCAGCTAATGAACTGCTGGTCCTTGTCATTCATACTCATTTTGCAATCTTGGTTTCTATTTCTTGAATGCATTTCTAACAGTACAACTTCCAAAGCAAAAGAGTTTGCCGTATAGAATTTCAGCAAGGCTGTTAGATGAGATACAGGATGCTTACACAGAGATTTTGCACTCAGAAGAAAAAAGGGGGGGAAAAATCAGTGTTATCTTTTTGAAGCAGATAATTTTCTTTGTGCGATAGGATTGCTAGGACTGTGGCAGTACGTAGTTTCAGCAATGTACTTTCAAATAAGCTCTTAGTAGTGATGTCCTCTATTGTTTTTTGTTTGTTTGTTTGTTGGTTGGGTTTTTTTTGTTAGAGAATGTCTCAAGAATGAGATTCTTAAAATACAGTCTGTTTCAGGACCATCTGTCCAACAGCTTTTGAATATGTGCAGCATGAATTGTGTGGTGGAATAAATTATTAAAACCAATGGAAAGAAAAGCAATTCTTTTTAATTTGCACTTTTTATTGTGTTGGCTATTACCACATGTTAAGGAAGCAGCACACAACTGGGTTTGATATAGCTATTTTCTGGAAAAAATACTGATGATGGTGTGCAGTGTGTATGATTTTCAGAGTCATGCAAAATATCTGCCTTGAGGGTTTTTCATGGTCTCCCACAACCTGCCAGAATAATTGGGTTTTTAATCAGAAGAGAATTAGAAGACTGTGAAAATTAATGTTTTCAAAAACTGCCAGAAGAAAAAAAAATGTGTTTAAATTGAATGTTTAGGTATGCATCTCTGCAGTTTTAGAAACCATTATGTCTTATACTTTTTATCTCTCCAATACAGCAAGAGGAAATAGACAGAATGCAGTACAGTGCTTATACCCCAATGTGAAATAAAGCTTTAAATAGAGGAGAATCTCCATGCAAAGAATGGTGGAAAATAAATTAGCTGCTGAACTCACTAATAGGAATAAGTGCTTCTATGTGCCAAAGAAAGCTTAGAAATGCATCTGGAAAAAGAGAAGACCGAGGGGGTCAGTCAGTGTCTCTTGAGCTAAAATTAATGATATACCAGCAGATTAGTTTGCATTTCATCAGCTTCTCAGTGACAGATCATAATGGGCATTGTGTCTTTCTTCAGAATGTTGTGGGGAAATTTTCAAATAAGTGCCTGGGCATTTTCTGTGTGTACAACATATATTATGCTCCCTAGGATTTCTGCAGTTGTAAAACCCTGCTTAAAATTTGGACATTGTAGACAAGAGTTTTCCTAAGGTGAAGTTAACCCATGCAGGGTTTAAAGTGGGAAAAAGTGTAAAATGACTTCTTATATAGAAAAAAGTGGTGTAAAAGGTAAGATCTGTACAATGGTAAAATTGATACCTCGGAAAAATGGCATCCATTGGGTACCAAATGCCATGACTTTGACATTAAATGACAGGATCTCTTTTTCATAGTCCTTCCACTACTGTCAGGTTGAGCAAGTGCTCAGCTTATTAGAAAAATAAGTATATCACTTGAAGTTGCATAAATATTGATTTAGAAGCTGAATCAGTCTGCACAATCAGGCTGTAAATTTGCAGTTTCATTATGTAATGATTTTTAAATTCTAAATTACAAGATCATTATATGATCTTTGGCATTGCATTGCCTTACAACAAACATAGTAAGTTTTTTCACATTCCTGCCATATTGTTTGAGTTCTTACCAGTTCCCTATATACTGTTCCTAGCATGCCAAAGAGATGCCTGGAATGTGAAGAATAATTTGGTTCTTTACCTTTCAGATTTCCAGGCTTTTGGTCTGAAGAAAGGGATGTTCTTCAATCCAGATCCTTATCTGAAGATTTCCATCCAGCCTGGAAAACATAGCATCTTCCCAGCCCTTCCTCACCATGGACAGGAGAAAAGATCTAAGATCATCTGTAACACTGTTAACCCTATCTGGCAAGGAGAGGTAAGCAGCTGGAGAGTTAAGCTGAGACTTTTCTTAAAGCATGGACATCACTCTAGTACTATCTTTTTTTTTTTTTTAATTAAGTTCTTGGCTAAATAGTTGTTGAGCTAACTGTGTTTGATGTATTCTATGAGTACTTGTCTCAGTAATTAGCTACAAAGATGGGTGGTACATTAAAACTTTCGGTATACTTTCAGTGTAGGTTGTACTTCATTGGTGCCGTTTATAAAGTTGTTAATTAATGAAGGCAGGCATGAAACAGAATTGAAAAATAAACTTGCATAGCATGAAAGGCTGCTACTAGATTTTATAGTGTTCATACACAGAGATATTATATGAAACACAACAAGTATATCATGCAAATAAAGAGAAGCAATATGACTGAAAAGCATCAGTGGCAACACAAATCAAAGGCAACTTTGGCACATTTGGCCATCACCTTGAATAAATAGTCTGTAGTCTGCTTCTTTTTGTTGGAAGGACTTGTACATATTAATGAGATCTGAGAGTTCAATTGCTGCCTGCTATTTTTAAATTACATGCAAAATGGCAATAAGCAGCAAAGAATAAGGAATCTCTTTGGAATTAAAGGAGCCTGACATACTGGGTGTGATTTACTGGTGTGCTCTGTCACAACAATATCTCCACTGCAGGAAAGAGTAAAAGTAAATAAATACACTGCACAGATTTATTCAAATTAAAATGCAAATTGTGAAGTAGCTGAGGGATAATTAGGTCAAACTCTGTAGAGATGGAGCTGTGAGTGGGCAAAAAGACAGCAGAAATAGAATTGAATTCTCCTACCTGAAGAAATTAGATACCACATCAGGTTATTTGGTGGGTGGGGGAGGTTATATGACTGGAAAAACAACCTTGAAGCTAGTCAGAGAAAAATGCCTTCTAGCAGGACTTAATTGAGGACATCATTATGAAGCGTTCACCAAGTGATAACTTCCCTGTGGAGCCAAGCATCAGATGCATCTGGTTGAGAGGTCCCAGGTCCAGCTGTGGAAATGGTCAAGCTAGAGCTGGCGTGGAGGATCAGGCAGTTGGCAGAAATCTTTCAGTGAAGTGCATAAGACCCAGAACTAGAGGGGAGCAGGTATGAAGGGGAGACTTACTCTCTGTGTGTGATACTCAGTACAAAGGCTCTGATAAAATGTCACGGGTGTCTACTCCTCAAGCTGTGCCAAATGGCTGAGTTTGTGGGCTGACATTTCTTTTCCAAGTGGAGTTTGGCAGCAAGAAAAGGAGAAACAATGAAATGGCCTAATTATGGACAAGGGAAAGCAAAAGAGCACAGCTGGCTTCCAGCTTTGCTGTTCAGCCCCCAGGTTTTCTTGATTGCGTGCAAGCATGCTGCTTCCCCTTTCTGTTTTTAGCCTGTGAGGGGCAAGGGAGTGTAAAAGAGCCAAGCCATGGTTAGCATGTTCTCCTTCTGCCTTCTCCTCAGCTGATATTGGGATGTTTAACTGCATGCATTTGTGCTGCAGTCTGTGCAATCAGCCTCTCTGAACTCCTTGTTTTGTTACTGAAAAGCTGCATTGGTTTCTGCTCAACAGAAGACCACAGAACTGATTTTCTGCAACCTTCATGGGACAAGGGGAGAAGGAAGACTGAAAACTGTTGCTGAATCATGGTGGTAGCCATTCTTCTGTCCACCCTTTTCACTCATGGAAGTGAATATATGAAGTGATAAAATACTGAGGACTCTTAGCCATTTCATTAAGAGTATCAGTCACAAGTTGTTTTCTCAAAAACAAATTTTAGCAATGTACTATTTCAGAAGGGTCATTCTTTCCTTAGATTCTCTGTCACTCCATGTGAATAGAAGGCAAATGTTCTTTTTTTTTCAGTTGAATGACCTATCTGATTTGTATTGGATGCTAAACTTGAAAAAAATCTGAAATGGAGAAATAAAATTATTGAAATATCTGCAGACAAGGATCTTTCTATATGTTCTTGATTACCCTTGAGCAAATTCAGAAAGAGTCAATTCAGTTTTCAAGGGCTTTAGCACTAAAAGTCCCACAGACTAAAAGATGACTGATTTACTTATATTAATTTGTTCTGGTATTCTTCCTCATATACTTACTAGGCTGCTCTGTTTGTATAGTAACCACCTGCATTATACAAACATGCTGGGAGCACCCTGGTACCTCAGGCAAATTTTCCTCTGTCTCACGTAATATTGATGATCATCTTCATTTCATAGGCTGTTCAAATGCTGTTCAGCACAAGTTTTCCTGACTTAAAGCTATTCTTCCATTGCTCTGATTTGCAGTACTTTGTACAAGGAGACAAGGAAATGGAAATTTCTTACAGATAAGGAGTAGCAAGTGACAATTTGACACTTGCAGCAGGGCTCACTGTAGAGGTGAAAGAGCCCTCACGCTGAGACAAGTTAAAGCCCAAGGTGGTGACTTATCCTGATAAAGAGACATCATTTTGAACATGTTTCTGTATGTTTCCACATGTTCTTCAGAAACATCTGTAAAGTTAAATAATTGAGTGCCTGGAAACCACATGGCACTGGACAGCTTGACTCTACAGTCCCAGATTAAGCAGGTATTGCCCTGCCAGCCCATGCAGTTGCAAAAGCACAAAGGGTGAATAGTCCTATCATGCTGATTGGAGATAAAATGCAAAGAAAATCTCAGAAGGAAGTGCCCATTTCCCAACTCTTGTGTATATGTAATGGAATTGAGAAGGATGGATGCTTATCTTCTAATATAGATAGTAGAAAAATAATGACACTAATGACACATGAAAAATAATAACAATATTTCCATATTGCTTCATATTGAAACAATATATGTGCTGTCATGTTGTTTGGAAGCAGCTCATTTAAAAAGATTTAATTTTTCAGAAATCAGTGAAGTGATGCACAGCTCAGACAAGTAATAGATCACAGGAACAAAGCAAAGTGGTTTAAAAAGTAGTTCACATACCTCCAACTTGATAGGAAATTCTATGGTTTCACAGATAAAGTACTTAAGGTTTCTGGACTTGACTTAGATGTATTTATGGTATTTCTTTCTTAACTATGGCAGCTTGAGCAGAATGTTTCCTCAATTCTTGTTTTATTTACTAGTGAGTGGAAGGAGAGCTCTGAGGAATGGCCAATGAGATGATGATAAAAATTGGCTGATGCAACTGCTCAGCACACTTAAAGTAGTAGGAATGTCATCTGTTAAATAACACATTGAATTTCAACTCCAGTAATCTAACTCGGGAGGAGTAGATTGCCCTAAAATGGGAGCCCACTACTAGGTTAAAACAATCTCAACTTCCTGTGGTTCCACTCCTTGATTCTTTGCCTCAGCTTTAACAAACACTATTAAAATATAGTTGAGACAAAGGAGTGTTTGGAATCACTCTGAAGACAGCCACATTTCACTAGTGAATTAATTGATGTGAATAAGCAGAGAGCAAGAGCGCTTAACAACTAGCAGTTAGTATGTCAGATCTGATACACAGATGTACAGGATTTTCATGCTCTCTGCACCTCAGATAACTCACAACCTTTCAAAAATATTGCACTTGAATAATTTCTCACGTAAGCTGTCTCTTGAGATTACCAATGCAAAATCAGAGGAAGGAAGCACTCGGGGGCTTGAACACCAGTGGGAGGTGGCTTTGGTAGCGCAGGCCATCATCAGTGACAGAAGCACTGAGTTTGGATGCTGCCTGCAGGAATGCCAAGATGCAACTGACTCTGAGTGCTGGTTTGTGACTGCTTTTCTTGATGCAGAGTTACAACTTGGGCAATGATTCTGTTATCCTGAATGCTGAAGTGCTATGTAATAGACCACCCAACAGTTCTTGGACTGAAAAATGTTTGCCAAAATAGCCAGATCAGGCAGTAAGGGGTTTATGTAAGCTCTGTTCCTCTCTAGAGGCTTTTTGTTGGCTGATAAAATGGGTGCTACCTGGTGTAGCACAAACCTAGAGTCATACAAGCAAGGGATGCTTGACCAAAGCTGAGTCTTTCCAGAGCAGAGTAAAACCACTGAAGAAGATATTTTATATATTTGAATCAGCAGTATAAATTTACACTAAAGTGGGTTGTGCTTGATCTGATTTTGATCTAATATTCAGAACACTAGAATGCTGTCAGCCCTACCATGGCCTTACAGAAGCCTTCTATAATTTCAACAGAAGACCAAAACAAAAGCAACAGAAACATCACACTGACTGAATTCCTTATTGTTTAGCCTGGATAAGCTTTTCTCCCTTCTACTGCCAAATACAAAAGAATATGCTGTAGGACCTTGGAGGCCTTCACACCTAAGCATGAAAACAATATGCAGGTGAAGTCAAATCCAGATCCTGAATTTCGTATGAGTTTCACCAAAGGTATCATCAGGACTGAGTGAAGCCTTGTGAGTGGTAGCTTTCCTGTATAACATTTCTGCACACACGTCCAGGTAAAGAGTAAAGCATTGTCTGACTATACAGACAAGCTGTAGCTTTACAGCTAGAGATTTTAAGATCTGTTGATGATTGAAGTGTCAAAGCCCAAGACAACTTTAGCTTCTTCAGGAATGGGTTGTGGTGTGAAAAATCATCTAGATTTTTTTTAGGATGTTATTCTTCTAGAACTGTATTTTACTTGCAACTTCTGCATCTAGAAGACTATCAGTCTTGCTAGCTTGGTATACTACTGATGATGAGAGTCTCCAAATATTTTCAGTCTTTGCTGTGCTAATAAATTTGTAGTCAATTCTGAGATGAATCTGAGGGAGAAGCCCAGAAAGCTAATTTTCTGAAGGCCCTATCTGACTTGGAAGGAGTTCAGTAGAAAAGAATGAGTCAGACTTTAGAAAATCAATGTGTGCATTTATGTGAATGCCTTTTATGGTAGGAAAAAAAAACCCCAACAATTGTGCCATGCCATAATAATAAAGAAGTGCATTGGATTTGTCCCCCTGCAGTCTCTGCTGTGCTCCAGCAGTCTCTCATAGTAGGAAAAGGCATGTCCCCACCCACAGCAGCAGTGGAGCTCTGCCCTTGGCAATACTGAGTCTGCAGTATTTTGTCTTGTCACTGAGGATTACTGTAGAAAGCTTAAGAAATTGGAATTCTTGATGAGCTTATCCAGCTGTTCATGCAAAGTAATTTTATATGGGAAAATAATGATATGTAGAGTAGGTTTTTGAATGAAGAACAGAGTAATACAGACAGAAAGTGGTGTGTGCAGTAAGACTGTAATGGTTTCATTGGAGTATTTGAAACAAAACCCACTAATGAAATATTCAGCTGAAAGAATAAATTTATCTTCATCCCTCAAATATAATTCACAGCCTTTTAAGATTTACTTCTGCTTGTATCAACCCTGTACATGAAGGATATCAGAGATAAATTTTATTTTTAATTCTATTGCTTATTCAACTCCAAATCAAGAGCCCAATTCTTCCCGTCACCAGTGTATTAATCTATCTATCTTTATTATACTGACTTTATTATACTGTCTACCAATTATTATACTGACGGTTTTAAAAGAATTTGACTTGCCCATAACTTGTCTGATTGATGCTAATGGACTTGGTCTGTTCATTTCAGCAATTTCCTTGATAGTGCTATTGAGTCACTGGGATCCATCTGTATTCAGGGATGCAAACAAATTTGGTAAAAATAAAACATGGAAACGAATCATCACCAGTAGCTGGCTTTCTATGAAAACTATTCCAAAGTCTGGAAGTGGTTCTATTCTCTTATAAATTGATATAGATGTATTCTGCCAGGTCAGCATTAGCATGGGCCTTTGTTCTTTACCTTATATGTCATGCATTAAGGTCCCCTCAAGATCTGTTCACATTAATTAAATTAATCATCTGTGTCTGTAACACCATTGCTGAGCCTGGAAGCAAATAGGCACTGAAAAGTAGGTTACTGTCTGAAACTCTTTCAGTGGTGTTTACTACAGTGTTTACAGATTGTGCTTGAAGATGCCAGCAGTAATGTAAAATCAGATATACATTTAGGTAATTGAGATAGTGTGAGAGTATGAAAGTCTCAGCTGATTCTAGGTAGCTTTGATTCTGATTTGTGTCTCTGTGAGAGTGAATCTGCTGGAGGCAGCTGTGTAAAATCCATGTAAATGAAAGGAGAATCCTAATGACTTATTAATGACTGAGCCAAAATTGATGATACACTGCTTAACCCAAGAAGAGTTAACATGTCAATATGTTGCTGTGATTTTCTTTATCATGCCACTTTTGCTCTTTACTCTCCCTCCATTTCTGTATTTCTGTGGAAATAATTAATTATACCCTATTGATTTTTGATAATATCAAAATAAAATATCAACTTAAGGTTTTCCATTGGCAGGAGCATTTTAAGGATGATCCTGGTACAGATTCTCTCGGTGTGTAATAAGTTGTGCTATAATGCTGTAGCTCTTCTGTTAGTGAGGAATTAAAACGATCTCTCTCTACTGTTCTCTACTCCCTCTTTGCATTAAATGTGTAGGAACAAAGCATCATTACATCCCTTGCCACTGTAGCAAGTGGGACAGGCATTGACAAATGGCTGAAGAAGTGGGGAAAGTAGAGAGATGAAATGACTTTGCATCTAGAGCAAGTCTGTTTCCTCCCAGACATCATAATTCCAGAGAGATGCAATTACACCCTAAAAATGAAGTAATTGAAGAAGACATTGGGAAAATAATACACATACTAACTTGTTCTATTGATCATGGTTCGTAGCAATTCTCTGGGTTTGTCTATAATAGTATTTGTGTTCCATTCAAGAGATCCATTTCAAAGCAAATCTCCTGCTCTCCCCACTAAAGACACTTCTTGTCATTCCAGAAGTGCATGAACTCAATTACTCTCAGCAGAAGGGAAGTGAACAGATGTGCTCCAGGAGCGCACCAAGCACTTTTCAGACAATAAATGGGAGTGAACTCAATCCCGGGCACCAGCCTGGAGTCACTTCATGGTAAAACCCTTGCAACATGTGTGGATGT
Source organism: Ammospiza caudacuta (assembly GCF_027887145.1). Taxonomy (NCBI): domain Eukaryota; kingdom Metazoa; phylum Chordata; class Aves; order Passeriformes; family Passerellidae; genus Ammospiza; species Ammospiza caudacuta. The sequence continues at coordinate 52,963,237 of NC_080593.1, read as the reverse complement.
GTTAGTCAGGTGCAGAGCACCAGCTGCTTTGCTCTCCAGATCCACTCACATTGTACCATAAATCTTCCTAATGCAGACATGGCCAAGTCATTCCAGAGGTTAGGAAACATCAGCCTCCCCAAGGCCTCCTTTCTGCAGGTCACAAGTACTATTTTTCCCCAGTATACCAGGGATTGTCAATCATTGCTTGTGTTCAGACTTTCTGATTGTAACTTCTTTTTAGGAATCCACCTGAAAGACAGCCATTTCTTCTAACAGTCCTACTGCATTTCTAGAGGAAAATAAAAAAGATTTCCCCTCTGGAGGGTCTTGACTCTTTCCCAAAGCCTCTAAGTTATGGGGGTTTTCAATCTGAGATTCTTCCAAACGCAAGGGCAGCTGGTTCACTACCTTGTCCTTTCAGTGGAGGACCTCCTCATCTTTCCTATAAAGGAGAGCTCTTGCATCCCTAGCTGATAAGGATCAGATACCACATTGACAAGGTGGGGTCAGAAGCTATATCTAGGGCCAGGCCCTCTGCTGAGGCAGTCTGCTGTCTCCTTCGTGGAGTGTGCTGTGTCATGTGTCATGTATCATCTCAAATTAAAAGAATTTGAGATTTTACAGCAAGTTGGCTGTAAAAATAAACAGGGCAATGCACTGGTAGTTACTGGCTTGGGCTAATTAGGGAATAGAGATTTAACTTCTTGTTTGTTACCTGCTCATCCACTGACTGCTGTAGATGATATATAAATCTGTGGTCTGCCCATTACTTGCAAGAGTTTTGTTCCCTACATATTATATAATGTATTTTACTTTAATTTTGGTTATGGATCAAGTGAAAACTTCAAGTTCTTATAATCACTTAAATAAATTGTGATTTATTTACAATTGCTGTTGTCTGCTGTTACCCAAATGAACACATAATCAGTCATTAGACAAAGTTTTCTTCTTGGTCTTTGGACTTGAAACTGTAGCTATTCTGGTAGATGAGCTGCCACCTGTGTTGAAATCCATTACTTCCTTTGAGATATTTTTTTATTTGAGTAAAAGAAAGGCTCAGACAGAGTCACAAACCACTTCCATGAGGCCGTTGTCAAGTTTGGTGTAACTCTGAACAGCTGGAGAGTCTAAAGCTTTGGGCATGACAATAAATTTAAAAACTGCCAGAAATTATACTTTCACTTTGTTTTTGACTATGGGAAAAGAATGCCCATTTATGTAAACTGCAGTATACTCCTCTACAGTTGGTCTCTGTGTAAAATTTAGTTTAGTGACTTTGTATTCCAGCAGGTTCCATGAAGTTCTTGACCAGTCTTGCAGGGTTTGCACTAGTGGTTGTGATTCAAAAGACTTAAACTTTTGTTGGGAAGAATTAAAGCAACCAATGAACAAGCCCACAAAGTGAGCTGTGGCCCCAGTGAAAATATTTAGAGTAAAGATTGCTGGTTTATATTGTGAAAGAAAATACTCAGTAGTCAATGCCAGATGAAAAAGATAAAAGAATCTGGCTTCAGGTAATGACTGTCAAAAAAATCAGAAGTATTTTTAAAATAGTATACTTGGGCTTATTATGCTATAGTTTTTGTAGTCTTGCTTTTCCTCTGCAACTATGAGTATTATACTTTTTCAAATGTGAAAGCTGAACTTCTGACTTAATTCTGTAACACTGATTTAAGAATAAGAAAAGTTCCAAATAACAGAAGATTTACATTAAAAATAGTAATAGTAAAATAAAAAAATGTCAGCAGACTTGTTCTTAAAATGCAGCTCTTTTGGTTATCAATGGTGAAGTTTCTGGGCATGTGTTAGAAGCATCAAACTTCCCTCCTCCTGAAGACAGTTGACTTTTATCTCTCTTGTGATTTTACAACCTCCTTTTTTACCCCTCCTTGGGATGAATTATTAATCACAACATCCCTGAGTGTTAACCCAAGGGTACTGCAGAATTTATAATCAATATCTTTTTGTTTGGGTGTTTGTTTGGGGGTTGGGGGACTTGGGGATATGGTGGGGCTGTTTTGTTTTCCTTTGTCTGGGATTTTGGGTTTGGTTTTTTTTTTAACTTAGATGTGAAGCTTATGCTTTCATTTTCACAAACTGGCCACTGTGTGATAATTGGCAAATATTAGGGAAAAAGAGGATTTAATTTGTTCCATCAGTAATATATTAGTATTTATGTTAGTTATGTTGGATAATATTGTGAAACACAGAGTCCTTTCTCTTCCAGACAGACAGGATAGTAGAGGCCAAGGCTTTGAACAGTGTAAGTACAATCAATATTTTGTGGCTAAGGTACAGGGTCTGGCACTTGTCAGAAAAGATGGTGAAGGACAAGAGGGAAACTAGGATTTGATGGTGATTTGCTTCCACATCCAAAGATTACATTCCAATCATTAAGTGTCATAAGAAAGATGTTTTCAAAAGTGATTTGTGGTTTTTGAAAATGCATTTGTAAGTCTCTGAGTTCTCAAACCAAGGTGTTTCACTGCGATCCGTTTTTTTCAGAGGGCTAGATGCCCATTTGTTCTACAAGCAATGATTCCTTTTGGATTTTCAGTGCCTGAGGCACCTGCAGTCAGAGATTGCCTTAGAAAAGTCTTGCCCGATAAGAATCAAACTAGATGAGAGCAACAGCAGGGGCAACTTCTTAGATAATGGAAAACTGAATTATGTAAATTTATCACTGTTTTACAAGCTGTGTCCAAACCCATTTCAGTGAGTTCACTTTTGGTGTCAAACTGCAGTTGCCTGCAAGTGGCAAAGCCTTTGAGCTCTGCCACAGGACACTTCTGGTCTTAAAGGCTTAACTGTGTTTCCAAAATGCTGCTGATTTTATGAGTGAGAACATGCTTCTAGAGGAAACATTTGGGAGCTGTGATGATGGACCAGGGCCTGGTCCCAGGGCAGTCTTGGTATACCAAAGTGCAACAGTTTGGCCGGTGGTGGAATCTGAACACAATTGGACTTTACACTTTTTATGGAATATTCTGGTGTTTGTATGTCTTGAGGCACAGCTGTTCAAGGGAAAAGGGACATTTTCTTTGGCTGATTCCAATACATCTTGCTGCTTGGGTCCACACTGCTCAGTTGCTGATTACTGCTCTGGAAAAGGTCAATATGTGTCCTGTGCAAGGAAGGAGCTATCAGGCTTGGTTCCACGTGATACTATGAAAATAAATTTCCATGCAGATTCTGGTTTCCTTCAGAGTTGCACCACAAGACAATATATTATTGACCTCAGGAGATTCAGATCATTAAACCTACATTTTGCTTTTCACTTGGGGACAGTTCTCTCTATCTGTGTGTGTGTGTGCTCCACCCCACAGAGACTATACTTACAATATAGGAGTCAACAGCACAAAAAAGGAGAATTCATTAAATGGCAAATTGTTCTATGCCACAATAATTCATTTTTAAGTTAATTCCCCTCTTCTGCTTTCATGTGTCAAGAACTGGTAGTTACTCAAGGTTTTTAGCAGGTGAAACAATAATAGTAAGACAACTTATTTTTTAAGGCAACTTTTTGTATACATGGGGAATTCAGGTTCTCCTGTTTGGTGCATTTATCGTAATTGCTAGCCTGTTGCAAAGATGTAGAAGAAAGCAAGAACAAAATAACACTTCAGCTCGGTTGAATTGTTCTCCTCTGATTAATGACATTTTTGCAGGGTGTGATTAACAGGATGTCCCACTCACGTTGGTTTCAGTTGAAGCCATTTAAACTAAGCATCTCTGAATTAGACCATGATTCAATAGAGCGAGTGATTTAGGGCTATAACTCCAGGTCTTGGTAACCCAGAGAATGATTCTGTTGTGGAGATTGGGTTTGGCAGGGGGAAAGCTAGAAAAGTTCTTTCATCCATCTCAATATTCACTTAACGCAGAAGCTGTCTTCCAGATCAATACTGACCTCTCAGGTGAAGTGGTTTGACAGTTTTCCTGCTATTGTGCACCACAGCACAAATGTGCTTTTTTGATTGATTATATTCTAGTAGCAGCAGATGTTTGGAAAAATTACTGTGACCTGTGTCACCAGCTTCACACCTGTACTGAATTTAGCCAGTCTAGGAGAAAGCAAAGCCAAGTTACTGAATATATTTCCTCCTCACTACTATTTTTAAATTGACCTTTGGGACATCTAGACATCTGCAGGTGCCCTAATGCTCTCATGCTTGTTCCTGTAACCTAAAATATCACTCTCCTTGTTCCTATCCCAGATGTGCATGCACACAATCTCTAAAAGCTTACTGAAACATTACTGACAAATAGATGTTCTTATGACCAGACCAGCTGAGACAGCAGTCAACACATTTCAATGTACTTGGTGACAGGAGCAGTTTTAGATGGTGCTGTTCCTCTTTTTCTCATTATTGTTTGTGAAAGTACCCTGTGCCGTGGCTTTCCTGCTGGTTGAGCTCTTTGTGAAACTGTGGCTTGAACCAGGGTAGTAGACTGATCCAGATAAATAGAGTTTTCAGAGTTCTTCCTTTTTAAGCTGGGGCATAGATGAATAGAAAAGGAGGTATTTCAAAACAATCTATCTGAAAAGAGTGGTCACGTATCATTCACCTCACTAGGTGCTCACATCTCTGTGCAGAGGTGTTCCTCTCAGCTGTAGTACTCTGTGTTGCTGTGGCCCAGCCACCAGCTTATTGTTCTGCGCCCTTCTTTTATTTCAGCAATTCAGCTTTGTCTCCCTGCCCACGGATGTCCTGGAAATAGAAGTTAAAGACAAATTTGCAAAGAGCCGACCAATCATCAAGCGTTTCCTGGGAAAGCTCTCCATGCCGGTTCAGCGCCTCTTGGAAAGACATGCCATCGGGTAAATGCTGCTGCTTGCATTGTTCAAAGAGTGTGTTGCTGTTCTGAAGTCCCTGGTGATACATCATTATTGCAATATAATGATGTTGAGGGGAAGTTATTAAACTGACGCTTGTCTGATAAATGGTGTTGGTTTTAATTAGACTTTATAGGACTATGGGCCAGACAGAATTCCCTCCATAACCGTATGCGTGTTGTTTTGAAAAGTGAGAGCTGGCATTTAGGAAAGAAAATGTTTTTTGTGTATCATGGCTGCGAATTTGGAGAGTGCAATATTTTCAATTTGAATATTCTTTTAATGTTATCAGCAGGCTGTTTTCATGTTTCAGGGAATTACCTATGGGCTAAAAACATGCCAGATCTGTTTCTTCTCTTTTAAATTTCTGGAAAGGGGAAATATTATAAAAATATATACGTGGCATGTTGTAACTAATGCTTTCTGACCCTACCCTGCTGCCAAGGAACAACCTTGAGCTCACAAGCGCTGCCCTGCTTCCCCATTGCATGAAAGTCCTGGGAAAGTGTATGCTGCCAAAATAACACAAACCAATTTAAGGAAGATGGATAGTAATCAGAAAAAGCCAAAAAGCTGTCTCTAAGCCTGTAACGTTCAGACCTTGAAGAGCAAGGGAGAAAAAGAATCATCTTCTGAGGAAAGCATATGCAATGCAGTTTCCAAGAAGGCATTTCTGATAATTGGATCTCAATTCAACAGAGCAGCAGGAAGATGAGCTTGTTGGAAGTGTTTTTGAACAGCTGGCTCAGAAACTGGCTGTGATATTGACAGCTGAATCTACCAGAAGGGACTAAGCTACTTCCCTGTTTCTCAAGTAAAGATAGAGTAGCTTTTTAGAAACCAGACGGATAAGAACAGCTTTGGGAAGGTAGAACTCTGTAACTGGTATCACTGGCTTTCCTCTGTATGAGATTCCTCATCATCTTCTGATTATAACTTCCTATTTTACTTCCTTGTTATAAACACTGTCTATCTAAGGATGTACTTTGCCAAGAGCAGTGCCTCCAACCTGCTCTAGATCTGGCTCAGTTTTAATACCATAGTGGCATTTAAATCTCAGGCAAGCTCAGTGAGAAGTATGTGCACAAGTTCAAAGAGGTTGTACACAAATCCCAAGGTTGTCTCATTTATATGAGTTTCTGATGCATGTGAAACTGTGCTAGCAAGTATATTTGGCTCAACTGGAGGTGAACTATGTTTCTTTCAAAAGATGTATAAGTATTACTATTTAGTGAACCCGTTACACTCAAGATATGCTTTGCAAAGATTGATTCAGCCTCATTGTGGGCAGCTGGGAAGTTAATCTCTTCTATAGTTTCATTCTGTTCTGAGGGGTGGATGAAGTGTGGCAAAGGGAGGGACCTGCACAAGAACAGAATGGAGTCATTGATCAACCTTGTCAGGAAGGTGTTCTCCTGATATTTCAGCTTCATAGAGGTAAGAGGGGTGGAAAGAGATGAAGAGCAGTCACTCAGCCAGTTAAGACAGAGAAGGTGGTATGCGGGGACTGGCCTGCACAGGGTTTGGTAAACAAGAACAGGAAAGCTGAATTTGATGGACATGGTGAAGGGATGAAAATACAGAAATGTGAGGTTCTATGAAAAGGTAGATGGTCAGATCTCTAGGGAAGCAAATTCTCGTTACAATAGCTGAAGTGGGAGTTGTTTGCTTCCCATGTTGCTATTTTCATACCCATACTGCAGAAGTTTCATTCCCACCGTTCTCTCAATATTTACACATATGTGCTTGTGTGTCCCAGCAGCCTGTCTTACTCACTTACTCAGCTGTTCCATTGTAATTGAAGACATTGTCCTCTCCTCTGCCATTTGTTCTCTTGTATGCAAGTCAACATGCCCTCATGGCTGGGATGAATAGCCTTTATGTATTTTAATATGGATTTTTGTAGGACACAGCAGATGTATCTATGCACAGTAGACATAGGGTAGGTTATAGTCTATTGTGACAATATTTGTTTTCTTTCAGGGACAGGGTTGTAAGCTACACTCTGGGTCGCAGACTTCCTACAGATCATGTCAGTGGCCAGCTGCAGTTCCGATTTGAGATAACTTCTTCCATCCATCCAGGTAATTCTCAGTCTTAACCCATCATTTATCTAGATTTCTAGAATTTTTCTTTGTTTGTTTGCATTCTTTCTCTTCAGAAATCTGCATTAATTCCTGGCTGTTCTGGGACTTTAGGTACAGTCATGAGCAAAGGGAAGTGCATAAAGTCCTGCATCACAGGATGCATCGTGAGTCACAATTTCTTCCCTCTTTCCCCTTAGGACAGAGCTACTGGTGTCTCATATACCCCTGTTATTGACTGTTCCAAATACTCCACCACATCACTGGGAGAAAAGAGAGTGGAAAACTGAAGTCTCATCTGCTTCTCTGTCACCTTTCACTTTCACTTTTCTAGTGAAAGTGTTATATGGGGTGCTATTTGTAGTCATCTGCTTTTGAGCACTTCAAAAGTAAAAATGGAGAATGTAATACCAAAGATTATTAGAAAATTTCTAAATTTAATTATTTTTAATGAAAAAAGTAAAACAAAAAATAATTCTATGTCCCACTTCTTGCCTCCCTCTTGGTTTGGTTTTGGTTTGTGTTCTCTTGTAGTAATTTGGAAGTGACTGTCATGATTGCCTAAGGTTAAACCTTGGTTTTCGTGTCACAGTCTCAACAGTATTTCTCAGGGACTCTTTGCTTCTCAGGGTCTCTGCCCTCTCTGCTTACAGTTTGTCAAGCCAAACAACAGCTGCATTAGTAGCTGGAAATCATTGCTTTTCACTTGCTGGAAAACCCTGATTTCTCTCTTTGACTATTTGAATGGCATGAAAGAGCCCAGGTTGTTTGACATCTGAGAGGAGGTGGTACAGATGAGGATCATGTCAAGGGGTCTTTGGGGGAAGTTTTTGCCTTTCAGGGGTGACAAACACAGTTTTTTGTTTGTTCTCTGTTGTGGAGTCTTGCCAGCTTCCATGTGACAAGAAGAGCATTATTAAAATCTCAGAGAAGACTTCCCTGATTCCCACAGTATTCCTCTGATGCCGTTTTGGCTCAAGGAGAAGGTTCAAGAAGGTGTTACCTTCAGGTAATGCTGCAAGGAGGCAGGGTGCTGCATACAGATTACCACCATGAGTAAACCCATTATTAAATCCAATGTACAAAGACTGCCTAGCAAAAAAACCTCAGCACTTCTTTATAGTTGTTCGGTTGCCTACTCATTTCAGACTGTAATTTATGCTTTTAATTTTCTCAGATTGCTGTGGATGCTTGTGCCCCCACAGCCAACGCTCTGGCTCAGTCAACACTTCTTGTTAAAAGAGTAAGTAATTCCTTTTCCTGTCTCATACAGATGATGAAGAGGTCTCCATTAGTGCAGATCCTGAGCCAGCTGACCTCCCGGAAAGCCCTGTGAACAACCCCACGGAGGAAAGCCTCGGTGAGCCTCCATGCATCAACACAGTGACCTCAGAAAGTGCAGCTCCAGAACAGCTAAATGGATACAGTGTGAACAGTGTCGATAGCCCAGGGGCTGTCAAACCACCCGGGGAAGTCAACCAGAACAGCTTAAATGAAGAGCTAGCAGGAAATGGGGAGGTTGATGCGGTGCCAGTTCCTGAGCCCTTGGAATCCATCCCAGGAGAAGTACTGCCTTCTTTGAGTGCTACAGACCTCATGGAGCAGTCGGATCTCACGGCTTGCATGTCTCCTCCTGAGCCTGAAGTTAGGGAAAATAACAAAGTCAATTCTGGTATTCAGGGAGATGGTGGAGTCTTGACCAGCATAGAATCAGTAGATATTGATGAGGTGAGTGCAGATGTGCATGCTGGCAAAGACCTAGAGAAGAGTCAGGATGAAGAAGAAGAAGGGGCTTCAGCCCAGGAGGAGGAAGACAACAAGCTACAGCTGAGGACCACAGCAAAGAGGAAAAATAGGCCATGCTCCCTGCCTGTGTCTGAACTTGAGACAGTCATAGCTTCAGCTTGCGGTGAGCCAGAGACCCCTCGCACACACTACATACGGATACACAACCTGCTCCACAGCCTGCCCACGGCACAGATGAGCAGCGACGGGGAAGAAGAGCAAGATGGTGGTAATGGCAGGGAGAATGATGAGGAGTCTACTGTCAAGGAGGTGATGGATAAGGAGGTGGTCAGTGAGAGTGAGACCGTGGCAGCAGAGCCTCCTCTGGAGAACGAGGCTGAAGAGAACTTCAGCCAGAGCACGGTGCCTCCTGGGACCTTGGATGAGCAACTCTCTGAAATGAATGACGGGCTGTTGGATGGGGAATCCCTGCGGACAGGAAGTGAGAGCGAGTCGAGCTCCAGGCCCAATGGTGACAACGAGTGTGAGGCGTGTGACACCTCCTGCTACAGCCCCTCCTGCTACAGCACCTCCTGCTACAGCACCTCCTGCTACAGCACTTCGTGCTACAGCACCTCCTGCTACGACAGTAACAATCGCTTCTCCAGCCACACGCGCTTCTCCTCCGTCGACAGCGCAAAGATTTCTGAGAGCACGGTCTTTTCCTCTCAGGATGATGAGGAGGAGGAGAACAGTGCTTTTGAGTCAGTGCCAGATTCAGTGCAGAGCCCTGAGCTGGACAGGGAGCAAGTGGATGGCTCCTCCCAGTGGCCAGATGAACTAGTAGCTCATGGTGGGAACCCACAGAGAGCCACAGAGGGTCTAGACACCCCAGTAGCAGGTCCAAGCAGCAGAAGAGAAGGTTAGATCCTGAGAACTGGTGCTCTGGGCAACCCTGATTATCTAGATGTCACAGAAGGCATCAGATAATTGAGGTTTCAGCTCACGGTTTACTTCTTACAAACTCAGGGGCTGTGAGCTGGGCCAGATATAAGGGAGGGTTGGATAATTGAGCCTGTCCTTAAAAATCCCAACAAAACCAACTAAATCAGGTAGGGATCCATATATGTGAATTACTGTAGATATACATGCATCATTATAAAATCAAGATCAGTTACTTTAGTTATGTGGCAGAGCAGCATTATCATATCCACCAACTCATTCCTTTTTTCCTGAGATTTTTCCATATCACATGTCTGATGTGCTGCCATGTCTCTGATAGTCAGTGAGAGGACCAGCTTGTGCTTGTCAAAGGGCAGATATGCTGATTTGCACCACATAAAGGTTTGGGCCAGTTTCTGTAAATGTTTGTTAGCCATACATAGTCATAAGCTCTTGCAAACACAGTTTTCGAGCCCCATTTGTTCCAATTCTCCAAGTGTCAAACAAATGTACCTCCGATATCACAGATCATAGGGAAGCTCAACAGAGATTTATATTTTTTCTTAGGTACTTTGGAAATTTCACTATATTAAATAAAATTCTCATATCCGTATCCTTCCCTAGAGATAGAATATATTTAACTTTTTTTTTTGCCTTTGTAATTTAGGTACTGTTTTTTCCAATTCCTTAACAGTTACTTTAAGTCCCCCCTTTGGTAACTCCTTTCATGCTCACTGCAATTACATGAAGAGGGGGAGTTGATCACTCCTCTCTTTTTGAGCTAGTGTACAATTTTTCTCCAGCTGAAGTAGTAAAGGACTCAGCTGCAGCTCAGGAGTATGCAGCAAGGCCAAGAGGTAGTCTTTGCACTCCCTAATTCTGAGTCATCTGTCTCCCTCTGTAAGTGGCACCAAATTAAAATGGCAGCAGAAGGATCACCTATTTGGGTATCTCTGAGGAACTCCAATCAAAGCATTCATCTATGTTTTCCTTCTCCATTCCCAATTAATTTACTCACAACTTCCTTTACCACAGACCCTACCCCTGCAGAAAAAATTTACACCAGCCCGTGTAAACACTTTGTAGACAGCTGGGACTAGGGAATTATTGTCTGTAGAGCAGAATCTAGTACAAATCATTAAATTTTAAGAGGTACACAGGCATAGACACCCAGCTTCCTTCCTTGCAGGCGAGAGCCTTTGCTTGTGAACAGCATTTACATGCAAGTAGAGCTAAGGGGGCACGAGCTTGTGTATGTGTGAGATCATATGTGCAGGTTTGGTGGTTGTTTTGAACTGTGTGAGCTTTTGATAGGGGATGTGGTGGGAGAGGGTGTCATGTGCATATGGATTCAGTACAGTACAGCACCAAGAGTTGAGCCTCCATAAAGAGGAGGCTCTGCAGTGTCCGTGGTGGCTTTGCCTTGTTTAGCTGAGCGTGTGTCTGAAGGGCACCCAGCTCTTAGCACTCTCTTGGTGTCCCTGGGGTGCCTCAGTCAGTGTGCATGTTGCTCCATGGCTTGGCAGCTGTCACAAATCCAGTAGACGTGGTCACCTCCACCCACTCCAGGTGACTGACACTACCATGCTTCCGCTGGCTTGGCGTAACTATCTTGACTAGGGGAGAGTCAATTGTGGTGAGGTAAGTAAAGAAACATAGGTGGGTGATCTGGCAGTCGGTGCTACACCTGTAGTAACAGCACAATTTTTAAGGCTGTGAGAGATGGACTTTCAGCACTGAGTCATAAATGTAACTCTGCTGTCTGTTCAAAACATGCAGCAGATACATCTGTGAGATACGCCTATACACAAGTGATTTAATGAAGGCATTTAACAGGCCATACGGTATCATCAGAGCACCTAGAAGGGGGAGTATTTTTATCTAAGTGATTTTTCTCATTTCTGAGAGGTGTGAGGTTTTTCACAGTTTTATACAAAATTGGCTTCTGCATTCTGGCTGGTTTTTTTAAGGGAAAAAAGTATTTAATTTTTTTTTTTTGTAAATTTGTTTTTACATTTGATTGGTATATGTTTAGGGATCTTTACAAAATCTTCATTCTCTGGCTGTTAAGATTATAACATTAAAGAGAGCTAAACCAGCTGGTACATAGTGAATTTGGCTTAATTTTCCAGAATCACCAGAACCATTCAGCTTAATATATCTTTTTTCCATAAGCTGCATCTTTCTGATTCAAGTAAATATTATGTTTATGCAATTCGGAGTGTATCTGTATTAACAAGCCAAGCTGGAAGTTATAGTCAAAAACTGTTACCACACAGTATGCAAATATGTCGATTAGTAAGATAAATAGTCCTGATTTCTAAGATTTTAGAGACAAGGCAAGAAGGAATCTTTATTCTGGAACCTGTGAAGTTTTAGCATGTTAAGTCTAAGATATGGAATACTTTTTCATCCCTACTAGAGCGTCTTAGTTTCTTAAAGGATTCTGTGAGCATTGACTTGATCTTAAGGTACTTGTTCCTCTCAACAGAATGTGAATTTGGACATTTACTTAGGTTTCATTTATTTCATATTTAAATATGGCAGGGTAATTGAAACGAGACAATCTTTAAGGTTCATTCCAATCCAAGCAATTCTATATATGGACATATATACAATGCTAGTGTTTAAAAACTTACTCTGCACTGTATCCTGTGTGACTATTTTACTTTTTCCTCTTCTTCTTCTGCTTCTTCTTCTTCTTCTTTCCCTCTTCTCTATCTTAGGTCTTCCTTCCTTATCTCAGATCCTGACTATATCTCACTATCTTTTATCCTTCTCTTCTACCACCTGTCTCCTACCTGTTTCTGGTCCTTCTCTCATTCTCTCTCCTTCAACCCAAGATGGACTCACTGAATTTTGAAAAATACCCATGGAAGGGGATGATCTTCTGCTTTGCAGGGACTGCAAAATCCTGCCTTTACAGTCTACATATGCAGCCATTGATCTTTTTGAAAAGAAGAGAAAGATCCAAGGCAGCTTTTAGCCTTTTATTCCACTGATGGAATGAGTAAAAAGTTGGAACCAGGATTTTGCATGTTCCTGCCAGTTGCTGCAGAAGCTTGAGCTTAGTTGTACATGAACAGTATTTCTCAGAGATCAAGCCTGATTCTTCTATCGCTTACACTTGTGTGTCTGTGAGTCCAGAATCTGGCTCATAACACTTCAGCATTGACTCAAGAGACTTGACTGCATTATTTTAATACTTCTTTGCCTTATGATTTTGCCTTCATTAAAATAATGCCTTGAAAATAGGAATACCCAGAGATGCTAGTACATCAGGTTAACCTATTTTTAAAATAATCACTTGTTTTACAGTAACACATTTTTTGAACCACATTGTAAAAACAGTGAATGACTGTCAATGTCTTGAATATCTTGTCCATAGGTGATTGTCCTTTACTCCATAATTCTCAGCCAGTCAGCCAGCTTCCTTCTCTGAGGCCTGACCATCATCACTACCCAACTATCGATGAGCCTCTTCCACCAAGTAAGCTTTAGTTTTTTTATGTTATTGCATTTTTTCAGCTTTTCCTGTTAACTCAAACAGTGTAGAGGTCAGTATGTCTTTCTGAAGAACCCTGTGTGTTCTGTATATACATTCTCCAGAACCCAAGCAATATGCCCTTTTGTTTCCCTTATTTGATCCTGACTTCAAATGTTGTCATGTTGTTTTGGATGAGCTCCATAACCTCCCTCTCTGCCTTCGTTCATCTTCTTCCCTGAAATGAAAATATTATTCTGTTTTTCCAGTCAGTGTGTTCCGACTTGAATGATTGGGATCTGTCAGTTGTTCTGGAAGCCTGGCTGTAAGACTTTCTGTATGGTGTATCAGCAGAGTACTCTGATTTTTCTGTAATGTTTGTCTTCAGGTTTTCTGTAACTTCAAAGATGGTTTGGGACGGCAGTCCCTGTGATCTGTCACATCTGCATGCAGGTCCAGCAGCAGCCCTTTCACAGTGAGGATGCTCCTGGGACAGACAGGTGCAAATCTGAACCAAACCAGCGGAAGTTGGGAAAAGGCAGCTTATGTGCAGTGGCCTTGTTATACTGTCTTTGGATTTGATAATCCGTGAACTTTGTGTTCATTATGCACCGCAGTGGAGCCCACACTTGCATTGAATAAAAGTGAGAGGGTTTTGAATAGTGTGATAGATTAGCAGCCTGATAATACGGGATTTTTAACACCAAAGCAGCTGCTGGAGCTGTTTTTACTTGTCTCTGTAGCCTTTTCTCTAAGGATTCCCGGCGTTTCCCCGCTCCTGCACTGGCGTTCGGTGCCCAGCAGAGCGCACTCTGTGCCCTGCATCGTGCGGCCCATCGCCTCCAGCGGAGCGCAGGATTTCACAGCCTGAAGTGTGCCGGGCCTCGCAAAAACAACCGGGCACCAAACAAAGCGCTCTGTTTGCTTCAAAGCCCAAGACGAGAACACACTTATTTGGCCTATGGTGCCCTTGACAAATAATTCATCATTTGCCAACCATGCTGTCAGTATTCCCTGAGCTGAAAATAGCCCCAGTGCTGGCGTCAGCCGCACAGTAGCATGAATGATTCAAATGCCTTCAGCCCAATAAAGTCTTTTTAGAGTCCCACTGTGGCTTGCCAGTGAGTGATGAAATGGGAACGGTTACCTCTGTAACAGGGAAATATTTCTCTTCCTCCCACTCTTACCACAACACTTTGTGGATTGGGCGCATTCCCTATTAGATGACTTAATGGTAGCACACCAACACCAGTTCAGGTAAACAGAATATACTGTAAATCTGTTCCATGTTCTTCAGCACCAATTTAATACATTTTTCCTCTTTCTTATAGTTATCTTCAAAAGGCAAGTATTTCTACCATTGGTTTTCTCAAGTGTTTTCACAACAGGGTGTAAGGACATGAAATGCAGTCTGTGATGACAAAGTACAGAAGCGATATCCCTTTGTAGGATTTTGTTTCAACATTAGCATATAACACCATTTTTACAATAAAGGCTGACACTATGGGCTTAAATATATTGATCTTAATAGGAATAAATGTACTAAGTTAACTTTGAGTGGGAAAAGAAGTTGAATTGAATAATATCACTCAGGAAACTGATTTCCAAAAACTCTTCATGGAATTTTACTGTAATTTCAAAAGGCAAACCATATCCCTAATCTAGAAATTTTTCTTCTCCTTAAATCCAGTATCGCTATCTCAGTTACTTTAATAACTCCTAATACTAGATAAATAGGTCTTCAATCATGTGAAAGGAAAGAACTTTATATTTTAAACCCAAGTTATATGATCAAAGCTGGCTTACTTATCATGTGCAATGTTGGCTTCCATCTATAAGTAGAGGTGAAGGTAATGTGCCAGTGCTGCAAGTTCAGTGTTGACTGATTTTATTTAGGTCATGGACAATCTTCTGACCAGTCTTCTTTCTCTTTTGAATAGTTTTCTGAATAGCTTGATTTCATCATAACCCCACAACAGCTGGCCTTGAGGCAGAAATTTAATTTCAGACAGTTTTATTTGGGAAAATGAAGAGAAGAGATTCCTTATTTATGTAGGAGTTTCCTAATGACCAGTCTGAAGGCTAAGTCTGATACGAGATTAACAGAAGATTTGCGGTGTTTGCACGGTCTCATGACGGCATTACCAGTCACCCCTTATTATGCCTGTGTTTGGAAACCCTACAGAACTGAAGCCAAGAAAAATACATGTGTCCAGTTCAGAGCTGTGCTTTGCCAAAGGTGTGGCTGAGCTTGGAGAGGAAAAGACAATGCATTTTCTTTGCCCTCATGATCCTGCCAGAAAAAGTTGCATCTTCTGATATAAATCAGAGCAGTTTCAGAGGCTGCTGTGAAATATGACTTGGCTGATGGAGGGGGATCACTGGAGAGCAGAACCAGTACTCTCACATCCCTGGCCCATGCTCTAGCATGCTCTTACTGTGAAGGTTAGATAGAGGTTAGTCCTCGTAGTAGTCACAGTCTTATTTTACCTGGAAAACTTAACAAAAGACCCTGAGGAAATTTGGCTGCTTCCTAGATCATCTTTACTCCCAAAGTAGCATGAAGGGACTTGAGCACAGTTTGGAAGCAGAGTTCTGCCTGTCTGTTCACCTGTCAGTCTGTTTGTCTGACTGTGCAGGTATCTATCCATCTGTCCATAAATCTGGTATCATATTCAGGGAGCTTCAGTGACTTGTGTGACTTGCAGGCTGTCTTATGGGAAGGTAGGAAGTACACCTGCTACCTGCATACGACTAAAGTTGTACCTGCCACCCTCTGACAGCCTTGCCAAGTAACCAAAAGGAGTTACTCAGCTGACTAGAAATGCTATTGCAAGGAGCATGAGACACACAGTTTATAATATTTTAGCATGCCCATGGTTTCAGGTGGACACACCTGTAAAGCAGTGAATAAAGCAACCCTCACTGACAGGTGTAGTTTGTGTCTGTACATACTGCTGCTGTATGTCTGACACATCCAACAGAGATAGCCTTCCTGAAGTCATAATTCACTCTGACCTCATGTTTTCACTGTGATCTCCAAGCTCTGGACAAGCTTCCTTACTCCTAAGTTTCCAAATATCATGCTTGGAAGCTTAGGAACTCTAATTTGTATTTAATTAGTGCAAAACAACCTGTAGACCTCATGGTGCACAGGGATCTATTATAAAATTTTGGTAGGCTGTGTAACTGTGTAAACTTGGTTGGCGGTGTAATAATATTTATTCTTGCTAAGTGTTCATCAGCAGGCTTTGGACCAATATGACCAATTGGTGTCTTCTGTAAGCTGTCTAGAGCGTGCTTCTACAGCACTGCCTACAAGCTTCTAATTCTCTGTCGACCTATGTCATTCTTAACTTGTTACTAGGTACAGCAGCAGTGTGGAGTGAGGGCTAGGATTTGTTCTTTGCCAGAAAACAGCAAGGAAAATTAAGATCTTCATGATGTTGAGCTGAATCATCTTTGGTCTGGTCAAGGTTATTTCCTTGAGGATACCACAGATAATGTATAGCTCCAGAAGGGCCATTTCCCACCCACAGTGGTGCACCTGCCACCAGTGCCAGCATGCTCAGCAAGGCTCTGGCCTTCGACCTGCCTTATGTGTCAGTCTGATTTACCGCAATGTGCGTATGTTGTATTTGATGTGCTTTTTTCACTGTCTTATGTTCTTCACGTGGTTTTCACAAAGCTGTGATCTTGTTCTTGAAACAGCTACCACATCCTTGGGAAACTTTACCTGGAAGAGGAAGAGAGAGTCCTCTCCTTAAATAATGTAGTGATTTTCACAGTGAGAGATGCTGCATGTGTGCCCATGGTGTGACTATAGAGTTTGTGTCTTTAAGGACTCTGGTAGCTTTGAAAGAAGCAATGCATGTGTTTATGGCTCTTCCTGTCTTGGAATCTTACAGAAAATTTCTCCAAGGACTCCCAACACCCTTTTAAGGTCTGTAGGATTCAGCTGTCAGGGGCAGGCAGCTAGCCATGGTCTTCAGCCAGCCTACACTTGTCTGGGATCACATATGGGAAGTAGGTTTAGTCAGGGCCAACATTCAAAGGATGGGAACTGATCATGAAGGATAGATTTCCAAATATAGTAGGAAAAGGTGCAATTTCCATCCTGCTCTTAGAGAATAGGAAATGAAATACATAAAGTATGAAATTCAGATGATCCTGAATTTGATCATAGAAAACCATAGGACGAGAGAACTCGTCAGGGAAGATGGTATCATAGTAAGAATATGGAAATATGAGGAAGTGTTTGCCCTCAAAGGTAATCACCGTATGTGGATTTGTGTGTGAATGCCAGTAGGTTTGCATTCAAAGCTCGTGTAGAAAGTATGTGCATGTATTTACATAGATGTACCATCAGCTGATGGGTCATGTGGAAATATGAAACTAGCAAGCCTAATTTATTCCACTTCTCCATTCATTCCAACCAGTTTGACACGTGGCTTTGCTAGCTAACTCACTTCTGAATTTCTTCTGTTACAAACTCTATTTTTTTATCAACATTACCATTTTCCACAAACCATCATATACCAAATAATTTTTAGTTTTGAATCATGGGAGAAAAATAACAGTAGCAGGAAACAATAATGATAGAAGGCTCAATATTATTCTGCAAACTCTCAATCTAGTTTGCATTCATGACAGCAATTCTCTGTTTAGAGAGATTTCTAAGGTATGTCCAAAGAATCTGTGATCAGTTTTCAGTGAAGTCTTTAATTGCTGTATGCTGTCCTTTGAAGCCACTTAGCAAAAGGAAGAGAAATAAAGCATATTTGTTCTGAAACATAACAAAAAAATAAAAAAATGGGATTTGCCATATTAGCTCAGATGTAATCTTCATTTAAGGGTCGGTTCTTTGTGGCTACTCCGACCTGCAGTGAATTCAGCCAAACAATATCACAAAATGAAAAATTACCTCATTCTTTTAAAAATGTAGCCCCTGTGTGTCACTAGTTTTTCACGTGCTGTGGTAGTGAACTCCATGGCCTACCTGTGTGCTGCGTACAAAATGTTTCTGTATATGCATATTCTGCATATATGTATATATAGACAAGCAAATAATAGATACACACACCTGAATGTGTACTTTGAATATATACACATGGTATGTATTGCATGTAGGCTATATATGTATATATATATAGTATCTCCTGTGTGTATATACCCTGTCTGTGTATGTGTGTGTGCCTGTATATACCTCCCACACGCAGGCTTTCTGGAAGGCATCCCACTGACAGCATCACCCCTTCCTTTTGTTCCCTCCCTAGATTGGGAAGCTCGGATAGACAGCCATGGGAGAGTGTTCTACGTGGACCACGTCAACCGCACCACCACGTGGCAGCGGCCCACGGCCGCGGCAACGCCCGACGGCATCCACAGGTCTGGCTCCATCCAGCAAATGGAGCAGCTGAACCGCCGGTGAGCCTTGGCGCTGGGAGGGGAGGGACTGTTCTTCCAAGGCATGGAGTCACTTCTGGGGCTTAGCTGTAGCAGTGCTGTTGATGGGTCAGCACCGGGTGAAAAGCAAAGCTTTTTGGGACCTGGCTGGAATTGCTGCCGTGTCCGCGCGGCGTTTCTACCCACGCTAATTAGGCCTGTTGAAAGGTCTGTCTCCTTTTCCAGGGCAGAGCCCCGCTCTAATAGCACCGTGCACATTTCTAGAGGTAGACAGGTCTGCTTAGTGTTGCATTGGGCCCTGTAAATCTGTCAGACCTCTCAATGTCATTTATATTTTAGCTTTGTTTGACTAGTCCACACATAGATTTGTTCATCATTTTCTTCTCATGCTCGCTTTTTAGACTGGATTTAAAAGGAAAGAAAAAAAATAAACAGTTGGTTAGAAATCTTCCATTTTTGCTTAAAAAGAGGGTTTGGGTTTTTTTTTTAATTCTCTTCTTACTATAATGATGCCATTTCTAGAGAAGGATAAGCAAGACTGAAATTATATTTTAATTATAGCCTGTAAAATGCCACAAAAGTTTTTTTGCTTTTACTTTTGTGCTTAGAGGAAAATCTGCAGCTGAGAGAAGGATGCAGACTTTAAAAGTGCTCTTTTCAGAGTACTTTGAATAGTTTGGGAGCTGCTGTGCCCTGAATGAGGCAGTCTGGGAGAACTGGGCCAACTTAAACTGACACCTTCAAAACGCTCTTGAAGAATAATCCTTTTTTACCAAAATGCATTATTTTGAGTAGTATTTCATAGCATGTATTATGTCTTGCAGAAATGAGAGAACCTGCCCAGTATTTGTTTTCATTATAGATTTGCACATAAGCCTCAAGCTGCCATGTAAATATAAAAAAATAAAATAAAAAAAAAAAACAAAAGCAAAACAAAAAAAAACCGTAAGAAAGTGAATGTTTAATGTAGATTCTTTTAAAGGATTTACATGACTTCTCTGCCATTTAGCAGTGGTCTTCAAGAGGGATTTTAGCCATGTCAAAGTTCAGACTATTTGGCTACCACTTTAAAAAGTTATCTGCCACAGAAACCAGAAAGCTGATGTGCAGATAGATCCTTTTTTTTTTTTTACCTTTTTTTTTTTCTTTTTTCTTTTTTTTTTCCCTTTTTTTTTGAGGTTGAGCTCATGGAAGTGCAGAACAATCATGAAAGGAATAAATGTTTATAAGAGTGATTTACCATTCTGTTAGTTAGAGCAGGTTAGTCATTAAACCAGCTATCACAGCAGAAACTGAAGCGTAGGCATCGTCTTTGTGACCTCCTTCCCTCATATTATTCAGTGTTTTCATGTAGGCTGTCTGTCTTGGGTATTATTTGATTATCACTGGTTTGGGTTGGGAATTGAGACTTAATAAGATTGATATTCTTTGAATCTCTCCGTTTTTAGTATTCATATATCCAGTTACAAAGGGAGAAGTATGGAGTTTCAGCAGTGGCAAATCTCTACTTATGCAAGTTCCATTGGAGACTTTGCAGTTTATTAAACATGAAATGTCATGGCTTCTTGGGACTAAGGAAAAAAGCTGGTGATTCTCTCCTCTCTGCAAGGAGCTCTGTTGATTTGGGAAGTTGAATACAAAGATCTTCTATTGTTACTTGTGAACTTTTCCTCAGATACGAATGAAAGGGATTCATACTGAATCTCCTGAGCATTTGCCCTGTGGCAAGTAATTTTTGTAGTTTTAACCTGGCTGTTATAATTTTTAAAGTTATTCTAGTCCTAAATCTAATTTCAGGTATTTCATGTCTCCACATTTCAGGAATGTCAGGATAACTACTTTTCATAGTTATTATCAACACTTCTGAGGATTGGACTTTGTTTTAAGCCTTCATTTCAGAATTCTGTTTTGTTGTGTTTCAAACTTAATGATTTGAAATGTTTTTCAGCAAACACACATGAGAGCCCTTTTAGGTGAGGCAACAGCAAAAATAGACTTGCTGATAGAACTAGCAGCAGCCTGAACTTTTGCTCTAACCTCAAACATAATTGGACTCAACATCACTCCGCAGTTTGAAAAACCTTGGTGACTTTTCTTTAAAACAAATTTAGTTTTTTTTGGCTTCCTGGTTTAATTTGTGTAAGGGAATGGAAAGACCAAAATATTACAAGGAAGCTTGGTATTTCCAGCCCAGCCAAAACCACAAAGCTTTGGAAATTCAGCTTGAAAAAAACCCCATAGCTGTGATTAAACCTAGTCCTGCTTTCCTTCTATGCTCCAAGCTTCCCTTTAGCTGTATGGGCCGCTTGAGAATACAGGGAATGCAAAACAGGAATCCAGGTGCCGGGCAAACACCAAAGAAACATCCTTGCTTCTAATTTTAAAGGCTCTTGCTCATTTTCTGGAGCACTACCTGACTTGCTTACTTGTTGGTCAGGTAGATAACAGCCCTTGTTGTTCAAGCTCTCTTGAAAAGATACTTTGCAGCATATGTATGTCTAGACTTGTCTTTGCATTATTTTGAAAGATAATAATCAACATAAGAAATTACAACCATCATGGTTAGGACAGCCACAGTGTGGTATTTCTTAAGCTCCATTTCTTTGACAAATCACTTTGAAAGGAGACAAATTTCCAGAGGCATTCATTCCCATAACTTTTGCACTTCCAATGTTTTCTCCAATTACTTTGGCATTTTTGGGTATTTATATAAGGTGATTTTATAGTATTGAGATGCAAAAGAAATGCATAGCCTTTTGTTGGCATACAGCTGCTGTTGCTCTTTGAGGTTTGCCAGCGGGGATTTTCTACCATCTAATTAAATTGAAGGTACAGGGTTTTTCTATATGTGTGCTTATATCCCTTGATTATATGAACTTGGGGGATTTTGTGGTTGGTTTTTCCTTTCCTTTCTATTGCATGTGGGTGTTGTAAAATTCCTGCAGTACTGGAATGGAAAGTTCATTCAGTTGCCTGCAGTCAAGTGAATAAAGCTGCAAAATGTAGGTCTAAAACCAGAGGGTTTAAAACTGCAGTAAATTCACGCTGTTGCAAAACCTGCTATCAGAATTTCTTTGTAAAGATGGATGTTTTCTTAAACTATCAAAATATGCACTAAATGTAGCTTTAAATGACTTTGAACAATGGAGGGAGACACATAGCATTGTGAAAGTTTAGTATAAATCTATTAAAATTTTAATTACTTTTTCTTAATTATCTCCAGCCCTTTCGCTTAAGATTGGCTTTCAGTGAGCTACTGGAGATTATGTCTTTTGAGATATCAAAAAGCCAAACCCTAACTCATGTCTTTAATGATCCTGTGTCGCTTTGAGGAACTTACTCATGGCTAACTTCTATTTGGAATAAAGTGTGCATTAACAAATAAAGAGACAGAAAGTAAGTAAAAATCTGTAAGTCGGATCTTGAGCTGAGGAAAGCAAAGAGTGTAAGTCAGAAAAATTAAAGACAAACAATGCTGGATGACATTAAAAGCAGGCAGCAAAGCCATCCTCTTTCAAATACGCACGGAAATGCCATGAAGAAAGAAGGATTAAAAATATCGGGATGGAACAAAAGCTAGTTAAAATAATTAAGAAAGTCTGTTTTCTAGCTTTCCTTTTCTTTCTCTTTCTAGTTCTTTCTTTCTTATTATGCTTTCTTTTTCTTTTCTTCTCTCTTTCTGTATAAAATGCATTTATGATACACATAAGACATGGTCATAATTTGCCAGTAGAACCAAAAAAACATGTTCACCAATTCATCTGTCACTATGAGTGAACAAGTTAAGGAGAATTTGATTTCTGTAGTGTGAATTCATAACACTCCAGGCTATTTGTTCTTCATCAGGAAAAGATGATTTATTTTCAGGATTCAGGATGCACATCCAGTAATTTAATAAGAAAGACTGAAGGTTACCCAATGCATCAGAGGGTTGGTCCTTACTTCATTGGTTATGCTTCCATAAGGCTAAATGAGAGGAGGAACCGTGATCCACCTCTAGTTTTGGGTTCCAGGTGTCCAGATGTTTTAAAGGGAAGTAGCAACATGCAGCCTAAATATGTGTTTAAAGTTCGAGTATTGCTGACTCGGCACCCGCTGTGGCTGTTTGTTAGTCACTGAGAAATGCCAAGTTTGCAGAGTGCTGGCTGGCCCAAGTGTGAGCAGCTGCACCAGCTGCAAGAGAAGGGTCAGCTGTGCTCTTACTCTGTTGTACACAGAAGACGGAAATATTGGGATCATTCAGAAACAGTGCTCATTGTTAAAGCAGAAAGCAACAGAAGGCACCTCTGTTACTAAATCTCATTGTTCCTTTCTATGAATGTATCTAGGTACCAAAACATCCAGCGAACCATTGCAACAGAGAGGACTGAAGATGATGCTGTGGTAAACAACAGGGTGGAGAGAGTTCCCACTGGAGGAGGAAGTGACTCTGAGGCAGAGCCTTCCCAGCCAAGCCCAGGTATGGGGCAGCAAAGCTTCTGAGTGGCATGTTCAGTGCCATTCTGTTCTGGGGAAATCTGCATTTCCAGGGGCAACTGAACTTTTATTATACCAGGTTGAAAAACCTAATTAAAAAAAAAAAAAAAAGGACCTGCAAATACAGTTTTTAGATGTGAAGCTACAAGCACAATGCTGGATACAACAGTTTCTGTTCTTTAACAATTACTAAGACAGACGAACCATTTGAAGCATTTTTACCTTAGTAAACAGCCATTTGAAACTAAAATGAAAGAGACATTTTGCAACTACTAGGTGAATACTATTCACCTACTAGTTGCAAAAATAGTGCTGTCTGCTGTCTTATTTTTGTGGCCATGTGATTTGTAGCGTGGGGCATTTGCAGTTTATTTTTGCTAGGCTTGGCTTCTGCACTGCCACACTAGCCCATGTGATTGCACCTGCAGCAGCCCTGGCATCATGTATGAAATACTTGTGGTTTTTAAAGGTGTGGTTTTGTGATAGCTGTGAGCTGACCTAAGTGTGGGCTGTCACCAAAGAAGGCACAGCTGTCGTTTTGCTCACCACTAATTTCTGTGACAGGACCCCATACCAGAGTTGAGAAGTGAACTGCCTGAAAAATACCCTGGCTTCTTGTCCTTGTCGTTTACAGCCAGATTGGATCTTTCATCTGGCTTGTTAGATAAGGAGACAAGAGTTTTCCTACAAAGCAGAAGAGGAAAATGCGTACTGAAGGCAGGATGGGATGGCAGGGGTCTCTTCTACTCTTTTTGGTGGTAGTCACACTCCTACCAAAGATGTTTTCCCAAAACATTTGGGAAACCACAGTCTTAAATGTTTGTTTCAAGTAGGAAGCACTCAGTCTAGTGCCACTATGCAATTTGAGACCATGCAAAAATAACTCCCTGCTTTGTTAGCACCAGCAAAATGATTGACCAGTTGTCTTCCTTTGGATCACTCTTGCCTCCACCAAACTTTGTGTTCTGTATTGTCTGCCATGAGTAAATCCAACTTCTTGCTATCCTTTTGCCATCCCTCTGTAAATAGGATTGGTAATGGGAAAGAACCAGCACAGTGTCTGCTTGAATTTTCTTAGTTTTCCATGTTGAATAGGAAAAAAATACATAGAGAAATAATAAAATTTTTAACAAGTTTAGAAAAATATTTCAATTTTGCTTGTTTTGATCCATTAGGGTTTTTTAGCTTGAAAATCAATTTTGGCCAAGGATGTTTAACATTTGATGCTCAAGTTTCCTTGCCATCTTTTCTATTGCAATTAAAAAGGGACTTCTACCTACAGTGGATCTTATAAGGAAAACCCAGTTGTCTATGTTAGGGAAGTGGAAATGAGGTAGACATTGAATTATTAGTATTTACAAGTAATGTAGCAATTACTTGTAATAGGTATAATAATTTAGTATCATAGACAATAAAATAGTAATTTAATAGGAGTTACCACCCCTAAGTATTTTGTTCAGTTTATTATTTACCATGCACTCTTTTGTTTTAAGCCCAAAGAGCTAATCAGTGTGATAAATGTTACCATAAGTTATTAGGAAATGGTTTTTGCTATAGATAATTGCTTTGCTTTTGGAAAAAGACATCAATATTGTATAAAATTCCAAGAAGTAGAAGGTCAATGTTGGTGTAAACACATTAGGGAAAGAAAAAGCTGCAGTATTATACATTTGTTATTTGTCTTTTAATTTAAATGAAAAATATCAGAAGGAATACAATTAAGGCACATTAATCCAGGTTGCAAGTCAGTATAAATCAGTTTAACTCCAGAAACTGATCCAGTCTGCAGTTTTCAATTGATAAAATAATGTATGCAGCAAGAAGAAAAAAGTTGTAACTAATAAGAAAAAAAAAAAGTGAATTTTATGTATTCTGTTGATGACATCTGCATCCAATTTTCTTGGACTGCAAATAAAATGTAGTTTTATTTAAAAATGCCAGAACACCATAGCCATAATTCAATGGTAGGAAGAATATTTCTGGTAGCTAAAGAGCATCAAGAGTTTCTACCTCTACAGAGTTACATTCTCAGTGCTCAGTTTTGCTCCTGTGCTTCATTAATTGATACAGATTAAAAATAATGCAATTGTGTTTGATTTTGTTTTCTTTACCATACAAGTCCCCAAAACCTTGTACTTGTCAAAACCAGTGCAATTAAAGTAAAGGGTAATGCTGGATTGGGAGATCAGATTTCTTTAAAATCAGCTGCAGGGGAAAGCAGAATAGACCTGGGTGAACCAAACCATCAGCTGGTGAAAACTGCTGTGGTCACATTATACTTGGGGACAGCAGCAGACTTGACACAGAGTTTCATAAGCTGCAGTTCAGGAAAACATCCAGCTCCTGCACTGCATCACTAAGCATAAGGACATCCATCAGTTTGCTTGTCTTGGGAGTGCCAAGCTAAGTGCATTGGGCAGGTGGTGGCCTTTTTATATCATCACTTCTGCAGCTGTTTCTGAAAGGGTAAATAATAGACTGTGCTTGCCACTACATTAATAAGATTCTGTGTCTTGTTTTTTTGGGGTTTTTCTGTTCAGAGATTAGGAGGGAAGGTTCCCTTTCTCCTGTGAATTCTCAAAAAATCACCTTGTTGCTGCAGTCTCCAGCTGTGAAGTTCATCACCAATCCCGAGTTCTTCACTGTGCTGCATGCAAACTATGTGAGTAACTATGATTTGCTCTCCCACATAACTGATTTTTGAGTCCCAGTTCTGTGTCCCAGACCTGCATGGAGAATGCACAGTGAACCTGAATTGTGTGACTTGGGGCTCAGTTGTCCTTTCTGAGCCCCAGACCAGGTTGGGACACTACAGCCAGGCTGCTCCAAGGAGGCTCTTGCTGAGATTCTGCCTGACATGAAGTGTCCATGGTACAGAGCAGCTCATTAATGTTACCGTCCCAGAACAAGCAGGAACCCTTGGTTTAAGATTGGTTGATTCTGTTGTCTGTTCCTGCAGGCAGTGAAGTTGTTGTCTTTTGCTTCAACATCCTGAGAAATCTTACTCAGATACCACCAAGTCTTACTCAGATATCACCAAGGGAAACGGAGGGAAAAAAATTAACTCTTGCAATTTGCACTCCCACAATGGGGGCAGGCATAACTGAGTGAAAGAAATGCTGACTTGTGTCAGTGTAGCTATTTTGGAAAAAGGACAAATAAAAACAAATTTTCAAAATTCAAATAACTTTTTTTTTTTCCAATAATGAAGTAAAACCACACATTTTCTTGCAAACCTGAAGGGGAGTGGAGAAAATGCAGTATCAGGAGGAAGCAGATAGGGCAGTCCCACAAGGAGATGCAGTCCTAGTTTGCCATATCTGGAATTTAGTTCAACAAGGCATCTAAATGTGACTTCTGACTATTTGGAAAGTCATCCATTTCTGGGTAGCAATGACCTTCCTGTTCAAAAGGAAGAGAAGGTAAAACACTGAGAGTTGCCTCAGCACAGCCTTTTAGCTGACTGCAGACATCAGGTTTTGGCTGTGGCCCTTGGTGGATTGAAGCCAGCCATCCATCTCCAAGCATCTGCCAGAGATTATCACCCATGAGATCCTGACAAGGAAGGGATGTATTAACTCATCTGGCATTCCCTGAACTAGGTTGTGGAGTGCAGATAATTTCTTCCATTAGCAGGGTGATATATGATGATTTATAGCTGGGAGCAATGTAATTTTTGAGCAGCATGGTTTTTGGAAAAATGAGCAACTGATTCCATAGTTGTGTAAAGAACGGCTCACAAGAGACTAAATTACAATTTTATTAGTCACTGAAACTAAAAAAGCAGAAAGAAGCCTTCAGTTTTATCTTACAAACTTGTCTCTGATGTGAGGACCAGAGTAATCTATTAAAACATCTGTCAAATGGTCCTACAGATACCACTTGTACAGGAATAATTGCCCACATAACTTTTGCCTTAACACGAGTGTAATATTTTAACCACAAGCCCCTATTAAAATTTCAAGCTATTAATTATGCCACTGAAGTTGGGATTGGAAAATATTGTCCAGCAGTTAGAATTAAAAGGGAAAAGCTCTCATTTTTCAGATATTTTATTTCCATTAAGAGATAAAACTACATTGCACTCTTTGTTTCCCTAGTGCAGCTTAGAGATATTCAAGCCAGTCATTGATCATACATTAGATCAAAATACAACTTTTGTTGTGTAGTAGGCTGGGATCTTAAAAATCTGTCACCATGAAGCTTTTCTGGGTTATAAGCAGGTCATATCTTCAGGGCAGAGATCATATCTCTGTGATTTCATAACATTTACCAGCCCTTGCCATAATTAGGGACCTTGTGCTACAGGGAGCATTCTCAGTGGTGTCACCACAATAAATCCTTACATAATAAAGATTATACCTGTAGATGTTTTATTGAATTATGGTGGTTAAAGTGCACTAAACACACATAAAAAATTAGAATTCAAAGCTGCTGGGTCAGATTCTCTGGACATATTCCAGGTCTGCACACTGGACCTCACTTTACTTAAGACAGGAGTCCTACAGTGGTCTTTATTACTCTAATGAGTAATCAATCCTTCGGGCTGACCAGCAAACCAAGACACTCATTTTCTCTCTAGTAAAAGGTCAGGAGATTTTTGTGAAGTTTCCTACTCTGTCTTAAGGAGCTTTTTCCCTGAAGTGAAGGATTCAAAGAGTGGCCTGTGAATGGGCCTGTGTGTTGTTAGCATAAGTATTATTTTGTGATGCTCTATCATTGAACACACTGAACAACACATATTGAACAACAAATACAATTCACTGGGCCCCTATTCTGCAATCAGATCAGTTCACTCCCTTGAGCTGCCTCAGGCCACATTCCCCCAGAGGTGTATTTAATGCCCATTGTGAGATACAGCTCGCTGCCTGAGGGGTGGCATTCATTGGACTCATGGAAGTGTCTCCAGCTGAAAGCCTCTACATCATCTACAAGCTTTAGATTTAGTAGTCATCGCAGAAACAAATATTCCATTCCAGGAAACAATTCACATCTTCCAAAAATAGAAAATTAAAAAGTGTCAGTTCCTGTCCTGTGGCTGTATAGTCATCATAAAAAAGGTAGCAAGCTCACATGGAGACATCTGCACTGGGGTCCTCTTAAGTTCATGAGTCCTATCATGCACATCTTGATTTCAATTATAGCAAAAATAGATGTTCACAGCTGTCTTTGCATCTCTCTGGTGCTGCTGAGGCACACAAGCAGTGTTTCTGTCAACCAGTAAAAGCAATGAAGGGGTCAGCTACATGCACCTTGAGTGTGTGATGTTTCAGCTGACCATTTTTGAAGTGCATTAAAAAGGCAGTTCTTACACAAGCTAACTGTGCATAATGTGTGGGATGTTTCACTTTCCAGATTGTATTTTTTAATTCTGCATATGCATGTAAAGTTGTTATTGAAATCAAAACAAAGAGATGGAAGTGTTTCTTGATTCTAACAAGATTTGTTTCAGTCCTTTGGGCATGTGGCCAATGAAATAACCAAATATGTTTTGACATCAGAACTGGGTTTCTTCCCTTCTGTTATCCATCTCACAGAGTGCCTATCGAGTCTTCACCAACAGCACCTGCTTGAAGCACATGATACTGAAGATTCGTAGAGACGCTCGTAATTTTGAGCGGTATCAGCACAACAGAGACCTAGTAAATTTTATCAACATGTTTGCTGATACCCGACTGGAGCTTCCTCGTGGCTGGGAGATAAAAACTGACCAACAGGGCAAGGTAAGAATGCCAACAAAACTAATCACTTGTTTAACACAGTGCATCAGACTTCATGATTATTAAAAGTTCCTTCCTTCTTGACTCAAAATCAGTGAAGATTTGGTTTAAACTACACAAGCAGCAAGGAGAGTTCTTTTAGAAGCAGGAAAAAAGCTTCAAAGTTTCAAAGCATTTCTGGCTTTCTGTAGGATATTGTACCAAAGCAAGGCAGCATTGGACTGACAACAAAGTTTGAGCCAGAGTAGATCTGTTGTGACTGCAAAATTTGACTCGGTGTCTCTACCTTGAATTAAGCTTTGCTGACTGACGTCTGGATCCACCAAATATGTTAAAGCAGCATTTCCCAATAACATTTTTCTCTCCTGTCTTGTGTACATCATGACCATTACACGAGATTTTGGTCTGCACAGCTTCAGATATTTTCTAAGAGCTATTCTAGCTTTGAGTAGGCCAGTTGAGTCCTGTTGTTGCAGGTGCCTTCCATGGACTATACTTATCCAAGGTTGCCAGTGGTTTTCCTGCTGTGTTCCCACAATACCATCGCAGGGTTGTCAGTCTTATTAAAGAAACCATTGTTCCTTTGTGTTTCAGTCTTTCTTTGTTGACCACAACAGCCGTGCTACCACCTTCATAGATCCCAGGATCCCGCTGCAGAATGGGCGTCTCCCAAATCACCTGACTCACCGGCAACATCTCCAGCGGCTCCGTAGCTACAGCGCTGGAGAGGTAACTGTGCTCATATCAACTCAGGAACTTCTGACAGCAGTCTTCTCTAGAATTATAAGAACTTCTTTTATTTTAAAAGCATTGAAACAGACTGTCTTGCAAATGTCTATCTTCCAAAGACAATAAGTGATTCCTTTTTTTTTTTGTATTTCTGAAGGGTTTATTTCAGAGCTTGCTGGTTTATATCTTGATGGTTTTCAGAATAAAATAATAAACAAGAAAGCATAACTGAAGTGATGACAGAATAGATTTTAAAAGAAGAATCCATATTTGGCATCCTGCTTTGCTTTACTTAAGTTATTCATTAATTTTTTTATAGTCTGATACCTCATATGTTTCTTCATTCCCCACTGTGACACTGTGCTCTGAAAAGATAGACTCCCTGGAAGTAGTGCAGTAATGTATGCTGAGGTTTGCTTTCCCAGCTTTCAGTCACATTAAATATTTTTCCTGTATATCATGGAGATGATTTTTGTCACTGAGGGCCATAGACAGGATTGAAAGAAGCATAAATACTGTGTTTGCATTGTGAATTTAAGTAGGAAAAAGTACCAGCAATCAGATTCTTCATACAGTTAAACATTTGTAAAGATTGTTGCTGAATAGAACTGGACGTGAACTACGGTGAAAGGATCTTCCTCTTCCACAAAAATATCCAGAGAAATGCTTGTGAAATTAGCATCAAAATTTATTGCAGCAGGACCAGTCTGAGTACCTCTCACAGCCAGGTGGGTTGGGATTAGGAGCTAAACAGGGTGTCAGGTCTGTTCTTCAGGACCAAAGGCAAACCAGGCATGAGTAGCTTGGGCATGTTCTCTCCATCTTGGGTGAATGCAGCTCCATATTTTCTGAAGATAGAAGTGTATCAATGGATCTGTTTCAGTCATATCTTCCTACCAGCTTAGCAACTTCCCTCTGTCAGCAGCCCTCAGTTTAGTTTTGCTGCTGTGATTGAATTACTGGCATGACTGTGGTTTGGTTGCCACCTGCACCCTGATTCTTGCTTGGGCCTGTGCTTGCCTGAGGCTTCCTTGCAAATTTGCCGTGTCAGGGACAGAAACAGCCCTGAACAACTCGGATGACCTCGCCCAAAAATACACTTGGTTTTGCAAGCACTGGCAAGGCTGGCAAGGAGCAATATGCAATAAACCCCAAAAAAGCCAGTAAAGGGTAGGAAATCAAAAGTATTGAATACTTTTGAGTAATGATTATCTAGGGAAATGAAAAACTGTTCTTTGAGGCCACTGCTCTGGCATGATCAGCCAATGAAATAGTCACCTCCCAGTCTTGGTGGCCCAGGTCCCACAGTGCTTCTACGCCCTTGTCATAGCCAAACGTCTTTGTTGTAGTCAAGTAGCTTCCCATGTGGAAGTGTCTGCTGCTGCACTGGAAGGACTCCCATTGATTTCCAAGGACTTTGGATTGGTGCCTAAAAGTGCCTCATTTACAAGTGTAAAATATTCAAACCTTTGCAGCTCAATCCATTTATTAAGAGCCTCATGTTCCATGCCATTTTCTCCAAGTGCATTGGGATGCTCTTTGGCCTATAAATCATGTCTGTAGCCTCACATGTGGGGCTTTGTCCTGGCCATGTGTCAGCTCTCTGCAATCTTGCTGTTTCTTTGCTGAGCAGATGGTGTGGCCTCTGGAAGCTGTCACCAGGACAGAAGGACTACGAAGGACAGCTCACCAGTTTTCAGTGTTATTTGCATGTGTCAAAGGAGCTTGAAGGACATCAGAATAGTGAAGTTGTGGTTGCCAGAGAGGGCACAGAAAAGAGCCAGGGTAATGAAATAAAGGGCCTCTGCAAAAACTTCCACTGTGTAGATTACTGATATTAAATGGTACTATATATTATATATTAATTTGAAAAAAATGCTACAAGTTCTTTATTAAGCACTTATTTAAGGGTTATCCATCTTGGTTGTTGCTACTCTTTGTTACCTGATTTTTGGAAGAAAAGTTCAGGTAGCTACAGTGGCCATCAGTAACTAAAGTGTAGGTCACCAAGTGATTCATTTCCTTCTGCCACTTCTATAAACAGAACAGTTTGTAAGCACTTTCCATTCCCTCTAAAGGACTTCCCATCTGCAGTGAAAGTCAACATCCATGATTACAGGGTAGAGATTTTAAAGACAGCAAGAGGAAGGAAGAAGGCATCCGCAAGGGAGAGGCAGGAGGTGCAGAGAAGGTGCTGGAATATGGCAGTATATACATCTCCTTACCAACCCAAACCACAGCAAGCAAGTAGAAGGATTCAAATGGACCTCTGAAATCCAGTGGCAATATAAAACCCAGGAAAAGGTATTACATCTTGAAAGGCTCATCTGGTAGTTTGGACTCTCCACTCTGGTTGCAACATCCCAGTATCAATATCAAAGCTGTTAAAACCTGACATAAATCTGTCAATTACTCTGCACTACATGAACCAGGTCACAAAATCATTAGAGGAGTCACTCTTTATTTTTTATTAGAGAATAATGAGCTAATCAAAATTAAATTGTTCAATTAGAAAGTTAAAGTAGACAAGACGATTGTGACTGAACACTAAATTGGAGCAATAAATTGTTTTCTATTAGCTAAGAGTGGGAAGAAAATTGTGAGCAAAATGGAAGTTAATTAGAGGGCTGGGAATTTTCCCATTGTGTTGCCAGGGAAAAATTGTTTGGAGGTGTAAATGTGCAAAGACCAAACACAGCATGAGCAATGCCTAGGGATGGTGATGAAGAGAATTACATCACCAGTTTATTGAGGTGTGTACCCAACTGGATTCTTACAATGTCTAGATGACTTTAGCTCTTAAACCAGAACTGGAAAGATGGGAAGAGGGGAGCAAACGTTTCTTTTCACAGGCACTATACACATTTCCTTCCAAAATTCTTGCTCCAGGAGAAATCTGTCCAGGCACTGGAAAGCTGAAAAAAGGAATGATAACAAGAGCAAGAGGAGGATCCAGGCCCAGGCTGGGCAGAAGTACCATGCAGTTCCCAAGTGATGAGCAAATAACACCTGGTGCTAATTTTTATGGGAGATACATGTTTAACTCCTCTGTTACTCCTCCCTTTCCCCTTTCTGTCTTCTGGTCAGTAAAATTATGTGTAGCAACAAGGCCTTAGGATTTGTCTTTGTCAAGGATGAGTCAGCAATCACCTTTTAAAACAGGCTCACCCACCATCTGCATTCCCTTGCAAGTCTGTTCTACAAGGACCTGAGGAATAGGCATCGTCACCTGAACTCCAGGGCCCCCTGGGAGTGAAGAAGCTGAGCCAACAAAGCCTTAGCAGCCTCCCACACATCCTGCCTAGTACAGCTGGTCCTGGGGCAGCGTCTGATCCTGGCCATGCTGCCAACAGACAGCCCAGGAAATGGCTGCTCTACATGCCCACTGTGGCACCTCTTGCACCCTTGCAAGGTTCTGCCTTGTGCCATAGCATAGAGTGAATGCTGGAAAGGCCATCATTTACTGGGGTGGATGCCTGGGGCACAGGGGAAAAGCTGCCTAAGCCTGATCTAAACTTTCCTTGTGAGGTGGCCTGTGGCGGTGTGAGGAGGAGACAAAGGCAGTGAAAGGGTACAAGTGAAATCCTAACTGGATTATGAAGCGAAACATTCACCATGCACTTGCACAGCAGTTTTGTGTTTTAAATGACAGTGTGTTTGATTAGAATAGTTACGATTTTTCATTGTTTAACCTGTGTGTTGACACGTATCAAATGCATTGACTGGTATCTTATTATGTGTAAACATTTTAAGCTTTATGGGTTCCAAAAGGCAGCTTGCCAGGCACATTTAGCTTCCCAGTTTGTGTGTATATCCAGTTGGAAGACTTGGCTTTTGGCTGTACCACTGAAAATGGGTTGGCACCATTTGCTTGGATGCAGAGCTAAGCATTTAAAATATTGAAGTTGGGGCAATTTCTTCCTGAAGTAGTTGCCAAATGCTATAATTTGTGCAGCGAGAAAGGAGCAGCTGTTAGCCCAGTGGAGTGGCAGTTGGAGTTCCTAGTGTATCTTGTCCTGATACAGCCTCACACTGTAGTCACAAGACAGGGGGGAGTGTCTTTAAACTGAAAGAGGGTAAGTTGAGATCAGTTATTAGAAATAATTCTTTACTGTGAGGGTGGTGAAGCACTGGAACAGATTGCCCAGAGCAGCTGTGGATGCTCCATGCCTGGAAGTGTTTTAAGACCAGTTGGAGGAAGCCCTAGTAACCTGGTCTAGTCCCTGCCTGGAAGGTGTCCCTGCCTCTAGCAAGGGTGTTGCAATTAGATGATCTTTAAGGTCCCTTCCAACCCAAACCCATTCTATGATTCCTCTCTTGGCCTCACTGTAGCCATATTCTGGAGGAAAACATGAGAGACAGGTGGGTTCCCCTCAACTTTCACAAGTCTCCAAAAGGTTACCCAGCAAGTAATGCCTTAGTGCAAACATTGCCAAATGTCATTGTTTGCCTTTTAATATCTTCATACTGAAGTGTCTTCTCACCTTTTAGGAAATCTGCCTTTCTGACACGATTCCTTTCACTAGATAGTGTATTTGGAACAGTGGCTTTCTTTGAGTGCCTCAGTTAAGGGGCAGTGAAAAATTTCCTTCTTACTACTCACTTTATCAGGTCTTTGGAAATTGTTCTTATTTCCAGTGTATACAATTCAATTTCTGGTTATGCAAGTTAGGCAGCCTTTTGGGATGATACAGCCTTTTTCTGTGCTGTGATCTACATAGATATGCCTTCCTCATGTTATTTCCACTATTAAATCTCCCTTCAATAACACTGCGTGAACATTCCAGCATTGTGGGTTTTTTCTCATTTCAAAAACATTGCTGTAAAAACCTTGAAATAATGCAGTTATGCTAAAACAATACATGTTTGACACTACAGAGTATGTAGTGTGATACTACAGAGTAAAAACCTTGAAGTAATGCAGTTATGCTAAAACAATACATGTTTGGTACTACAGAGTAGAGAGATTTAGGTACTATAGAGATTTTATTTTCACTGAACCAGAGATATCCATCACTGCAATACCTACATTAACATGCATTTACTTCTGGATTCCAGTGCCTTCAGCACTGAGGGGGTGTGATAGCTCTGGATAATGGTGTACCTTCATTTGGAAGCACAGAATTACTTGCCTTTTTTAAGTTGACTGGAGTATAAAGCTGTAATTTTCATGCATGCTTTCTGCCCTTCGGTCAGCATCATGGACTATTCTGAAGGTTGCAGAAGTAAAAATGGCAAATCTTTTAACTGACTGATGAGCTACTGGTGGTCAGTTTTGATCATTCTTTTCCTTTTCTCTGATGTTGTAGGCCTCTGAAGTCTCTCGAAACAGAGGAGTTACTCTGTTGGCCAGACCAGGCAATAGTCTCGTAACAGCTATTCGAAACCAGCACCATCACGAGGCATTACCTCTGGGTAAGCCAAGTTGGTTTTTTAATTCTCAAAACTCACAAAGGTGGGGTTTAGGACATCTCATCAGCTGTGTGCTGCACTGCCTCATGTTGCTCTGTGCCTCACTGGCAGTGCGGTGTTCCCCTACAGAGTTCTGGTGACGCGGCAAATAAAGCCTCTGGTTTGATTTTACCTTTTCCAGCTTACAATGACAAGATTGTTGCATTTCTACGCCAACCCAACATTTTTGAGATGCTGCAGGAGCGTCAGCCCAGCTTGGCCAGAAACCATGCACTCAGGTACTGCTTTTTGCCAGACTGCAGGTGTTAAGCAAACTCCTAGGATGCAAAGTCCATCTTTCATGGACCTTGATTACAAGGTTCCAGAGCACATCCTTGAGATAAAATATTTTGACTTAATACTAGAATAAAAATATTTGGACAATGCAATGCTTTAGAAACACACTGATAGGCTGGGGTGTAGATGCTTATCCTCCATGATGCTAATCTGATGATAGGATCCTCTCCTATGTTTTCCAGTTTTTATTAACAAAAGGTATGATTTTACACATGCAACACATACTACACTGTATAACCTCTGTGTGATTAATTCATATCAATATATGTTAGAGTGTTATTTCTCAGATGGAACTGACAGAGGGAAAGGAAGGGATATTACTGCAAATTCTGTTAACAAAAGGTGCTATGTTAGTTGTAGGCTTACACAAAAAAACCTGAACTTGGTGACCTGACATATACATATGAAACTGGAGGACTAAGAGTCACTCTGTTCCCTAAAATAGGGAATAAAATCTCTTTCTTTTGGATCCGTAAACTGAGTGATGGAGACAGAATTTTTTTATGAGTTTGTTTGGAAGATTAGAAAATGAATCAGGCATATAGGATGTTTGCCATTTTTTATAAGGAGATAAACAGAAACTGGCAAAATACCAAAGAATAAATACTCCATGCATGACTCAAGCTGTGATAACAGCACGGTTTTTTCTTGTTTTGGTTTTTTTTTTTCTTCTCCTCTCCATGATGTCACTTATGTTTCAGGGAGAAGATCCATTACATTCGGACAGAGGGTACACATGGGCTTGAAAAGTTGTCGTGTGATGCAGATTTAGTAATTCTGCTGAGGTAATCAATTTGATCAATAGCATAATGTCTTTACTTACAGTACCAGAGAAACTATCTGGCTCTTTCTCAGCATAATTGAAAAGATTTTGTTAAATCAGGTCATACTGATAGCCATCCAAAATGATTCAGCCAGAGTCAATCTGTCAATTTGTACTTCCTGGAAGGCAGCCTCCATCAGTGCAGTAAATCCAGCCTGCTCAGTCAATATGGCTATTACCATCAAGTAGCAGATAAAAAAGAATCAGGTCAAAATGTGTCCTTTTAATGGAAAAATATCTTGTTTTTTAAAGAAAGAAAAAACAAAAAAGAGAGGGGAAAAATCCCTTTTTTCACTATTATAATGTAACTGCTCATGAAGCTGATAATTTTACTGCAGCAGTGCTGCCACACATGCATGAAACCTCAATGTCCAGTGCAGTGGGCATTGTCTGGGTAATGAAGATAAGGCTTCAGTTTGTACTGGAACCAGAGAGCTTGGTCTTTAGGCCCTGCTTCTCTTCAGTGCAGCTAAGTTATTTTATTGTCTTGATCTGAGATGGGAAATGTTGCATTACCCCTGTGGGGTTGGTGTGCTGTAATAGCACTGCCTAATGCAAGAAGTTTACAGCTTATTCCTATCATTTCAATTCAAGCAGTCAGAGCACTGAACTACATGAAAATGGCCCGAGTAAAACAGCCTGGGAGACAGAGTGTGCATCTTTGCTTCTCTCTGCTAATGTGTTGAAGGTGCTCCTGTTTCCTATGTAGCCTCATGTCTTTGCTCTCCATCAGTGATTGAGCTATCATGTTAGCATGAAACATCTACTAAAATTCATTTTGTTCTTCATTGCTAGTGACCAGGCTGTCTTTGGGAAGCCTATGGATTTTTTTAATCCATGAGCTCAGAGATGCACCCAAACATCTGACACAATGAACTTGCACCATACTGCGTATTTACATTCCTTCATGTGATGAATGTGAACTAAATCTCTCCCTATGACTTTTTGCATGCAGCCTTTTTGAAGAGGATATCATGTCCTACATACCACTGCAGGCTGCCTTCCATCCAGGTTACAGTTTTTCTCCTCGCTGCTCACCCTGTTCATCACCCCAAAACTCGCCAGGTAAGGAGATGGGAAAATTAGAACAAAATCTTGCATTTGTGGTATTTCTTCTAATAAATCGAAAAGAGCAGATTCAGAGCCAGCATCAGCTGTCAGCCTGCTAGTTCCAGTGTCCACTCCGAATCTGATCCCAGCTGCTTTTTTTGCTGGATCAGTTTGCAATGCTGCTCTGTGTCTGTTGATACACATACGCCTTTTGATATTGCTGGAAAGGATTGGGAGGTGTACTCCAAGCATAAGTCACTGACATGGAAGCACATTCTTTTTATGTGACAGCAGCCAGGAGCACCTTCCAAATTGAAGGTGTGTTGCAGGGTTCCAGTACCCCTGTAAAGTTCAGTCTCCTCCACTCAGTGTTCCAAAAACTTCTCTTCTTCCCTGGGCACATCTATTTTGAGACCTGAGGGGATCATCTTCATCATCTAGCCTGACCTTCCGTGTTGAACCCATTAACTTAGGTTCGAAAGGAAACATATTTTCTAGAAAGACATACTGTCTGAGAAAGTTATTTCCAGCTGTGCTGTGTCTCTGTAGTTATTGTTTATGCTATAGAAATTTGAGGAGCTAATGTCTCCCTTTTGCCAAGAGACACAACCCCACCACAGTCTCACTGCGTGGCTGTGTCAGTGGCCATTTTGAGAGAATCAACAGAAATGTGATCTGAAGAAGTCCATTTTTGGCGGAACTTTTTGGACATGCATTTAAATTATCTGATTTCAAACAAAATTAATGGACAAGAGAAGTTCAAATCTTGGATGTGGATGTGGAAAATGGAAAGGCTTTTTGATGTGAAGAAGTTAAATGCTAAACCCTTCTCTACAGGACAACTGTGTTCTGTCAGAATGTCCTATTTTCATTAATGAGTTTTAACACCATTGTGAGTACAAGTTCCCCCTGTCTACATCAGGACAGGTCATAAGCAAGTCCCCTTCAGGACAAGAATCCAAGTATATGGCACAAATGTCACTTAGGAGACTGTTCTTGTGAAAACACAAGGACAAATACTCATTTCCAGCAACACACTGTCTTCTTGCTAATTTCTGTCCTGGTTATAGAGCCCATGAGAGCACCCCTTCTCTTATGTGCTGGGGAAAAACAGAAGGCTTTGAGAAGAAAGAAGTGTTGCAAGGGATTCTCTTTGTGCTGCATGTATATACTGCAGCATATAAGTACAGCAGCATTTTCTGTTTTACCAGCTGAGACAATAATGTCCTTCCCTCATGGCAGCCACAATACTTTGGGCTCCCACTAAATGTGGGTTTATTTTTCTTTCCTGTGGAACATTTGCTGCCAGATTTTTCATAACAGGGCTGTATTTTACTGTCTTTTGTAATGAGATAGGTAAATGGGATTTCATTAATCCATTATTTGGCCTTTTATGGCATGGCACTTGTTTATACAAAAAGAATAATCTCCTACTTTGAGAATGCAGCCTTCAAAATAAAACAAGTTCCAAATTGCTGAAAAATCTGCTGTTATGTGTGAATCATAATAGGGAAATGTGGCATTTCCTGCTGACAGAAATCCTTTTTGATGCCACAGAGGGATTTTGTGTTGATAGCTGGAAGTGTTTAATATACAGTCAGATTAACACAGGGAAACCTGACTCCCAGCTTGGCTGGGCTGCTAGGCTCCAGTGAGAAGCATTGCTCTGAGTTTCAGAGGTTTAATCCTGCCAAGTAAGGAGATCTCCTATACAATGCAGAGGAGAGAGATCTCTTAAAAGTGCAAAAGGGAAAGAAAACCTAAATGCCACTGATGATGAAAGGTAGATATGTATGTCAGTCTTTCTCATGCCTTTCTGATCCTTCAGTTTCCATTCAGTCACAGCTAAAGGCAGAGGCAACACAAGGACACATACAAGGTGAGCTTAACAGTACTTTTACTGAAGAGGATACAGTCCCTGGAAGTTCATTTCAATCATTGAATTACAGGAACTTACAACTCTATGGATGCCAGATAGAGCAAAACTAGCAGTGAGTGCACTATTTTTTAACCAGTTCTGTGTGGAAACATCAGCTGCATGATTTGGAAGAATGTCAAGCCCCTTACACCTTAGGATGCTGTATATTTTCCCTCCTCCAGGGTTGCAGCGAGCAAGTGCAAGAGCACCTTCTCCATACAGGAGGGATTTTGAAGCCAAGCTGCGCAATTTCTATCGAAAACTTGAAGCCAAAGGGTATGGGCAAGGTCCAGGGAAAATTAAGTAAGTATTAAAATCATTCAGTTAGTCTAAGGGGACATAGCTTTGTCTTTTGTCATTCACTATCCATGAGGACAGGGATAGGGAGTGTAAAACACCCTGGAGATTGCATTTTTTTACATAACCTCAGGGAAAGATAAGATCTTCATATACTCTGCAAAAGAGTGACCTTCAAGAGGCTTTTGTGTGGAAGTTTTCTTCTTAAAGATTCGTATTCTCTTACTCTCCCATTTCTTGCCTATTTAACAGGGATATTCATATTCCTATCTATAATTTGCCAGTAGGAGAATTATCCTTACAGGCAAACACTCACCAGATATTAATAACAGTTATATCATTGTAATGGTGGGATGACTCCAAATTCTTTGGCTCTACATAGCAGTAGATGTGTATAACTCAGGGTA
This sequence comes from Ammospiza caudacuta, assembly GCF_027887145.1. Lineage (NCBI taxonomy): Eukaryota > Metazoa > Chordata > Aves > Passeriformes > Passerellidae > Ammospiza > Ammospiza caudacuta. Next base: position 52,923,609 of record NC_080593.1, on the reverse strand, counting down.
TCAGTGTAACTCAGGGCCAGAACAGGATCCTACACAAATTAGTCTGTACATGCAGGTTTAACTTTCCATAGTTCTTTGTGTTGATAGCCCTCCTGGATTTGAACTGGAGAGATTTGTGCCAGTCTTCATGTATTTGGGGTTTTCTGTCATTTGATTGTGGAGTTTCTTTCCATATATCTTGTTAGCTGGCTTTTGAGTCTGTACCAACTTGTGCTCAATCTAGTTATCCAACTTTGCCAAAGGCTGTGGGCTGTTTCTAAGGTATTTCCTGGGCATCTGGTTGAATTTATGCCTCAGGTTGGCTTCCTACCAAAGGACATCTGTTATGGAAAAAATAAAAGTATGAAGCCAAGCAATTTATTCCAGGCAAATGTCATCAGCAAAATGATCTTATAGAGCTGAGGAGTGTTAGCTGGTGGTTACCCCTTTTGGTGTCCTGCTAAATGGGTCCAAGGCAGACACTAAATATATTTTAGAAGGTCTGTTTTAAAGTGTCCGTGAACATATGAACAAGAAGGGTTTCTTGCACAGATGGTGTGTAAAAGTACTATCCATTAAGTTGTTGTAGATATTAGTAAGGGAATGAGAGATGTGTTGTATAAACAGAGGCTGATAACTCCCTTTGCTTCCCCTGCCACAGAGGCAGTATGTCCATGGACATTCACTGGATTAAATCCAGGAAGTGTTTGAGGCCAATTCCGGAAAGCTGGGACTTCATATACAGAGGGAACTCACAGCCCCCTCTACCGCATAAATTTGTACATATGGGTGTTGCGGAGAGTCTTAGCAGCAGAGCTTTGAACCTAATCATGGCACTGTGAAGGAATTCACCTTCAGGGCACATAGAAAAGCCAGTGGAAACCCGTAATGGTGAAGTAGCACGGGCACCAGCAGATGCCATTTTATGAACTTCTCTGAGAACCAATGTCTCTCTTTATAGGTGTTGTTTACCTCCAGCCTCACAGGCTCCCGCAAGACCCCATGATCAGATCTTTGTTTCCACCTCCCTTTGCAGGTTGATTATACGGCGTGACCACCTGCTGGAAGGCACCTTCAACCAGGTCATGGCGTATTCCCGCAAGGAGCTCCAGCGCAACAAACTCTACGTCACGTTCGTCGGCGAGGAAGGGTAGGGAACCACACAATGCTCTCAGCTCTGAGGCAGCTGCTGTGTTGCAAAACAACAAGTTGACTAATGCTGAACTGCTCTTGCTATGTAATGTTTTTTTTGGTTTTGTTTTACCCCTGAGTAAGTGATTCATCTTAATCAAGGCAAACATTTGTTAAAAATAACAATAACAATAATACTTCATTTTCCTCTAACACCTTCCGTCTAGATGTCTCAAAGTGACATTTTAAGTGGTTAAATCTATTGTCATCTTGTTTGCTGTAGTTTTTTTGTCAGGCTGGAAGGGAAAACTCAACTCCAGGCCAATATTTACACACTGAATCGGGCTGAAGGCTATAGCTAGAGACCAGACCTTTATCCAGTTTGTTACTCTAACTCTACACAGTAGATCTGGTTTTGCTTTAAAAATTTTAGCTTTGCATGCCAACTAATGATCATTTGTTATCCATATGTGGATTTCTTGTTTCCATCTTAAGTGAGAAGCATTAATGCTGTTTAGTCCTTAAAATTTAATTCGTGCAGTTGGAATCTGAAAGCAATGGAAGTTTCCTGAGAAGGCCTTTTCTCAGGGAGCTTCGTACAACTCTTAAAATCCACGAGCCATTTTCGTATGATGAAAGCCAACCCCATACCTTTTGTTTGTAAGCACAACCTTTCAAATCCACCCTGGCTCACCTCAAGAACTACATTGTAGTTGAGGGTTAATCCACACGCTTTTATAATGGAAAGATATATGACCATTATGTGTGTGTTTCCAGTGTGCCATAGGACAAAAGGCATGAAATTGTATTTCAGTAGCTTTGCATGTAAAGTTTCTTTTGTTCAAAAACCATGTGTGTAGGATTTTGGTCCCAAATGTATCAGACAGTATCTGAGGCAACTCTCAACATGTCCAGCAAATGCTGACACTCTCAGCTCTGAGGTGTCATGGCAAGTGAAGGGCTTCTGTCCCTTGTCTTGGGACAGGTTATGTACAATGGGAACAGAAGTTGCCAGTCTCAAAGAGAGTCACTTGGTGACCTCAGTATCAGGGTTTTTTCACTCTTACTTTTCATTATCTATGGATTCAGTATTGTGTAACAGAGGTCATCTTTCACAGCTGATCTTGCCTCTGGCCTGCAAGTAAAGCAGAAACATGTAGCACACTTCAGTTTATGTTCTAGGAATAGCATTCTGGAATGCTAATACTGGCCAAAGTCATATTGTTTTGTGTGTGGCATGGTGTCCTCAGGAGAAATTACAAACCAATTTGATGTGCAAATTCATTCATTTTTCACTGATTGATTTACATCTGAAGATACATTCCTCTAGGGTTTCTGCTGCTTAATGCTAATATACATTCTGCTGGAAGGACTCCAAGATGCCAATTCCCTACTGATGAGTTGATGCTCTATGGCCACGTGATGCTGTATGGGCATAGCTTCCCACAGTTCAAAGAAAAAGGCCATTGAAAATTAACTATAAAGGCTTTATGATGAGTTAGTGTGTTGCCCAGAAATGCAGTAGCTAGTCTCCCATTGGAGGTTTTTGAACATAGACACACCTTGTTTGTAGTTCTCCAGCCATTATCAGGCTTAACCCAGTACATTGATGTCCATGGAACCAGACCTGGTCCATGGATGGCACTGGTGGGTCATGTGGGCTTGTTATCATCCTCTTTTACAGGTGTAGCTTTCATGTCATCACACGATCCCAGAGCTAAAGTTCCTCAAAGAGAGCACTGAATCTCCAGACATAAAACACAGGAGGATGAGCCTGTCTGCCCTTTGCCATATTTCTAGTTGCACAAATCAATCATTCAGCCCCTTTCACTTATGCTTCTATAACTCCATAGCACAGACCATTCCGATCCAGTTGCAGAGCTTTCAACTTACTTTACAATTGTTAAGTAGAAGGAATAGTGTCCACCTCAGAAAATCTTTTGGCACACGTGATATATGGCTACAGATCATTTCTTCATATTGCTACACGTAGGTTTATTTTAGATTGAAAAAACCTACTCACCATTATTAGAGAATGATCTGTTTTTTAATAAATCCACCACGTTTCTCATTTAAAGCATTCAGGAAAAATTTTAGTCTCGTTTTCCTTTTGTTTTCCAAGTTGAGTGTAAAAAATTCAAGGGAAAAAAAGAGGCTTTCTATGGAGCAAATTCATACAACAGCAAAGCTCAATTTAAGGTGTACCACATGAAAATAACAGAAAGGGCTTGGATCGAACAAGCAAGGAATTCTGTCTTAAGAGACACAAGTCTGCTGGGATTTGGTCTTGTTCTATATGGTTTCTGTAGCTAAAAAAGCATCCTTGGGGCTAGATTTGGGTACATCTCAGTGTAGGAGGGTCAGAGCGATTTCTGCTTTAGCCCAGGCTTTGTGGTCTGTGAGCCCAGGTGTTAATAGGCAGTTCAAACCCACTCAATAGAAAGCTACCCTTCTGCTGGCCCTGCTGGCCAGGCAGCTGAGGCAAGGCTGAGCCTTGTACATCCAGTTTGCTAAGCTTTTGGAACACAGGAAAGTAAACTACTTAATGTGTCCCAGTTATGATTCCTCCCAGATCAGACTGGATATTGGTGAAGTTTTGGCATTGCAACTTGTTCAGGAATCAAGTTTTGAGACTGGATATTGGTGAAGTTTTGGCATTGCAACTTGTTCAGGAATCAAGTTTTGAGAGGAGAGATAAATCATGTTAGAAACACTTGACTGCACAGGCTGCTGTACTAAGACAGCACCCAATGTAGGCAAACCCAGGAAATCCACTCAAATGGTAGGGAGCCTCATTTTATCTTTTCTACCTTTTTCTTTCCAGGTTGGACTACAGTGGCCCCTCCCGAGAATTCTTTTTCCTTCTGTCTCAGGAGCTCTTCAATCCCTATTATGGGCTGTTTGAGTACTCAGCCAACGACACCTACACTGTACAGATCAGCCCCATGTCTGCCTTTGTTGAAAATCACCTGGAATGGTAAGAACATTTTATGCAGAGCTGAACAATTGTTCCAGAGCAATAAAAACATGGAAAAGCAAAACAAAAGCTCCCAGTTTAGACTGGAGTACATACAAATATTGCTAATTCTGGGAAGAGGTGGGGAAGTAGGTTGTGAAAAGGAAGAGATGAACTAAGCATAAATACAAGATCAGGCTCTGAAAAAGCAGTTGTGATGAAGTACTACTATTAAAATATCCTGCTGGCATTACTTGGGACTTGATGTTTGCAAACTTCTGTGTGAACATAAAAAGGACAGGGAGAAGAGCTCTGCTTAATCTAGTCTTCATCTTCCTGGTGCCTTTCTAAGAAGAGCCAGTATGACTTTCTATACATCACACAGCATTGTGTTTTTAAGCTGTGTAGTGTTCTCTGAGACCCACATTGCTGCTCTGTTACTACCACAGGCCTTAAAAAAGGCCCAGAGAAAGCAGTGTCCCTTTTCTTCCCTAACAGTGTCCCTGCTTGTCTGGGGCAAGGCCGTAAGAGTGAGCAGATATTTTAGCTTACTAAGTATGTAGACGAATTTCTGATCTTGTTTCTTTATCAAAAGTTCTGAAAGCATATTGTGATGTCCTCATTTTCTCTTTCTGCCTTCAGATCTGTCTGTCTTTGGGAGTTGTTTTCACTTTGGTAGTTTCAGATGTGGTTAAGTGAAGCATAGGCTCCGAGCCCCGGGCATCACTTGGTCCCTTGTGGGATTTCATTGTGTCAAAGAAGTGCTGCCACATGGACTTGTTCCTATGATGGTTTTCTTTGTCAATCTTACTGGCTCCTCTCAGAGATCCTTTTCTTAAAATGGGAGGCAAGCCCCTTTTAAATTGCAAATAGTACATGTTCCTTCACTCTTGTGAACAGATCCCCCTTTGCTTGGCTTACAGCAGGTGGGAGATCATAAGCAGTTGTGCTGTCACCACTGTTAAAGTTACCCAGGGGAAAAGGAATGTTGCTTGGGACTAGCATGGTTTCTAAATTGTTGGAATTTTTTTTGTATTATCATTTCCAGCAGTGGAGCTAACAATGATCTTTGCTTTAGAGTGTTTCTCTACTGACATGAGCAGGAGGAGAGCAGCTTGATTCTTACAGCTTGTTCACCTCCCACTGCAATCCTGTTCATTAGACATTATCTGGAGCCTTCCTAGTTTTCAAGAAGAAATAAAGTCTGTCCTGTGTCCTACCTTAACAGACAGCATGGATAAACTTCTGATTTAGGAGGCTGTTATTTGTGGAGATGCATTTTGACTTCCAGGCAGAGAGCCAACTAGGCAGGTGCAAACCCACGATCATTCTGCCCACATAGTGATAAAGTTTTTTCATAGCCTCCTCTGTGTCCAGAGATGGTGTTGCCATGTTATCTCAGCAGCAGGTAAAACGTGCCCTTGGCTCTCATGTGTTATAAACACTGTCCTAGCAAAGAGTTGCAGTTTTCTTAAATGATAAATTCTACTGCAAAACATATATTCTGTGTTTGATCCCTTCATTTTGTTCTTCTGTGCCTTGGGAGATTTTAACATGAAAGAGGCAGGTTTTTAAAGGTGTCCTGGGTATACAGAACAGCAGAAAGAACACCTAATATGATTTTCCTGTAGCAGTTAGCATTTAACTCAAAAATCAACAGCAGTTAGACACATGGGCTGTTTCTCCAACTGCACATATCAATCCAGCTTCTTGCATGCAGAATGTTATTTGGCCTTCAGACATTTTGTTTTCCTATTTTTAAGAAGATAAATTTGGCCTCTTGGCCTGCAGAAGGAAATAATGCTATGAATGAAGAGGCTTGCACATGCAATATTGTAAATAGGGCAAGATTGCATGACCCAAGGGAAAGATAAACAATCCAGTCTGTGCTTGGAAATATTTCATGAACCTGTTATGGAAATAATTGCCTGAGACCAGCAGTTTATAATTAGCCTGATAGGTTTCATGATTGGCTTGTAGATATCTAGACATTCTAAATGTTTCTATACTGTGTGACTGATCTCAGCTATTCATTTGTAACCCTAGAGTTCTATGTTCAGAATTCTGTGCAGCCAGCAAAGATAGGAATTGGATCAACCTTCTTGAAACTGAGTACAGTTTTCCCATTAAGGCTTTACAAGCTAACTTCTGTGAGGACTCTGTACTAACTGCCTTGTTGCTGTTTGTTCCTGAGGAATGAGGTTTTCTGGTGTTCCCAGGCTTTCTTCATTCTCATCAAAGTCAGAGCTAGAACTTCTGTTTCTCAGATTTACTTGTTGATAAGATTCCAGCAGAGCCTTCTCCCTGTCACATGCCAGAAATAGACATCACTTTCCTGTTCTCAAATCGGTTATGAAGCACCAGCTAACACAGATGAATCAGTCTGAGGGTTCCAGGGTCACAGGTAATTAATATTCATAGTCTTTTCAAAGCTTGAAGTCTGATGTCAGTCATGAAAACCACACAACCACAATTGGGTTAGATTTGCAGATTTCTTCAACTGGTTGGTATGGTTTTTGGTGCTGTGGGGCTTGTTATTTATGTGAAATCTACCCTTGGCATGTTTTTCTCTCTGGTACTTCTGCAAGACCTCTCCAGACACAGATATTTAAAGAAACAGAGCTAGTAAAAAAAATGCTTTCAAAATTATTTTACATTTTCTTAAGTGAACAGTGATAAATTTGAGATAAATGCAAGAAAATGCAAAGATGTGAAGTTTTATTCATATTGGCAGGATGGAGAAATGCACTGCTCCTTTTCCACAGCCTAAAAGTTACAGTTCTGCCCCTTTTAGTGGCTTATTTCATGCTTTGCTCTTTGTACAAACAGCATTCTGAGTCCAAAATGAGCACATCAAAGCACAGACTAGTTGTATGTATGCCAAGTTAAGAAAGAGACATAATGACTGGAAAATATTTCTCATTTATGGAGAAACTGAGATTTAACACCTTTCCTGCAAGCTTCCATTGAATAAGACTTTTTCCTTCAGTTGACATATGTGCATACTGAACACACAAAATATAAGATATCACACATTTTTAAAGTTAAAATATTTTAAATCCCTTTCTATCTGAAAGGACAGGTACAACTCCTAGACCAAAGAAGTTTGATGATATGTTTTTATCTGCATGCTACAGAATGTACCTGAAGCTCATAGCCAGAAAAGCTGCTTTTAATCCGTGCCAGTAATGAGCCATTCTGTCTGGTCTAGGTAAATGTGTCTAGCTTTTTGCCTAGATATTTGAAAACATCTTCTGAAATACACCCCCACTGGAGGTACTTCACCCTTTTCCACACAAGTGGGCAAAATGTGGAACAAAAGAAAAAAATGTGAAAACAAGCCCAGCCTCTGCATAAAAAGCCAAATGGCCTAGACAGAAAAAAATCTTTCACAGACATTCATTTGGAGATCTGAGGGATCTTAACTTGAAACATCTTTTTTCTGTGTTTTCATTGTGAATTAGTAACAGCATGGGTTTTTGTAATAGTAAGCATTTGTGGACCTTGCTGTGACATTTATGCAGCCAGAGAGCAGCACCCCAGTGCTACAGTTATCTTAGAGGCATTTACAGCTTGCTAATCATACTTACCATTTTGTATCCGTCTCAGAGAAGCCCTGTTGTATTTTCTTTGTTTTAATTCATATGAAAATTAATGCATTTGTTTATCAGACCCTTTAGAAAGTTGAAGACCTGTGAGTAAAATGTTTTTGTTCAGAATCCTGCTGAAGGCCACAGACATGATAGACCCAATGCTCAGATCTCCAGAAGCTGTAGATTATTGCTGGCCACGTTGTCCTAATGAACTCTATAACTTGATGTTCATTTAAAACTGCTTTGGGATAGAACTTTCTTCATTCATTTCCCATAATGAATTTTCTTTGTTCTCTCCAGTCCTCCTTCTCATATTCTTGTCTGTGCCACTGAGCAGAGTCAAACAGAAGACTTGCATTTATATCTGCATCTCACTCTGCAGGCAGATGGAAGCCTGGTGCACCCATTCTCCATGCAGACAGGATCTTGCTTTCCCTGTGCTCCAAGTCAGCTGACATGGTCACTGCAACTGGCTGAGCTGAGCAAACACATGCTGTCTCCCATCAGGGCTGATTGCTTCAGGCATGGCAGTGCCTCTCTTGCTTTTACGTGTTCTGGCACACAGGCAAAGGCAGCTCCCTTTGCCTACACGATGCTGTGGGGGCAGAGCCCCAGCCAACCTCTGAGGATCCCTTTTATTTATTTTGTGTAAATGAGAAACCACATAACCAGCACTATCCATCTCTAGCGTGCTAGAGAATGCAGGGTGTTGTTTTTTTTCCGTTTTTTTGTTATAATAAACCCAAGGAGAACTGAGAATGTTGCAACTTCAGCTGTCTTTTCTCCTTAGAGAGCTTGGTTGGTTTTCTTACCCCAGTTTCCTTATGAGTTGTGCCTTGTGCATTTGCCCTGCCTATCCATCAGACAGATTCCTAATCAGTTTTAAGACCTGTCTGACAGGAAGGTAAATGTCTTGAAGATAATAATTTCCTAAAAGCTTTGTCAAACTTGTGTCTGTGAGAAGGACAGATCCACGGAAGAGTGGCTCAGAGAGGTGGGGGGAGAGCTCAGCAGGGATGTGTGCTGTCTGTCCTCACAGCTGGCCAGGCAGCATAAGTAAGCCGACAGGTCCATCCCAGGCACAGGATGCAAAGCAGGCACATTGTCTTGCTTGGTAGCTCGGGGATGTGAGGCAGAGCTGTGCATGCTCAGGGGAGACAGAAGGGAGAAACTGGAGATACTCCAAAGCCTGGGAAGTGCTAGCAGAAATGTGGAGGAGGAACTGGAGCTACTGCAGTGTGGTAATGTGGGGCCATCAGAGGCAGATCTATAGGAAACAAACCTCCGATAATCCTTCTACACAGAGATTTACTTATTTCAATTAAAGTGTTTTTAAAGAAAGTGACAAATTGCCTTATGAGCTAATGGGTTGTATTCCAATGCAGACCAGCTCATGGGATGGATTTAGACACAGTCCCTGGCTCTTTATAGAAACAGTGGAGAAATGTAGTCACAGCATCTAAGCAGGAGGTCTGGAAACAGCCATTACTCCTCTCCACAGACTGAAGGGAGCTCTTGGGAATACGTGGTCTGAATTACTCAGGAATCTCTCTGACTTTTCAGCTGTTGTGGCAGGCAACCTACATAGGGCCCAATACCTGCTCAGTCAGGGAGTTAGAAACACTGAGTCTGGTTTTGGGCTTAAAAGGGCTACTTGTGTGGGTCTGCATTTGGGGAAGGAATTAGTTTAGGAGACCAATTTTGCAGCTGTCTTGAAAGGGTCTGTTTGTGCTAAACATTGAAAAATCATCCCCTAAAAACTCAGATAATGCACCCCAGAGTGAGGCATCAAGCTACATCCAGTTGTTTTTGAAATTAGATGATTGCCTGGTTGCCTCAGTTTCCATCTGAAGAGATTTCCTAGTATGTAATCAACTTGAATTCCGTTTGATGTACAGTACTGCTTGGAACTGCTTTGAAATTTTCAGATGAAAGGCACCATAGAAAACCAAAGCATTTAATGTTATGTTAGACCATAAATTTTAATTACTAGCAATATCTTATTTTAAATAAATTATGTCTGCATGAGAAATTTTCAAGCACTATTGTAAATCTTCTGGACAAGAATTATATTAAAATAAATGTGCAGCTGAAATAATTTATAAGACCTTTTCACTGTGTGAAAAGGGTATGTTACTGAAATGCCTTCTTGCTGCTGTACTGTGATCTCTCTCAATGCCTCCTGTACTTAAGTAAACTTTGATTTTCCCATTAAGTTTGATGTATGACTGTATCACATACAGCCTGCCTCAACAGCTGGTTAATTATTTATTAAGGGTCAGGAGGAATTGGAAGATTAAAGGCAAACCAAAAATGAAGGAGAAAAAAACATTCTTCCTAACTGAGCTTGTACAGCAACCATTTTTTCTTTTAGAAAAGGTTCTGCTTTATATTTACCTTACTCTTGACTTTCTCTCTCTTACTAGAGAATTTTTTCCAAGATCTTTTGAGGATCAAAATGGTTTTGCTTTATGAGTTGAAAGAAGAGATGTCTCTCACAGTCTCTACCCCTTTTCCCTTCCCTGAGTCTCAGAGTCTCTCTAGCACTTCTTCCAAATTAGAGTTTGATTTGAGGGAAAGGCGGCTCTTCTGTTTTGTTCTGTATTTACAAAAGTCATATTTATGGGTTTTTCCCTTGCTTAGGGCCATTTAGTCTTTTGCAATGCTGCAGATTAAATCTGCCCATGGTAGGGAGGCTTCCCATGAAAATCTCTGTAGTTCTGCACCTTGCATGTGGCAGAGGAGAAAAGCGTAAGGTCCAGGCTGTCCCCAGGCACGTGGGCCTGCAGGGAAGCAGCAGGATGGGCAGTGATTGTCTGTGTATTGGTAGTGGTGAAAAACTCCCTGGGAGTGATGAATGTTGTCGTATCTCCTGTCCCAGTCCCACTGGAATGGCAAGGCTGAGCTGTCACTATGAAGTATTGCTCAGTCATCATTCCCCTCCTTATTTCTCACTGTGTTTTATTCAGACTTCAGCAAGGTAAAGAAAATTCAGCTAAAGCAGGTGCAGAAATTCCCAAGATAATCTTCTTTCGTAAGCAACACAATTCATACATCAAAAGAAAGACTGCTTGTAGAGCAATATTGTTTTCAGTAAATCACCCAAATTCATTTTGGGTATTTTTGAGTAGCAAAGGCATTTCTGTTTCCGTAGCCTCTCCCTGGGATGTTATGAAAGTTAGATGTTTCATTTGTTCATTGAAAGTTGTTCTTAGTTTCAGTATGTTACCTTAGTGTTACATTGAATTCCAGAAAAGGGGAATATTAAAGATTTAATTTTATCTGATATGTATGTTTTTGAAGGGAGAAATGTAATGTTTGTCAGTTTGCCCCAGCTTGGAAGAGGAACATTTTTCAAAATTCCCATAAAGTTATGGAGGATGAGAAAAATCCTAAGCTGTTCACCCTCTATAAGAAAAGTTCATGTGATAGCAAGAATACAGAAGTATACATTCAGTATCTCGTGGCTCATTGAAGGAAGCTTTTTACACTGTGACTTATTCTTCCATTCCAGAGAATGGCAGACTAGAAACTGGAATTATTTAATTGTGTTGGAAAGATTTGTAAAGAAAAGTAAAAAAATTTTCTTAGGCTTCAGAACACAAATGCAAACGTTCTGCTATTCTGCATGTTCCCAGAAGAGGATCAGAGTGGTCAGTTTGCAGTGGTATTAATAAAAGTTGGAAGTATTCAATGATTTGCAAAACAAGACTTGTAAGAGACTGCCCAGCAATTCATGGCATGTCTGAATATTAATAAAAGTTGGAAGTATTCAATGATTTGCAAAACAAGACTTGTAAGAGACTGCCCAGCAATTCATGGCATGTCTGAATATCAGCACACAGATTTCTGACATTACTCAATTGAGAATCCTCATCCTGAGAGACAGGCATCCTTAGCTGAGTTGCAGCACAGTGCAGACCCAAGTGTGTGGCTTTGGACAGGGGTGGCAAGTCCAGAGGGCTCTGCACTGCCTGTGAGCTGTTTGCAGTTAGCTCAAGGATATCTGCATCACCTCTCACCATGCAGGGTAAACATTCCTGGGTGCTTACCAGGACTTTATGATGAGCAGTCTCTCTCATGCTTAAATACCCCAGAGAGGCTGGAAAGGATGTGCCTCCTTTGAGAATAAGTCAGTTATTGTGGCTGCAGTGTTTGTAGTTAGCCATTGAAGGAAAATGTGCAGTCATGCAGCTTGTGTTTTTATGACCCTCATGTCTGGCAGATGACTAAATCTGTGATTTCCCTGTAGCTTGACTAGTTTGTTTCAACACATGGCAAAGCTATGGAAAGCAAACATAAGTCATATGATGTCTGAAACTTCACCAATTCATAGGTTTGTAAAGTGCCCACCAACAACTCTTCCAAAGTCTTTGACTGAGAAATCAAAGTCTTTGATGAAAATGTACTTTTGCTTGTTTGAAATAGAACAACCCATAAGCATCAAACTGAACTGATCTATGAGGAACTGATGATACACTGATAAACATATAAAATGTCAAATAGACTAAACAACTAAAATGGAGAAGGGACTCAGAGGACTGTGATTCCATTGCTCTCTCTATCACTTGTTCTCTGGATACCTTCAGATAAGGTATTCTACTTTTGTATTTAAGTTTTGTCAATTTTCATGTGAAATATTGGCACTGATCTCCTCTGGAAGTTGATCTCTCTGCTTTGAAATTCCCGGTAAGCAATAAAGTCTAGGATCTGAGAATCACAAAATGTAGGGGTTTGTTGTCTGCTAGCCAGTAGTTCATACCTCGGTGTGTATCCCCTCCATAGCTGCTGGGCAGAGGAGTGTTTGCCAAGAGTCTCCCAGGCCAGTGTGTCTCATCCCTTGTACCAGCAAGAGAAGCTAAAGGCAACCTGGTGCTGATGGAGGTTAGTGGTGCTCGTGCTGCTGTGTTCTGGCAGGGGTTCTCTCACAGGGGGATGACTGTGCATCATAGTCATGAGGCTGAGAGCTGGCTCTGCAAGCAGAGATGGCCACTTCAGCGCTTGCACACTCCTCCTCTCCTCCTCCAAACCCCTGCATTCGTGGAACCTGTTACTGGTAAAATGATACCTAGCATAGATTTCTTCTTACAGAGGGAGACCATGTTCATTTTAAATCTCCTTACTAGTTTAAAGGCAGACCTGGAAATCAGCTCTCTGCTTCCAGCACTTGGTGTCTCTGGTGCTCAGACAGCCCATGACACCGAGGCTGGTGTGCCTGCCATGGCCCCATGCAGAGGAATTCCTGCTCCTGCAGTGAGAACTTCTGGCACAGTTCAGCTGATGTGCAAGAAGGCAGTGCCAGCAACTCCAGTGTGGGCCTTCCTGACTTGGCTGCAGTGCTGAGCTAATGCAGCTGGAGCCCTTTGTCCTGTGAGCGTTTATCTGGAGCTACTGTGCGGAGGAAAGGAACCATCTGATGGATTGTGTTGAAGAGAAACCCAAGGGGATTTTATGAATTTCCCTTATCTACATTATCTTTGCCTCTCATTTTTCTGGATAAAGCAGAATAGCCTGCAGCTTTTGCCATAAATTCATGCTTTCTTCTCTGTGACACAATTAGTCTTTTAACCTTTTCTTTTGTGGTGGATATAGCCAGGATATAAGAAAGATTAAAAGATATTCTGAGTGAACAAATGGCTAGATTAGGGACAAGGAAAAGACTTGAAGGATCTGATTAGGTTAAATAAAGAAGCAATAAGGTTTGGATTATCTCTTTGTTTTTCAGTTGCTGGTAATTTAGGCTTCAGGAATGGTTTGAGGTTTAGTTGCTAATTTAGGATGCATGAGCTCCAGAGATTTAAAAGGACATGGATAGCTCACATTTCCATCACATGTAAGCAATAGTTCTTTTTCATGTGGCTACTCCTTGGTACTAAGAAATGTGTTCTACTTGCAGATAGATCCAGAGAATGGAAGTAGGACTTACTGAAGTGCCAGTAATGTACTGACCTTTTGCAGCAGAAAATATATGCACAAATTAGCAATAAAATGAGAGATTGACTCACATAAAGTTACTCATCATATGAAACTCTGGTGCCCACCAAAACTAAAAATATCTAAAGAAAGGCTTGTTTTCATCTAAAGAAACTTATCTGTTCAGTATTTCAAATGTAAAGGAATTTTATTCGTACCAATTTGCTTTTCTTTCTGAAAATAATTTTTCATCCTTTTTCTTTTCTTATTTAATTTCAGTTCTTGGGTGATGCACCTATATTTCTCATCCTTTCTGAGCACTATCTTTGTATTTTATGACACTGCACAAGCAGGTTTGCTGGACTGTTCCACTTTACAGTAGGGGCTGCTTAAGAGAGGCTAGTGCTTTCTTAAATGAGTGTAACAAATTTCCTTGAAAATATCAATAAAACTCCTAAGTTTTATAGGCATAATAAGCAGATAGGATTATCAAAGAGAGGCTCATGGAATATGCTTCTTGATCTTTTGATGCCTGAATGAAATGCCTTGGTTCTGAGTAGCATGTATCCTCTATTAAATCCCAGTCACATTTTCTGGGGCAGCAGGAATCAATCCCTGTAGATTCTTAACTATTTAAGGTTCATCAGTTTCCAGGGTGGAAATCTGCACACACAGTTGGTCCATGTTAGTAGTCCTAAATGTTTTCTTTAAATTTTAATTGAAAAATGGGTTGAAAAAATGAAGCTTACCTGACAGAGTTTTCTGTGGTTTCACAGTGAGGAAGTATGGAGTTTCCCCTTACAAACTCAGTCAACCTGGAATGAAAACCTGGAATGAATTTTGACCATATATGAGATAAGATCCATTTCAGTATTTAGAACATAATGCACAGGAAGTAAAACCAAAACCTGGTTGGGGTGAGTCATTACCATTCCTTCAAAAGAAGCTTGTAGGGATCTAGTGTAAGCTCTCATGTGGGATGCCAGTGTAGTTAGATACTGGAGTCAGTGCAGCATTGGGAGATGCTGTGCAAATGTGACCCAACACTGTATCTTGGTCTCTCTAAGATCTTGATCTCTCTAAAGAATCTTCATATTAGAGATGGATATAAGAAAAGAAGATGAGCCAACAGTTCTCCTGTTACTCCTTACATTGGAATTCTCCTCTATGACTAATTTAGGAGTTATTTTACCTTTTCTCTTTAATGTGCTAAGACTTCATGAACTTCTGTCTCCAGCATTTGTAAGAGCCATTCCTTTCATATTAATGACACATGAGGTCATCAGGTTCCTGAACTGAAGAGGCATGGTGCTGGAATGCCACAGCATCCACCTCTGAACCTGCAGACACACGGAGCACATTTGCCACAAGGCCAAATGACACGGTGGCAAAGAGGAGTCTGCAGAGTTTGCAGATGCAAGTCAGATAAAGAGAACACGTGAGCTGTCCCAGCCTGCATGGCTCAGCCTTCCTGACAGAAGAATGCTTCATGTCATCCCATTAGCCCCTTCAGATGTTCTTTCATTTGAGTGAGCAGGGGTTACATGTGCACACCAAATTAAAGAAAGGCATTTGTTAATGAGGGCTGATAGACAGAGGTGTGGATTTGATCCACTGACAAGGTTTTGTAGAGGTGACCTGATCTTCTGCTAGATCATTTCTCTGTAGGTGTAGCTCATGTAGCACATGTTGGCCATGTCCTGCACTGAGCCAACACAAGGATGGGTACTTCCAACATCTAGACACAGACCTCTGGAGCATGTGCCTGACACACTGCCAGTATTGCTTAAAATTCTTAATGTATGAGTCCAGGCACAGTTGTTGTAACTATCTTGGTGGTCGACTCTTTTTGCAAAATACACATTCTTACCATTTTCATGCATTAAAAGAAGAAGTTCTTTTTCTAAAAATTGCTAGTGCTGGTGATAACACCAAAATTCAGAAATCATAGACTCAGTACATCTTCCTCTGCATGTTGTGTCCCCCTTCATATCAAAAGATTGCAAATCACAAAATTTTAGACTATAAAAATTGATTTTTAATTCCTTTAATCAGCAGTTTCTCACCTTCAGGTTGTTCACAAGTGTCTTCATAACAATGGTACTTTTAACAGTGCTTTAAACAAGCTGTACCACAACCTCTTGAATCCATGATGCTCAGTTTCCTACAAACTTTTGTTTCATGACTGAATTCTCTGTTGTCTAATGAGATGCATGCTCAAGGTGAAGTATTTGCCATGACGGTGCCTTTATAAATATTTTCCTCTTGTTAGAATCTCTGGTATCCATAACGATTGAGATTACATCCAGTCTCTCCCACTGTGAAAGGACTAATAGGCTCTCCAGGTGGATCCACCTGACAAATATCATTTGTCCTCAGAGGAGCTGCCAAGGACAGAAACCCTGGACCACAGTGTAGCCTCGTTTGCTCAGCTTGTCTTTCAGGTGGCCAAAAGTTCATCTGCATGATTAAACAGTTAGGAGTTTTAAAACTGGTGCAACAGAATGTGTACATTTCACTTACAGAAAGCAAATCTTGTGAAAGTGACATTTTCAAATTTGATGTGAACCATGCTATATTTATATCTCTCAAGCCCTACTTTGAATATTTTTTCACAAGCTACTGTACCAAGAAGGGCACATTTAAATGCAGCTGATGTATTTGAGTGATATAAGGTTTGCAGGATTTTCAATCTTTTTTATTTAATCAGGTGCATCCTCTTTTTAGGATTTGAAGTTTCTTACACCACACCTAATTTAGCCCACAAGGCATGGTTCCCAAGGCATTACCAATAGAATGATAAAGACTGTTCTTCCTCAGTACACACAGATCACAATCTTTTCAAGGTGTATCGTTATCCATCTGAATCCAAGGAAAAACTGTCATATGAAGTAGAACTCCATTCATTGAACCATTAAGAGAGAGCCCTGTACCAAATTGTGGGTCACTGTGGGTCCTGCCTTGCTCTGGTGCTATATGATAAGGACCAGAGTACTTAAATCTCCTGTGACTCAGCTGCAGTGGGAGGAAAATGTATTGCCTAGTTGCTGCTTCAGCATGGATTTGTCTCTCCCTGAGCACATGAATATGCAATAAATATTCACAGAGCCCCATCCAGGGGAGTGAACCTGTTATTTTGCAATGGGCTGTTGTGGCTGCTTCAGGGGCACCTGAAGCCTCCAGAAGGAAAAGGAATTAGCTGGGTACAGTGGAAATTTCTGCAAATGGGTCAAAGAGTAGTGCTGTTAACAGCTAGAAAGCAGGTGCACACAATGTCTTTTTTGAGTGGACGAACAGTGTCAATAGGCAGTCAAACCAGAGCAGCTCCACTGCTCATTAATTCTGTCTCTCGTTCCACCATTTCCTGTTCATTAACTCCCTCCTGCATTTACCCTCTTGCTGGAGCACATTACTCAGACTCAATCATTGTCTCCAAAAGGGAAGGGTGTTGAAAGAAAAGGCCAGAGCAAGACCCTGCATTCCCCACCTCTCCCAAACTAGCTTTTCTGCTAGAAAGAAACCAAACAAGTATTTTACACTTCCTTGGAAAGATAAATGTAATTCAGGCTTAAGGAAGGTATGTGCCCTCGAGCCAGGATTTACCTTTGTGTTGCTTATTCTGTCAAGAAAACTTGTTTTGTTCTGAAAGGACTGTTTTACCCACCTCTAAATCTCACCCGTGCTCTAAATCTTTGAGGAAGAAATAAACACAAGAGTCTGGCTTTGTTTTAACTGGCTTTTTTAAGGAGGGCAATTTGTTTCTTCTTACTTTTTTGTAAGTTTTGATACTTTTTAAGTGGGACTGCTATGCTTGTCTGAGTGTAGTGGCAGCTTGATGAACTGAATGGACCCACACACAGATAAATTGTGTATTTGTTCTCTGAGAAAGACAGCAAATGGCTCCTGTTGATAGGTATCTGCTGACTTACCATGGTCCACGTTTCTCAGTGCTGGACCAGAGAAGTGTCATGTCTGGTCCCAGGCCCTGTCCAGCAGGGACAAGGGGCCAGAGAACCTTCTGCTACACCATTCTTCAGAAGAGAGTCAAGTGTAGCGCATCTCTGCAGAGATACCAAGGCTCTGTGCAGGGGCAGAAGGGTTTGTGGGCTGGAGAGCTGACTTGCCTTGGCCACACAGCACCATGTTTTTCTGGGGTGATACAGAGCTGCGAGGGAATACAGTCTGCAGCACAGCTTTTTTATCCATTGTATTGATAGCCATCAGCAGTGGCAATGTTTTATTAATTATTTCATCTCACTTATCCCATGTGTTTTTAGGCTGGTGTGCCAGGCTTGGACCTTTCACACAGAAATGCTGCCTGTGGCTTTGGGATGGTTTGATGCAGTTCTGCCACAAGGCACTGATTCAAATCAGGCTCTCCATTAATGGCCCCTGTAACATGTGCCCCTAGCTGTAAACACCTTGCTGTAGGTGCACAGCCCATTTGTGTCAGCTTTGCAGGAATGCCCTCAAAGCCATGCAGAAGAAAACAAGCAGCAAGGAGAAAAGGGATGCTGTTCACACATTCAGTCAGTTTCGTAGGAGAAGCCACATTCCCAAATCTTTCCTGGCAGTTCACTTTTGCTTTATTCCAGGTGGCTCCTGTCTGCCCAGTCCCACACAGCTGTGGGGTGAGCACTTGGTGAGGAACACCCCCAGCATTTTCATGCAGTGCTCACTTTCAAAACCTCCGGGGATGGAAGGGGGTGAAGAACAAAACCAAAAAAGCTGACACGCGCTGTTTAGGACAAACGGACTTGATTATGGGTCCTGGAGGTGCTATAAAAGTGACAGATTACAGGTTCAGCATTTCTGGGGTTTGAGCTGTCTGGCTTCCACTGTGCTTTCATTGTATCAGCTGCCCCTCGTTTCCTTGCCTTCTGCTGGAAGCGCTGCACTGAAGCACAAGTGAAGTGAAGCAGGCCCTAACTAGAGCCAACAGCTGCCTTTTGTTGCTGCTGTGGAAACAGCTGTGAGGGGTAATATAATCATTCTTCTGTGGCTGGTCAGCTGCATATCATAAGCACCTTTCCCAGATTCAGGGGACCCAGAGGCAGCTCCTGTGGTGATGTAAATGCTAATTGGGCCCACAGCAGGCTATTTTGTGCCCCATTTGACATACTAAGCACTTGTTGTTCTGTCCCGTGAGCATTCAGTTGATTGAACAGATATTCTTTGCCACCTTTAATACAATCAGACTCGTGTTTCATTCTTGTGCAGGACCGGTCTTTGCACTGATTCCTGTCAGCGGAAGGAATGGTTTCTACACTTTTTGATATATTTCTCATCTTTTGTGCAGTAAAACTTTTCTGTGTTACCAGTCAGTTCAGATTTGGAGTTCTCACATTTGGAGTGATGGATTTTTTCCTTTCTTACATGTAAGCAAGTCTTGAATGGCTGTTGGGGGTTGTTCTTACAAAAATCAAACTCACCTGGACTCACACCAGTTTTGTGGTTTTCCGTCTAAGATAATTGATTTAAAAGAAGGTTTGATGAAAAATATAGAATAAGTCATAGAAGAAATCATAGGAAGAAAAATTTAATAGATTATTATCACAAGTCACAGATTATAATGGGTAGGGTGCTATTTGAGTGTACCTGTAGTGGGACTGGAGGTGGTTGTTCTTAGAAACAAACACAGGAGTGTGCAAAAACTGAGAACAGCTGAGCAGCAAAATTTAGAAAGTGGTCTGAAACAGTGTGCCTGAACTTTAGATGCTGATATTAATGTGTCCTTGGTCACAACAGTTAGCTGAACTATTTTAAACAGTTTTCCCCTACCAGATCAACTCACTACCCTTTTAAAGTACTTTAAAGCCCCACCTCAGACAGGGTTGTAGCTTGTCAGAAACTGAATATGCTGAGTCTCCAAACATCCTTTGCACCTCTTTTGCGATAGCATTTTTTCTGCTGAGGTGGAGCATTATAATATTTCCTTGGCCAAATACTGTGTTGGATGTAGTCAGTGTACATAAGAACATTGAAAAAGAGATCACAGAAAGTGAGTGTTCATTGCTTTGGCATAGGAGAGCACATAACATGCCAGCTGCAGGTATGGCTACAGCAGGAGGTGCATCAAGGAAATCCATTATTGATCAGACATGGGAGGAGTGGCATTTAGTGTCTGCTCAGAAAAAAAAAATCAGGGAATAAATGTGAAAAACTAATTCAGAAACAAACAAACAAAAAAGCCCCAGTTAGTACCTGTGTAAGTTTCTATACTGGAAGTCTTGAGTTGCACTTCATTAACTCTGCATTTTTATTTCCCAGGTTCAGGTTCAGCGGTCGTATTCTTGGCCTGGCTCTCATCCATCAGTACCTTCTTGATGCTTTCTTCACAAGGCCCTTCTACAAAGCCCTGCTAAGGCTGTGAGTATAGCCCCACAACCATGCACAAACAGCATCCCACAGGGAGTCCTACAGAGACACAGACCCTTGGGGAGCTGCTTCGAGCACACTGACCTTCAAGTTCTTTCTGCTGTTGGGTTGTTGTTCTGCGATAGAAAATGAACACATTTTGATTTTACTTTGCTTCCTCCAAGAATTTGCCATTCATAAATACTATGTTGACAAAAATAAATAAGTGTGACATTTAGAAGCACACATCAGAAAGTTCTGACACGTAACTCCAGAGTTTACTACTGGTGAAAAGTTATTCAAAAGTTATTTCACCTTCAACCAGGTGGAAGACTGAAAAACATCCTTGATGGAATGAAACAAAATAATAAGGAAAAAAGGACAGAGGTTATATTAAGCAAAAATACATCATTTGTCATGCCTCACTGGTGGAGTAGCTTTTCATTCTAAAACATAACTTGGGATAATTAAGAATGTTCATGTAGATATAACCACGGAATGATTTTTTGGTCTTCTCTTGTCTTTTATTTTAGTAAGTGTAAGCTACCAAGAATACATTACTTTCAATTTGAAGTTTATCAGGTTTATTTAGATTGACAATCAGTCCCTCTTTAATTAATAGACTGAAGTAAAACAAGGTACACAAAATTTTTGCAACAATAAAAAAACCTATAAATATTAACTGAAGACTGCAATTAAATGCTAAAGAGCAGAATAAAGCTTAGCTGAAACAGTTCATCAATTAAGATGATTCCAAATCAGCAAAGATACCTGTCTTAGCAGTCCTTTAAGTTCTTTATCAAGTTATTCTTTGTTGGGTTTTTAGAAACCATTATTATTGCTGGGGTACAAACACTCATACCTAAATTGTACCTGATCTAATCTGAAAATAGGCTGAAACCTAGGGTTCTCCCTGCATCCTTACTGCCCCTTTAGGGAGCTGGAAACCAGGCTGCTCCTAACAAATCTGACCTTTCAGCAGACAGGGATGGCTCCCTATTAGCAGAAATTTAGGCTGCCTGCTCTGCCCTGTGTCAGTGCTGTGTGCTCACCTGGCAGATGATAGATAATGGAAGCAGCCAGGCACAGCACAGTGGGGCTGAAGGGACACATGTGCTACAAAGTGCAGAGCATCCTGAAGATCCACGTAAAATCAAGCCCCAGGGGTGTCTTTTGACAGCAAATAATGCAGGCAGCCAGCAGATTTGGCCTTGAGCCCAGCTATGCAAAGCAAACAGTTGCAGAACTGCTTCAAGAGGGTCTGTAAAACAACCTTTGATGTTAACAAAACTAAATGAACTTCAGTTTTATGTTGGATCTTCAGTAAATTTGTTCACACACTTAGTAGGAAATCATCCTGACAGTAGTCACAGGACCATATATTTTTTCTTGTCTTGCAATCAGGCCATGTGATTTAAGTGACTTAG
Organism: Ammospiza caudacuta; assembly: GCF_027887145.1. NCBI lineage: Eukaryota > Metazoa > Chordata > Aves > Passeriformes > Passerellidae > Ammospiza > Ammospiza caudacuta. Next base: position 52,902,253 of record NC_080593.1, on the reverse strand, counting down.
AGTACCTGGATGAAGAGTTCCATCAGAGCTTGCAGTGGATGAAGGATAACAATATCACAGATATCCTGGATTTAACCTTCACAGTGAACGAGGAGGTGTTTGGACAGGTGAGCATAGCTATGCAAAACATCTGAAAAGCAAATTTGAAGCTGACAGAGTTGAGCGTGATGAACATCTTTCTGTCAGAACAGATCCTTTAGCCTTTCAATTACATTTTCTTCTCCTACCTTCTGTTTCTTTCAAGCCACCTGTTCCAAGGCAGATGTTTATTCTTAGGGTGTATAATATACAATACCAGCCCCCCTACGGGCTTTTTGAGCCACACTCTGATGAGCATGAGGAATTCTCTGGAGTGCAGCTCTTCTCTCCAGGGTGTAGTTCACACAGATGTGGCATTTGGTGAATGCAAGCAATGTAACTTCAAGCTGATGTGACTGAAAGGATGGGTTAGGAGGGGTAAAAAACATTTGACAGGTGGTGTAGGACTTGGCAATCCTTACCACTATTTTGTCTAATATCTCCCTGTGTCTCTTACTTACCTTGCACCTATTTAACAACTTGGTATGTACGTCCCTTTATTGTGCTTTCTGCATCTCAGCTGTACCTTAGTCAGACAGTTCTCTGTAACCTGGCTGATCACTATAGCCTTAGGGAGGGTGCAACGCTGGCTTACGTGCAGTCTGGCAATCAGAATAAATGGCTCCTGTGGGATTCTTTGGGTTGCACTGAAGCCCTGGTGCTCTTTGGTGTTGCAAACCATGATGGATTATAACTGTCTCTGGGAAGCCTTGAAGGCAATCAAAACAATATTCAGACCATGATTAAGGATCTCCAAGGTGATACTGAAAAGTAGAGAGGCTGAAGAACCAAGCTCACCAAGCTCTGCAGAATCTCAGGGGATGGAGATACCTTGTAAGGAACAGATACACAGGGTCAAAAGAAGCAGAGAAATCAGGTGGAATATGACCTTTTATACCCTTTATCTTACATGCATCACACCTGTGTGCCCTCACTGCCCTTTTGTGATTGGTCAATACACATCAGCATTCCATGTTTCTTTGCCTTCCATACTGTTCACGGGCCCTACACTGCTGTAGTCCATTAGGGATGAGGCTCAGCTGCAGCTCCATTCCCAATCATCACAACCTATGTATCCACAGGAATATCCAAAGAATGGCTCTCACCACTTGACAGTTAATTTTCCTGAAGGGTTTGCACAAAGCTAGGGTAGTTCTGGGAACTAGGGAAGAGTTAGAGAAGTTTCTGAGGGGAGGAATTCCAGTCCTGCTCAGCTATGAGGTTTAAAGTAACAGAAAGCAAGCAAGGCTTCAGGGAGTATATTAAAAACTGAATTTAGCCTGAGTATAGCAAAAGGTTACAAAGGATGAGCAGAGTTAAGGGTAGATGAAAAGGATGGGGCAGAAGAATTAAAGTAGGAAGCATCTGTAGGAGCAATAACACTGTTTTTCCACAGACTCAAATGCAGGAGGTTTTCATGGACTTGGAACTGAGAGCTTGCATGACATTGAATTGACAGTAAAGTGGGTTTCCCTGGAAGGTATGGCTACATGAGACTAATACACAAAGGCAGACAGAAACATACAGACATATTCACAAAGGCAGATGAGACAAGTTTGTATTTACAAGGGAAGACTACAAAGTTGAAAAAGAACTGAGTTGCCCCGATGCATCTGAAGGTAACATTTGGCACACTAATTACTCGTTATACTCTCCTCAAAGGAAAGAGAAAACAGTTACATAGGAGTCTGTTGTGGAAGATAAGAAATGGCTCCAAATAGAATAGAAGAAAATTACAATCTGTTGTGGATGCTGTGGTATAAAAGCAAAATAATGCTAAAGGTTGGATTTTGATGCTGTTGTCTAGTACCTTTTGATGCTGTTGTCTATGTACTGGACACTGACCTTGCTAGAACTAATAATGAAGGGAAAGGTTGCTTCTCACTGTGAATTACAACTGTCAGAATCCAAGTGTCCTAAGTGAAAGTAAGATTTTCCTCTTGAAATTTACTAAGTGCTGACAGCAAAATAACAAAGAATTTCAGTCATGTTTTATGCTCACAGATGGATCCTAGTTGGAAATTCTTCCATGCCAAGAGTATCTAACCACTTAAATGCCATCTGAGCATTGCTTTGCTTGGTACATGTGCAAGTGTAGATCACAGTGGGAGCTCTGCTAATATTTGGGAAGATGGATTTCAAGGGCTGGGTAAGGAAAACGAGAAATAAACGGCCTCCTTGAGAAGCTGTACAGTAGATGGTTACAGCCCTTCTGTCCTGCTTCCACAATGACTTTATTATGAACCAGTTACTGCTGCTTTCACATTTTCTTGTCTCATCTCTGATGTGTATTGAACTTCTAAGGCTTTCAGGCCAAATCCTCTTTCTTGGTCCTTTCTTAAGGAGAATTTACTCCATGTCAGTTCCAGCCTTCTTGTGTACTGGAACCCAGAGCACTCCTGTAACAGCAGTGATACAGTGTCAAATCAAGCATTACACATTTTTACTGGTGGGGGAATGACAATTTGAGAATTTCACTTATAAGACAGATGTGTCAGTTGCTTGTGACCCAAAGTACTTTCTCATGCTTTTACCCAGTAAAAAGTGTTCTTCTGAGCTCTCTGTGGATACAGCCTGTCTCTGAGCCCTGGCAATTGTTCCCATCAGGTGAAAAGAATGAGCTACATTGGTTGAAATGTCTTCTCGCTAGTCAGAACCCTGATTCTCAATTGGAGCTCACAGCTGCAGTTAATGCCCCTAAGAACAAAATCCCCAAAATAGGGACACATTGCTATTGATTGCTAGCCTCCAATCATAGATAATTAATAGTATTTGAATTTATACAAATAATGAGAAGTTAAAAAAACAATCATTTTTGAGGTGTTTGTGGGAAGTCTCACAGGAAACTTTGAACATCTGGAATTATGGTCATGCTTAAAGCTAGACAACATTTAGTCTTTGGATTGGCGGATACACCTTAATGCCCCACAGCCTTGAAGAATACAGCATGGTAGCAGGGCCAGAGCCCTGCTGTCTGGACAATGCAGCATTGCTTTTATAATGGTGATGCAATGATCTATGTTTGGGAATTTAACCTGAACCAGCTAAGAATTCCTAACTCCTTCCATCCAGCTTTACTTGTTCCTGCTGTTTCTCAACTAAGCTACCAATTAGATGACTCAGTCAATGTTTCTTAACTCATAATATTGCAATAGGTCCCTCAAGTAAGGTGACCTAAATACTGCCTATGATGTTTGCTGTCTGCTGGGCTAATAAATAGATAATAATATAAATAATACTAGTAATGAATATGTATTCATACAGTTCATTTACTGTCTGTGGTGGATGTCATTGTTATAGCAGCAGAAAACTGAAGACAAGAGCAACATATTCTTCCTTTTAAATCAACTAAATTGAGTGTGAAAATAATTGAAAGACAAATACAATTTTCTGTCACATGGGAGGAGGCATATGTGCTTGCTGGGTAGGATCCAGATTGATTCCTTAAATCTCTTCTCAATCTCAAGATTTAGTAACCCAAGCCAACTAAATTAACTATTAAAATGCAAAGAAATTATGCAGCTCTTGCTTAAAATAAGAAAAAGTTATTTACACTATAAACTCTTCTCAGGTTTGGATGGCTGACACAAAACTCTGAACCCCACAGTGACTATTTATCTGTGCAGGCTTGCTGTACAGGTCTTGTTTTAGGTAGTGTATTGGGAGTTCTCATTTTATGATACTTTCTTTAGCTGTCTGCATTTCTGAGTAAACACTTTTACTAGCACTTGGGGAAGGGCAACACTTGTTGCCTAACAGACAAGTAGATATCCCTTCCAGTTGGCCAAGCAGTCTGCTATTCCAATACTGTGATTGCCTCTCTATCCTCTTGTTTCCTGTTCTGTGGCTTGGATGATCTCGTGTTTGAAACACAACATGATCCATGCAAAGCTACACCACTGTTTATCTCTGTTCTGTAGGTGACAGAGAGAGAGTTGAAGTCTGGAGGGGCAAATACAGCAGTCACAGAAAAGAACAAAAAGGAGTACATCGAGAGAATGGTAAAGTGGCGAGTGGAACGAGGAGTGGTCCAGCAAACAGAGGCGCTGGTCCGTGGCTTCTACGAAGTAAGTGGCAAAGTGATGCTTCCACAGGCATCCCTCCTTCACCTGAATGAGTAGCACCCTGGTTAAATGCTTCATTGGTACCCTGGAGAGCAACTAAACAGACACAAACAGCAAGGAATTGGAGCTCTTGGATCTCTGTCTGTAGAGACAGAGAACTTGGATATAGCGGGTTTAGGATTAAAGGAAAAAGGAAAGAAATGTGTCTGCTGAATGTGATAAAGCATTACGTATGATCAAGAGTTAAGAATGACACTGCTTTCCATTCACACAGTGAGAGAAGTAGGCATTTGCAAATTTTGTTCTGCCATGTTGTGATTTGGGGTGAGGATTAGGGGTCCCTGACAAAGAAAGATTGTGAAGAATTGTACACTTTGATGAGAATCAGATGAAACACACTGTGTCTTCAGGGATTTGTTCCAGTAAGTCAGTCCGTGGGTGCAGTCCAAGCTTGCTGCTGGTATTCCTGGATACTGCTCCATTGCTGTCCCTGGATTTTGCAGTTTATCTTTGCTGAAGACCTGGATCTGAGAACATCTTTCTGGCAGAACTGTTACAAGGACTGGGTTAAAACCTGGGGCTTTGCTGACCAACCCATGTAGTCACCTATTCTTGCCCTTCCTTAATCATACACAAACATGTGAATGCAAACATTCAAACTTTGTCAGGATAAAGAGCTTGCCACCATAGGTTTATAAGACTTTGCTTCATTTCCAGTCTGAACTGTGCTTACAGGTGGTTTTTGTTCCAGGTTGTAGACTCCAGGCTTGTCTCTGTTTTTGATGCCAGAGAACTGGAGCTAGTTATAGCTGGCACTGCAGAAATAGATCTCAATGACTGGCGGAACAACACAGAATATCGTGGAGGTAAAGTGCCTGCTCATGTTTACTACTATCTTGACTCTTTCAGTCTAAAACATGGAAGTCTTGCTCCATCTTTTCTTTCTGTCTTTCCTGAGGGAAAATGCCCTATTTTGTCCAGGAAGTTATTGTGAAGAATAACTAAAAAAAAAAAAAACAAATAAGAGCTCAGGTGTTGTGGTGTTATACTACTGAAATTGGTTCTGCTTTTTCTATCCAGATTTTATCTATTCAATTCCTGCAGAGTTAAAAGGAGTTTTGACCATTAAGGACTGAAAAGGATTTGCACAATTAGATCTAAAAGTTACAGATCATCTAAGATGACTGTGACTGAACTCTTAGCCTCACAGAAAGTAGTTCCACAAGTCCTCCTGGTTTTAGCAGGGAGCTAAAATCAGGAGCTGAATTTCACAGTTCCCAATTACATTTCAACAATGTACATATCTTGTTTAACTGTTCCCTTAGCTTAAACTATGTCAAGTTGGATTTTTTTCCCTTCTCTGCTCCTTGGTCTGGTTTTGCTTTAAAGAATGATTTATCCAGGCTGTCTTGGATGATGGAAAAATGTGAAATCCACCACTTCTCCACCACAAGTGGAAAGTTCCTGTGGTTCACATATCCTCCCCTGAAATACAAGGTTTCAGTCTTTGCTGGTCACTGCCCAGCCTTTGGGTTACCTTGAAGTATGCAGCTTACCACAAGCACAGCTGGTCCGTAGTGTTATTCTCCAGCTACATTTTTATATCTAAGTTTTGAAACAAATTCAGCCTGGTACATGCTGGCTCTCACTGGCACAAACCAAGGCTCAGAGCCCCTCAGGTGGGAAGTTTGCCAGGGAAGGACTTATGGCAGCAAACTCCTCTCCATATGTCAAACACTACTGCAATCCAAAAGAGAATTTACTTGGGGAGCAGAAATTGTTAGCTTGTTAAGACTCACGCTGTGTGGCATATTGCTGTTGGTCTTTAATATCGCATGCACGTAACCCCAGTTCTTGCCAAGAGATTTGTGAGAGACCAGTGGATCTCAAGTGGATATTTGAGTTTCGGGGTCCGAAATGAGTTAGTGGTATTATAGTATCCACAGCCAGGACAAAATGGAAGCTGGGATCTACTGCTCATGAAGAACAAGATATGTTGTTAGGCCAGGATCTTTCCAGTAGGAGATCTACTGCCCCATGCTAATGGGAATATTTTTCAGTGTTGCTCTTCTCAGTTAGGAGGGAGTGATTTTTATTTCTCTTGCTTGGTGTAGGCTACCATGATGGGCACATCGTGATCCGGTGGTTCTGGGCGGCCGTGGAGAGGTTCAACAATGAGCAGAGGCTGCGATTGTTGCAGTTTGTCACGGGAACGTCGAGTGTGCCCTACGAGGGCTTTGCCGCTCTCCGAGGGAGCAACGGCCTGCGGCGCTTCTGCATAGAGAAATGGGGGAAAATCACCTCCCTCCCAAGGTACGTCCCAACCAGGACTTTGTGCCAGAATGGCTGTTAGGAACAGAGGCCTGGTACTTCGTTCTATCTCTCTGTCAATTAATGAATACAGTAAGGACAAGTTAAAAAAAACAGCAAAGAGACAATGATCAGTTTGTTGTTCTGTAATTACGTTCAAAGAAAAGCGTTTTCCTTTGCTGTCTTTTTGATTTGCAGGCTCAATTCAAACTATTTGAAATCTTTGGAAATGGTTAAGATTAAGATTTCCATAGGTTCAAACCTAGTTCTCTTATTTTGATTCTGGAACAGATTCAGATCAACAGGAGCTTGTCAATTGATTCTGCTCCCTTTACTTTCAAAATGCTAGCAAAAATACTTGTGAATTTACAGAGACATGAAAGCCAAAATCTGTCTCTGAGTTTTGGCTGGAGACCTGAGTGTAATCCCTTCATTTACTCTGATGGTTCCACTTTTTTGTAATGAAGAAGCTTAGTGACAGAACTTCACTGATAATATCCAATTTGTTGCATCTAGTTCAGTCAGCCAGCTAGGAGCAAATGAGCTATAATGTCATACAGAATCAACAGACTTGGCAGTGATTCCCAAAGAAGGGGTCATCTTCCTTTTCAGAACAAAGGGGCAGGGGTGGACTTGCCTCAGGCCACCCAAGAGAGTGATGGCACAGCCACTGATGGTTTCAGCTATGAGTTCTGCTTTACCTCTTTATGGGTGACCAGCACTCATCCTTCCTTACTGAAGTGAGTCACCTTTTCTTGAATGTCCTGACAGTTGCCTGAGGCTCTGCCCCATTGGTATTACAGAACATTTCAGTGCCTCTGAGATACTTTTTTTACAGTGGCCCTTTTATATCACATTTGCCCTCCGAAGGATGCTTTCTTCCTGCTCTTATCATTTGCTTTCAGCTACACTGCAAAGGAGGCCACTTGTATGGCACAGAGCAAAAATTTCATTGCATAGACCTTGCAGATATAGTCAGACAATCAATTAACCAAGGGTCTGGTCCAGTTTTCTCATTACTCACTCTCCATGTTGTTTGCCCAGGAATGTACCATAAGACAGACTTGAGCAAACACCTGAGTCCTCTGGAGAGGTAAAGTCCAAATCTGGTCACCCTCTCAGTCCAAGTCTGCTCTAGCCCATGTTTATGCAGTGGAAGATGCAGAAACTGGAGCCAAGGCACTGTATCAGGAGGCATTCAGAGCTGATATCTTCGATTGGACTCCCTCTAAAGTCAGGAAATGGGAGTGTTTTCAGGGAACAGTTCATCTCACCTGAACACAGACTTTTGAAGTAGCTTGGCTGAGTCACAGCTGGTACATTTTGGTTTGTGTCCATCCACCATAAGGACACTATGGAGATTATATGGAGAACTGGAGACTGCATGAAGCTAGATGTGGGCACTGAGATTTAAAACAAGATGGAAACATATAAGGTCAGTGAGATGACTCATGCCATCTGAGCTCCAGCCAGCAATGTGGTAAGAAAGCCTGCGAGCAACAGTTTGCTATTTGTAGTCCAGATCCTCCTTTTGCAGTATATTTATACAGTCAGGTTCTATGTAAGGGTTTAGGAGCTTACTGAGGACATTACTGCCTGCAGACAGTCAGTAACCAGCAGCCACAGACTCTGCAGCATTTCTGCAGAGCTCTCTTTGCACTCCTTCTGGGGTGCAACAGGGTGAGAAGGGAGGGTGGACCTTGGTGCATGCACAGAAAATGCCCTGGCGTGACCCGTCAAGTTCTGAAAAGGTAATTGGCCCCTTTCTGCTCTGTTTAACTTTCTTTGTGAACCTAGGCACTACTTCTGACTCACATTCAGTTAGCCTCGAGATTTTATGTTTGTCTGCTGATCTCTGAATGAGTTGCTCTCCCTGACAGAGGCCTCCTTTCCAGGTGAAAGTTGGTAGCACTTGTTAGATTTCTTAGAGCTCTGCATTCATTTTAGCCAGGGGAAAAAGAAAGAAAACTTGCTCATGGGAAATAAACACAGCTTGATCACCATGAATCATTGCCTGCATTCTTATAAAATTATGGGGTGCTGCCAAGTATACCCAGTGCTAAGAAATGCATAAAACACACAGACTGAACCTGGAGCTTCCCTAAATCCTTAGTTAAGCAACTAAATGAGCATTATTTAAAACTTGTATTTTAAATACCTGATTATGGTTTGCCCATGTTTATTTAGATTTATTTACATACTTAAGACTTACAGGCTAAAAAAGACTTATGTCATATCCTGTCAGCCTTTTAATCCTGTGACATGAGTGCAACTAACTTTACAATAAACCACAACAAATTCCCTTCTCAATTTAACTGCTGTACAAAGTGTAGAGAACTTTTAGCTGTATCAGGAGAATCCACGACTCCTTTGTTCCCTTACTTCTGCTCCAGATGGCTGAGGTATTTTGGCAAATATCCCTTACACTTGGGCAATGGAGCATGCAACTACCATTTGCTTATAGTGAGCAGAGATGTGCCAACACCTAAACCACATAGGTTAGTACTGTTTGCACTTGCAACAGCAACATGGCAAGGCCAGAAAAAAGGCATGGAGTAAATTTCTAAAATGAAACACTTTTCAAATAATAGCCATAATACATGACACTTAGAGTGCTTTTTGAAAGCACTGAGGGTAAACAAGGCTTTTTCAGGAAGGTTGAACATCCAGTAACTTCATTCTAAGTTGGTGAATTTGTTCATTAGTACCAGTTCCCTGCATGAACAGGGTAATTGTGGTGTAATATGTTCATCTAAGACTGAGTGAGATTACACCACTATTTTATTTCTGGGGTGTGCACATGTGCCAGACACATTTTTCCTATCTGTATTTACTTTTGAGATCACATATATTACAAAGTTGAGGCACCATACAGCTCAGAGATGCTGCTTTAATCCTAGGTTTTCAGACAATGACCCTAAAGCAGGTTCCAAAGAGACTGCCAGCTTTGCAGATCAGTCGGTGTAAATCTGCATCATGAGTTCTTCCAAACTGGTATCACTTGTCATATAAAATAGCAGGTTCAATCACTTGTTCATCAAGGTTGAGCTTTACTCTTCCTATATAATATGGAAAGTTTTGTCCCAAAATGAAGGTGTTACACATTTAACTGGTTGCCAGAGTGGAGATGGTTGGAGAATTTTTGCAGCTACACCCTCTTCTGAAGCAGGAATCCTCTCTTCACTTCTTCTGTGTCATGTAGGTTTGTAAATGGAATCAGTTTTAGTGGTAGTTCTACAAGGATGGATTCTTGTTCCCCAGCAAACATTAATGAAAAGCCACTGGTTTTCTAGCTGGAATAGCAGAGCTTCATTTGGCACCATGGGAGCAGAACTCCTGGCCCAAAACAGACCTGTGCTAAGAACAGTGCTTTCTACTATAACTGTAGGAGGCAACAGTTATCTTAAACAGTCTTCTTAAATCCTCAGCTGGAAAAAGTGTTTGGTGCCTACAAATGCCACTGTCCCACCTTGTGGCTGCACTCCTCACCTGGCAAAAACTCCTGCCAGCTCCAAGATTATGTCTGTTTGAGTATCAAGTGAGGACCTCAGTGTGTATCCCAGGGATTCAAATAATCACATTTGACGCAATGAGGTCACTTTCCCCAACAGTGCTGAGCTGCAACTCCCCTTTCATCAGAAGAGATTTTCATTCAGCAGTGTAGTGTGTTATGCATAATGCAGATTACCAGTGCTAGTAAATACCTGATCTTTTGTAAAAGAATTCTGTTCTTCTCTGTTGGATGATCAACTATTTAATCACCATAGAATCCCATGTAATAATTTAAAAAAACAAAGATTCTGTGTGACTACAAAGAACTTTATTCTCATAATTTCCTTCTTTACCAATGGACTGAGTGCATGGACTTCGTTGTCTCTTACCATCCATCTTCTCTTTCCTCTTCAATACAACAGCAGTATCAGCTGTAAATCTACATTCATCTGTTTAACACTGATTCCCAAACAGCATGTAAGTGTTCCCTCTTACAGACAAAAGGAACAAAAGCTACTACTTGTGGGTTCTCAGATTGATCAAGGGGGGTTTGTGGGCTCATTTAACGAAAGCAAGGTGAAAAGGAGAACTGCCCAGTTTCTGCCTGGCAGGCATGATTATGTTAGAATGTAGGCCTTACTTTAGCAGATAGTTTCAAGGTATAATTAAGATAGCAGGGGATTCTGTGCCCAGTTTTACTGCCTTTGGGTTCTCATCTTTATGGGGAATAAAAGAAGTGACAAAGAAAAGAAGAATGCAAAAATCTTAAAAGCTTATAATTTTTAGAAAGAATTCTTAGAAGAAAAGAAATAGCATAGCACTGTGAACAATGAGCAAGATTAAAGGTTCAAGCCCACCAAAACTATATTAAGCAATAAAGACAGACTGCCAGGAAGAATGAAATTTTAAGTGGTCCATTTACTGCCTAACTTACTGGAGGATGAGGGTATATGAGGGTCAGAGTTGGTTTACATTACTTTATCTTGCATTTTCTTCTGGAGAAGCCAGAATCCTTCCCATAAAAGCTGTTACCAATGTAATTCTTATTCCAGGCCTCACATTCCCTGAACACCATCTCATATGTCAGCAGGCTTATGTGGTAGGAAGCTTAAATCAAGGGAAGAAATATTTTCTCTTTGCTGTGCTCTTGTGTGATGTTTTGTGTGCTCATGCACTACTGATGTGATGTTTTCACTCCAGTATGTGTGGCAAGTGTTCCCTGGATTATGCTCACTATAGTCACTCTCACTGGGATCAGCAGTAAGAGGCCAACATAATTCAGGAGGAATTTACCCCTTTGGAGGATGAAGCACAGTTAGACAACAGTGGGCATTATGGAAAGTATCACTGATTCTTAATTGCCCTGTTTATTGCAGTATCACACAATATATGATAAAAACCAGACAGTTTTGCACATAATTATCCTTATTTAAGACTGAGTGGGCTTCACAGGCATCACTGGAGTTGCAGTAGATCCACATTTGTTTCACAAACCAGAATATGAACTCAGGTTTTGCCCTTGGCAATCTTTTGTGGTTTGCACCATAAGTAGGTAGAAGTGTAAACTTTACCTGGATAGCGCTTCTGAAATGCTCTTTTCATTTCAAATTTGATGACCTTTTTTGAAGTGCAAGGATTTTTTTCTGTGGATTTGTTAAGCTGGAGAACACAAGAGTGTTGTTTAGCAAAATGTTTCAGTGTTTCTAGACATGTTAACAATTTTTTCCTTTCTTTGTTCCCCTCAATAAATTCCTTGAGACGTTCTATAGAAGAGCCCATGTCTGTAAACATCATAGTAAGAAAAGGAATGTATCTTTTTTCTGAGTTTGGCTCGGTCAAGGATGTCTAAAAGTCAACAGCATTGCAGGGTTGTTTCATAACCAGAGTGAAACTAGATGGATAATGATCAGTCAAGATAAATGTCTGCAAGAAAGTAAACACCAGAGTCAGTGGCTGTGGATACGTCTGTACCACACAAGAGGATGCACAGCAGCAGTGTCTGAGATGCTGTTGTCTCAAACAGTTAAATGTGCTGTGGTTGAGTGCCATACAGAGGTCTGGTTCTGCAAAACTACTTTAGAAGAACTCACACCTGAACCACCATGGCTGTGCCACTTCCAATTCTGGAGCCCAGCAGCTGAGCTCCTCAAGACTGGCTATCTCTGCATGGGGCTGTCTTGCCTGTGATAACCATGTTCTGAATGGACTATGAGAATGCTGTTGATTAACTCCCAGTGGTTGATAGTATTGCCAATGGATTGTAGAAACAACTTATGTTGCCAAAGATTGTTGAGATGAACAATAAATACTGCAGGGCTACTCATGGATAATACACATGAGCTGCCATGTTCAATTTCAAGAGATGAATTAAATAACAGCTTTATTAATGTTTGTTTTTCACTAACTCAGGCATTCCGAGCTCATTTCCACAAATTCTGTGTTTATTGTATTCACTTCTGAGACTAACCAGCTACCAAATCTTCATTCAGAAGGGGTAAAAGGATGGTAGAAGCTCTCCTAATTGAAATTCTGTAATGCAGTGACGATTACATGCCTCTGGCTATTTCAGTTGCCTGATTGCTTTTAAAGATTCCCCACTAGTGCTTGATAAAGCTCTTCCTCTGAATCTACAGGTCTCAGGCCAGCCCATGTACTAGCATTATGTCTTTCTCACTTTGTGGGTGGCCTAAGAGATGACTAGCATGGCTTTGTGTAATTTTCTCCAAGATAGCTCTGCTGCTTCAGTGTAAGAGAAGTAGGATTTAGTTAAAGTTTGAGATAGAAGGGCTCAAAGTAAAACAACTCCATGGCTTTTAAAAATACTAGGGGCCAGAAGCTCAGACATTTTTAGCCAATGAGGCTACATTTCCTTCTGTAAAGTTTTGTCAATTCACATTTATCCCAGTGAGCAAGAGGAAATAGAAATATTGTTATCATCATGTAAAACTCTAAAAGCTGACTGAAAAAAAACTGAAACAATTTTACGGAAAATGTGCCCCTCCCACGTCCATTTGTTGAATGAGCTGTGCAGTTGGGGCTGAATTGTTGGGGCAGGAACTGTTTCTTTACTCCATATTTGTATAGCACCTCCCACAGTGAAGTGCTGTCTGCCTCTGGGTCTAATTGCTGCTGCCAGAAAAGCTGCAGCAGGGAGAAGGAACGCATGGAACCCATTCCATGGCTTTTTTTGAAGGTGCTGCCAATGTAAATAGAAGGTTAGGTAAATGTAATGGTAAAACTGGGGAAAGAGATGGTCATCAAGTTTGCAGCTTGCTCTGCACAGAATATTTTGCTTTTGTCTTGGGTACTACAAATAAATAATATTTAAAGGCCAGACTTGCAGCAGATGGCCAACAGCTGACTTGCTGAATATTTTCAGCAGCCTTCCTTCCTCAGTTAGCAGATCCCTGAATGGTCTTTTAGCAGTCAGGCCTGCCTCACTGCAAACACACGCTCAGCCCATTCTGTCACTGTATTCCATCACATTGTGTTTGTCCACTGCTGCAAAGCTTATTGACAGCTCGTGTTGGATGTACAGATGAGTGCCATTTTGTTAAAAAATCTTGAAGCAACCAAAATTATAGTAATGAACTTCTCTATCAGGCCCTAAATCCCAGCTCCTCAGTGACCTCCCTCCAGCATTCTTCTCCGTCAAGATCCTACAAGATCCCTGCAACATCCGAAGGAGGAATATCAGATGTTATGTTGATACTTAGCTTGTGTCTTCTATATAACATATTCTATACTGAAATGTATATGCACATACATTTCAGTACCTCATATTTTGATGGAATTAAAAAGTTTTACTTTGAGTGAACTTGAATGTCTTGAGTCTCAGTAGAAACTAGTTTTCTCAATTCTTATTTTCTCAAGTTTCTAAGATTCAGCCTAACATGTAGCATATTTTCCTTTTGCAGGGCACACACATGTTTCAACCGTTTGGATCTTCCACCTTACCCCTCATATTCTATGCTGTATGAAAAGCTGCTGACAGCTGTTGAAGAAACTAGCACCTTTGGACTTGAATGAGGGGGTTCAGGCACTTCTGGTGTTTTTATGGCTGATGATGTCACCTTTCCTGTCCACCGTCATTTGATCTTGGTTTCCCATGTTTTTATTTTTGAAAACAAAACAAAAATCAAGATTAACAAAAGCCGTGCATGAAGAACTGCCACCCTCTATGATCTAACCTTCATGCTTTCATCCTCTGTTTCCAATGGACTGCTAGTCTGTATGCAATAGAAAAACAACTGTCTCAAGGTTTCTGTATATCTCTACATACCTCCATTAATAACAATGAAAATACAAATGCAAGTTACACTACACTTGACCAAATGTTAATAAATGTTTACTTCCAGATACGTTGATTAAAAAAATTTAAAAAAAACCCTTCATCAAGCATTCCAAGCTTTTATATACCCATATCTTCTAAATCAATTCATAGCCCATCATACTTCTTAATCGTTGAAACCAGTACTAGGAGCTGGTCAAATATATCATCATCCATCCCTATTTTCCCTGTATGTATTGTCCATCTGAAAGACACCTATGAGCAAAACTGAAATTTTTATATATGAACTCATGATCCACATCAGTTGTATCAGCTGGAACTGGCCCAGATACATGGTGCAGATAAGACCTTCAAAAAGTAAAAAAACCACCACCAACCTGTAATGCAATGCAAAGCATAACGGCGATTGTTATGATTGTTGCTTGCCAGTACTGGAGAGAACTCGCACTTCAGAGCTATCGGGAGGGGCATCTCCATTGTAATGTTTACCACACAAGAAGCACAAGGTTGTGCACACTCAAGAAGGATGTTTTATTATGTAGCATAAAGGACAAGGCTCCCTTACCTTAGTATTGTATATGACAAGGAAAAGGGGAAGTAAGAAGAATGTTCTACTCTTATGAATACCCTTGGGTTCTGTTTACCAGATCTTTGTTTTCTGATGTTTAAAATGTTTGTTTCCAAATGACAAGTCTAGACAATCCCATCCCCTGTGTCAGAAGCCATTTACTTTGCTAGGTTGGGCTAACCCATGGTTGCTGGGGGCGGTTGTCAGTTCTGTTGTTTCTCTTTTCTTGTTCAGTGGAATAGTCCATATCCTCAAGAGTGATTGGTTGTAGACAGAATGTTTTTGTCTGGGGTCTGTCAAATGAGAAGCTGCAGTGAATGAAGGTGTTTGTCAGGTATGAAGGGAACTATAACTCTCTGGGTGTTAAGATTTTGGTGTACATCCTCTTGGAGGAAGCCCAAAGGCCCTCCAGTGATTCTAAGTACCACTAAACTAAAGATCTTGCTCTTGTAACTGCAGACATAACCCTCTTCAGTTTGGTGTACTTTCCAACTCTGAATCTGGGGGGAAAAAAGGAAAACAGCAGTAGGCTTGTCTTTGGATGGATTTTGCTGAGGCTTTTACCGTCAAACTACTGCTCTGATTACATTCTAGTTATTAATCCTTGCTGCCCTTGTTTTCCAAAACTAATCTCAGATTGAAAGTGTTTGTCTTAACTGGGAAATGGAAATACAAAGTATCTTCTGACACTAAATATGTTAAAGGATGCAAGAAATGCAAAGTGACAGATTTGTGAAGGTACATGAGAAGGTAACATCATAGTGTTCAGCAGCTTGTATGAAGTACAACACCCCCTTGAGGGCTTGTTACTGGTAGTTTTGTGTTAGTTATGCTTTAGATCACTGTAAAACCAGGAGACCATTTCAAGATCTAACACAGCCATTTCATCTTAAGTTTTTTCTCCAAAGGAAAAAAAATTGGACTCTGCATTCTCGCATATTTTTATGGTGGTTATACAGAACCTTATCACATTTGAAAAATTGTGTTCTGAGAGTTTTAGATCTTTCTCCTGCTTTTATTCTTAGGTCAGTAGGTATTTGAAAGGTTATGGACCCAAAAATATATTTCTAAGCAAAGAAATTTAAAAAAAAAAATTTTTTTTTTACTGGTACATTAAAATCTGAAATACTTAAATTGCCCCTTCATTCGATTTCTGTGGCATTTCAGCAACTTTTATGCTAATTTACTGTATGGCTTTTACTGAGAATCTATGTTTTAATATGTTGTTGTTTAATATTACAGTTGCAAACAGAGGCTGCAGCTACAGGCCAGCTTCATTGTACCCCACACTGAAAATGATGTTTAGTGTTTCCATAAATGAGCTCTCAGGCATTGATTCTATGTGACCAGCTCACTGCACAGAGAGATGGAAAAATTAATGTTTTTCTCAGAGCATCTGTCATGTGCACATGAATTTCATCAGGACAAGTCACACCAGGAACATGAAATCTTCCAATGTATGTGATTCCTGCCTCTTCACTTCTGGGCCCCCAAATCCAGTGATTCTTGTATGGTTCCTAATTTATTCCTGATGATGTTATAAAGTTACCTGTACTATGTCAAATGTTGGATGTCTTCCAACATTAGAAGAAAGTGAAGCATCCAACTGGTTGGTCCATGTTTGGCCAAGGAAAATAAAGAGCTGTCTCAATAACATAGTAAAAAAGTGGGGGGAAAAAATCAATCTTTACAACACTGTATAGTTAAATTTTTTTAAGTATTTTAAATCTATATTTTATTACAAAAAAGTGAAACTATTTTTTGTAGCATAATAAAAGATGTTTGTATTTCAGAGACAGCATCAAGCTCCACTAAATGAAATACAGAAGGCTTTCTCCTGAAATTCTTCTTCACAACACTTTCTGGCACTCATCACACACTAAACCAGATTATGTTTGGCAGATGCCATCTCAAGCACCTTGTGTGTTGCTCCTCTGGGAAACACAGAGCATAGCCAGCTACTTCCCATCAAAATCCTTGATCCAAGTTGTCTTTCAAGCACACAGCCTAATATTTTTTAAAAGCTGCTTTCTAAGTTGACAAAGTCATGCAGATTTCCTAGAAAGTTTTTTTGATCTAAGGCCAGGAATAGAGATGGTTGACTGTTTTCATAAAGCAAAGTGAAAGAAAATGCCATGTGTGGCTTTTCCTGTATTCTGCCATTCCAGGCCTATCCCTCTCTCTTCCCAAATGCCCTGCCCCAATAGGTTTTCAAACTCCTACGTTATCTTTCTGATATCCGGATCAGTGTTTCACAGTGTTTCTCCGTTCCTGGTGTCATGCCATGGGCAGAATCCAGTCTCAGCCTGGAGTGAGGGGGAAGCCGTGCATCTGCAGCGTCAGAGTGAGGCAGTGAATGGTGCTCACAGGAGAGAGGGAGGAACCTACCTCCCTCAGCCTGTTATTTAACCTGCCCATTATGCAATTAATTGACTTTGTTGCTGTTGTGGTGCATATGCAAGACATACCCTTCCTAGTTCATCTGTTGATTCAAGTGCTGTTACTCCCCAGGTCTGCATCTTGATTTGTAAAACACTGACTGCTGATTACAGAAATTCTGGTTTCATTGTTTCCCACAGGAAAGACTAGAAGATATTCCATAGAGCAGATTTACAGTGAAATAATCTTTTCGGTTCTTCTACCTGGTGGTGGCTAGATTGGGATACAATATCAACATCATTAGATTTTTAAAATGTGAGTGAAAATGGAAAAGCCAATCTGACAGCTTTCATGAATTCTAGTTTTTGATTGGAGCAATGAATACTGGCAATGGTTTCAGAGGGCCCATACATTTTTGAAAATTATTGTCATGATGGTATTAATGGTAAAGGGAAGGAAGGGGGTATTTCTGGTTTTGAAATCCTGTTAGCATTAATCTGGAGATAAGAGAATGGAAGTAGGCATTTCAAATCATCAGTAGGTCTTCCAGCTTGAAGTAGTCTCACTGACTGTTCAACCTCATGAGCAATGCAGGATTTGATCCAGTACAAACATCTGTATCTTAGTGTTAACAGTGTCAGGTCTAAACATTATAAATGCTGTCACTTCAGTCTGCAGTAAGTTACATAAGTGTTCAGTTTCAGTCTGTGCATATTCAAAACTTGACTTTTATGTTCCAGAGAGGTCCATGGCTATCACAAGGCAAGAAGTGAGTGGTCCAAACTACATCTAACATCTAATGGAGAAATCATGAGTTTTGTACAGGTCTGACACAGGGGAACTTTTACACCCAGTTTGCTCAATTGCCCGTGAACTTTTGAATGAACTGTATCTGAGGTTTGAGCTTGTAGTCTAGTCTGAGAGATGGCCTGTGGGGAGGGGAGTGTTTGTTGGGATTGTGTTTTGTTGTTTGAGTTTCACTGTAACAAAGAGTTGACATACCTCTAGTTGGAAACAATAGGATACTGAATTTGAACATGAAAATCAAAACTGAAATAGGCTAAAATATAAATGGACAGGGGACAGGTTAAACTCGTCCTTCACTGTTAATCCTTTGACAGTCCATGGAATTTCAGAAGAAAAAATTTGACTGGAGATCTGTTTAATTTCTGTTGAAATGATATTTGCCCTGTCTCCATAGTAATATTAATAGGGATTCCCAGTCAAGAATAAACGCTTTCAGTCAAATGCAGACCAACAGATCTTTCTACAACAAATGCGGTGCTTTTTTATTATTCTTGCTGTACCTCAGTGTTCATTTTGAAAAGATAAAACTACTGCAATACACTAAATCTGGGATAGGTTTTCCAGTTATCACAAGGTCCAAAAGATTGGATTGTTACTTTCTCACTAGTGAGTCATGTAGTTCTTTTGTTCCAGTAGAAAAACAGATTCCTGTAGATAGTAGATACTAGGTATAGTAAATATTGTACCATTAGCCAAATTCCCTGCAGCTTCCGATTTATCTAACGGAAATGTCTGTTACGGTTTTTGTTAAAGACTACATAAAGTCAGTGGCAGGAAAGGTCCTCATTATTGGACTGATTTTGCTTTTATTGACAGAAAAATGTCACATGATACTCAGGCTGTGCTTTCTATTCAACCATATCACTATGGAGGAATGTCAATAAAATCACTTTGTTATGGCATTGTGTGGACTGTCTATTACAAATAAACTATTTCATAGAGGGTGGAAACTGGCATTGTCAAAGCCCACTAATTTCAGAAATTGCAGTTTCAGGATCATGTCCTTTCCCACTATTGTATTCAGGCCCTTCCACTGCTTTAAATCAATTTTTCAGGGCACGTGTCTAAAACTTGGGGTTCTCTACATAGGTTAGTATTACCAGAGCCTCCATGCTGTCCTGCCTTGAGAGCATGGGAGCTTATTCCTCGCTATAGGAGAAGTCTGGTCAAACAGAGGGACAAAAGCAGTGTGTATGCTACTTACACATCCCTTGCTTCTAAGTATAATTATTGCATTATAGGGATGAAATGCAACTGCAAGGATGATTTCTTAATAGCATATGCTGGGTCTGCACTGTGTTGACAGCAAATACATACAGCAAGGTGCCCCAGCATCTCAGTATGTCACACCCATTTCTCTCCTGCTCGTCACTGTAATATCTCTGGCGTGTTTCATTAACACATTCCAGGATAGATTACCACGCCTCAGATACACTGTCAGCAGACACCTTCCTCACCATACCTGTTTTCTTACATAAATGGCACCCCATGAGGGATCGTGGTACTATAGGAAGGATGGGAAAGCTTAAATATGAGGCACTGTTTCTATAGGGAATAATATAAATCCATGGAAGGTACTCCAACAGAAGTGGTAAGCATATCTTGCACAAGATAAATCAGTAACAAGTGTGAACCTGTGTGACTCTGAGAACTCCTGAGAGCTCCTCTGGAGCCAGCACTGCATTTCACTCCATATGGAGGAGCACAGGTCCACGAGGCCCAGTGCTGGCTCTCCTTCAGCAGGGATGGTGGTGCTGGTGGCAAGAGTAGCACACACCCAGGCACATGCTCTAGAAATCCAGGTGTCATAGCTCAGCCTTTATTCATATCCTGTGTGTGTGATTGTGCACGGGTGTGAGGAAGAAGTGAGAGAGAGGGCATTTTGGCACTAAGCTGGATTTCTATGCATTGCTCACATCTAAAGGAAGAGAAAATCCATATTGATTAAAAAGCAGCGAGATGAGCAGATGATCATTAGGGTGCATAAGAGGTGTCAGATTCTGCAGCAGTGATCTGTGTATGTGGCTGGAACGTTGCCTTTTACCAGAACCCATTCCATGATTCCATTCAAAATCTGGGAACCCATGGATACTATGAACCCATTCAAAGCCAAGTTGGATATAGTCTTAAGCAGTCTGGTCTAGTGGGAGGTGTTCCTGCCCATGGCAGAGAGGGTTGGGACCAGTTGGTCTTTAGGGTCTATTCCAACCCCTTAATATTCTATGATTCTATGATAAATAACTGGATTTCAGATAAAATAGAGCAGTCCAAGTGATGCCTCCATGGGTATATCCAGCATGTTTCTTGGCATGATAACAAATCTGTAATACTTCTGTAGGATATTAAAATAACAATAACAATCTTTTCCTGCCTTGTGGTGGCAGTGTCATAGTTTTTTCTACAAAAGACAATAAATCCACATGCAGCCTGTTGTTCATCCGTGTACAAGAGGCCAAAGAGAGCAAAGGCACAAAGCATCTGCTGTGTCTCCTCTAATCATAAATCCTCCTTGAGCTGCAAGGACACTCTTTTACTATTTTTTAAATTTAATTCTGGTAAACTTGAAAATTATTTTTGACTGAAAATACCTTTCATGGATCAATCAAGATGAAGCATGTGTGGCTGTGTTTAGTTCCTACTCTTTTGAAACTAAATTTAGAAGAAAAATATCCACTGTATTATTCTACCTGAAATACAAGCCCTGGTTCTTATTTGTATTATGCTTTGAAGTAAAGCAGATTTATATTGTTTTAACTGAGGTGTAAATGAAGCTCATCCCCACAATGCTGTGTTACAGCTCTTTGAGATTGGATAGAATAGAAGTCACTGGAACACACAAACAGTGCAAGTAATGGGGTTTCCTTTCCCTGAACTTCTGGCATGTAGGATTTAATATAATTAACTTCTATGGTACATGAAAATAATGGAGCTGCATGGGGGAGTTTTCTGTGCCAATCATAAGCAATAGTAACACTGAGGTAACTTGCCCTTCTTTTTGTGAAGAGTAATACACTTCAGGAACATTTTAATTTTTGATTTTTTCAATATGAAACTAGAAGACTGGTTTGGGTTATCTTTGTTTCCCACTTACAGTTGGGAGGAAAAAGTAATTCTGTAAATACTCTGCAGTGTGACACTGAAAATGTGTCCAGCCAGTTTCAAAATGGACCACAGACAAAAACTGCAAAAGTGTTGTTGGATGTGATTTCTTAATGCTGGTTAACCAAGATCAAACCAGCATACAAAAATAAACTGCACATGTTCCAGTTTTTCTGTTTTCAGCACTTCATGTGCTTTAGTCTGTAGACAAAGCAATACAGGTTCCCTACCAGCATGCCACATGGAGTCATCATGTTTAGGTAACAGCTTTTCAGAAATGCAGCTGGGGCAGCACAGGAATCTGCTTAGGAACTTTGTTACAAGCTGTGATTTGACTTCAGTACCTGTAAGGTATGTATTGGTACTGAAGTACAATCAGTGACTTTTCAAGAATGACTGAAATTAGTAATAGAGATTGCTATATAAGATTATACTTACAGTGTGTGGGGATATGTTTACTGACAGCTTTGGCATCTTTGGAAATGGAAAATAAGCTTCCCTGCTTTAGGCATGGAAGTTAACAGCATTAGTGATATGTGCATTGATTAGCAGAACTGGGACCTTAGGGTTTAACCCCTACTTCTACAGTATGTAAAGCCCCTGACATGACTTTTGAACACCATCATTGTGCTTCAGCAATGTCCTCCAAATGTACAAACTGAAACAGTTTGTGGTCTGGACACAGCCATAAAATAAGTAGTGATGCATCTTGGATTTTGTAAAATACAGTCTACCAACTTTGTAAAAGGTGAATTTGTGTTTGGGACTGCCTGGCCACTGCAGAGAAGCTGTAAAACTGATCTGTGGAGCACCCAATGTAGTGCGTGGAGGCCCATATGATGTGTTTTTCAACAGCTAAGTTAATATTATAATAACATATGTAAAATTCATAACCAAATGAGAATTTCTGCAAAACATGAACCTGTGAGAGTATTTGAAAAGGTTACTGGTAGATTCCTTAAGCACAAGTTTATTCATCTGTCTTAGAAATGATGAAATCAAAGCCCCTGAGGAAAAAGAGGAATAAATATTATTGTAACATGAGCACCAGCTTATATTAAATCTCTCACAAATATAAAAATAATTCAGCAAGGTGGCAGTAATGATGCTTACTGCTGCCACTTAGTGGAGCCATGTCTTCCTCCCTTAAACTAGAAAAAAGATTAATAACACTTTTTGCTGCAGGTGGTAAGAAACATCCATTTGTACAGGATAGGAGGGGGCAGTTTTTCAGTGGTGCTGGGTACTCAGAGTTCTTGTGTAAGTGCTGTTACGTGATGACAAGAGGCATTTTAGTACAGGAGCAAAACCCCTGAGGTGAGGAAGGTGTACTCTTCCTGTTGCCTCACAGATAAAACCATCACATCAAGAAATAAGTAGCTTCAATGCAGAATAACTAACTTCAGAATGGAATTTCAGCAGCCAGCAGAAATTCCAGCCACAGAAGATCATGGTTGTCTACCAGTACAGAAGCTGAAAGGATGAATTTAGCAATTCAAAATGGAAAACTATCTTAAATTATGTGTGCTGAGCTACCAATGGTAAGATTTCATATTTCTATAACAAATTGACCATGATGAAGATGATTATGATGATTTCATGTGTCTCCTCTATCATGGATGAGCTGCCCAAATACATTTTTTTTGGGAAGAGAAAACATCCTGTGATGATCAAGCTAGAGTCAGATTGATACAACTGAACAAAACTTATGTCACTATGCAACACTTTCGATCCACCTCTTCAGGACAGACCAGAAATCACTCCAGTGATTTAGAAATAGGAATCACTCCAATGATTAGAATAGAAATCACTCCAGTGCATGCAAACATAAATTTAAAGGGACATTGTTTTTAACAGAATACCTGTGGTGGTGTCTTTCACCTCACCTCCTGCTTCTTAGCTTTCAGGCCAAACACAGCTCATGAGAAGGAACTCCTTGGATTCTACTGCGGAAAGAAAAAAATGTATTTTGAAACACAGAAGAGTTAATGTTATCTGCACCAGCAGAAATTAGTTTTTTGCTATGCCATCTGAGTGCAATTGAACATAGAGCAGCTAATAATATTTAAGTGATTGAACACAAATATCCAAAGAACAGAGAAAAAGCATTTTCAGGTAACACATGAGAGGAGGTAACACATGAGAGAAAGCAGACTAGATATGTCTGTTAGCTTTCCTCTAGATAAACATTGTTCACATCCACATGTGTTTCTCCCTGTGTAGAAAGCACAGATAAGCTTATGCTGCAGAATTTAAGACTGAGTGCTGTTTTAGTGCACAGGTGAAACTGCAGTGAGTCATTAAGCTTATATTTATCCTTTCTAGAGGGACAACTGAAATTAATATATCACATATCAGCTCCACAATACCCTGGTACTACTAGGCAAAGCCTCGTCTGTTCTATGGCTAGTGCAGAGCAAAGTGGGAAAAGATCCTGGAAGCAAACACAGCTTCACCAAGAGTGAGTCCTGTCCGACCTACCCAGTGGCCTTCTATGATGGGCTGATTCCATCAGTGGGAAA
This sequence comes from Ammospiza caudacuta, assembly GCF_027887145.1. Lineage (NCBI taxonomy): Eukaryota > Metazoa > Chordata > Aves > Passeriformes > Passerellidae > Ammospiza > Ammospiza caudacuta. The sequence continues at coordinate 52,878,643 of NC_080593.1, read as the reverse complement.
AGGAGGAGCTACAGATGTCTTTTATCTGGATTTCTGTAATGCCTTTAACATGGCACCCCACAACATCCTTCTCTCCAAACTGGAGAGGGATGGATTTGATGGGTAGACTGCTAGGTGGATAAGGAATTGGTTGGACAGTCACATTCAGAGGGTGGTGGTCAGTGACTCAGAGTCCCAATGGACATCTGTGACAAGTGATGTCACTCAGGAGCCCAGATGGAACCTGTGTTATTTCATATCTTCGTTAATGACACAGACAAAGGGATGGAGTGCACCTACAGCAAATTTGCCAGTGACACCCAGCTGAGTGGTGCAGCTGCCACACCTGAGGGAAGGGATGCCATCCACAGGTATCAGCAACCGGTCCCATGGGAACCTCATGGGGTTCAACCAGACCAGGGCAAGGTGCTGCACCTGGGTTGGGGCAAGCCCAGTACCAGCACAGGCTGGCAGATGGGCAGAGGGAGAGCAGCCCTGGGGAGAAGGCCCTGGGGGTGCTGCTGGATGAGAGGCTGGACATGACCCAGCCATGGGCACTCACAGCCCAGAGACACAAATGTGCCCTGGGCTGCCTCCAAAGCAGCGTGGGCACAGGGGTGAGAGAGGGGATTCTGCCCCTCTGCTCCTCTCTGGTGAGAGCCCACCTGCAGGGCTGCATCAGCTCTGGGGTCCCAACACGGACCTGCTGGAGTGAGTCCAGAGGAGGCCACAAAGCTGCTCAGGGGGCTGGAGCACTTCTCCTATAAAGACAGGCTGAGTGAGTGGGGTTGCTTAGCCTGGAAAAGACCTTAGAGCAGCATTCCAGTACTTGAAGGGGGCTACAAGAGAGATGGGGGACAAAGAGTTTAGGAGGGTCTGTTGTAATAGGACAAGGGCTAATGGTTTTAAACTGAATGGGGGTTGTTTTAGATTAAATATAAGGAAGAAGTTTTCTACAATGAGGGTGATAAAACACTGGCATATGTTGCCCAGAGAAATAGTAGATATCCCATCCCTGCAAACATTCAAGGTCAGCTTGGACAGGTTGGTGAAATGATTGAGTTGGAGATGTCCCTGCTCATTGCAGGATAATAGGACTATTTGTTTTCTCTGGATAATTCTTTTTAAGAATGCACCAAATCTGTCTTCCTAAGCCCAAAAAAACCCATTGCTAGTTTTTAAAAGGTATTTAAGAATCTAGAAGTTATTTTAAAATACAGCCAGAGAACCTTAAATATCCCAAACTATTATGACGAAGATATGTTCATATTTCAGAATGAGTAATTACACTGATTTTCATAAATGTTTAGCAGAGTTCCCCCAGAAAAATGTGATTGTGAAAGTAAGTAAAGAAGTAGAAAATGTCACAAGAATTAAGTATCTGAAACCTTCACTGATCTGAAACCACATACTTTCAAGATCCAATGTATTTGTCAGGCAAAAACCTCCTCTCTGTAGGAGGTTTTTGCCTGACAAATATCTCTGCCACTGATATCTACTTTCAGATGTAACAATTATATAATCTCAGTTTAATCTAGATTTTAATGCTCAGCAGGAACATCCTGCCTCTGCTACAATTTTCACAGCTTTTTGAGTGGAAAGCACATTGATACCAAAAGGCTTTAATTACTGGACATACTGGTTCTGGAATTCATTCCTAAACTATAGATGATTAGCAGGATGGACCACCTCTCCTATGAAGAAAGGCTAAGAGAATTGGGATTGTTCAAGCTGAAAAAGAAAAGGCTCCAAGGTGACATAATTGCAGCCTTCCAGTACCTGGAGGGACCCCACAAGATCGATGGAGTTTTTACAAGGGCATATAGTGACAGTGACAGGACAAGGGGGAATAGTTTTAAACTGAAAAGCATGTTTACATAGGATATTACGAAGAAATTCTTTACTTTGAGGGTGGTGAGACACTGGAACAGGTTGCCCAGAGAAATTGTGGATGCCCTATCCCTGGCAGTGTTCAAGGCCAGGCTGGATGGGGCTTTGAGCAACCTGGCCTAGTGGGAGGTCTCCCCGCCCATGGCAGGGGGTTGGAACGAGGTGATCTTAAAGGTCCCTTCCAATGCAAACCATTCTGTGATTCTACTTTTTTTATGCAAATCAGATTTGGCAGTAAGTGAGTGAGGGAATTCCAGCACGCTGCTTGTCAGCAATTGTACTCCCATCCCACATCAGTGACCCAGGTTTGAACTGAATCCTTTCCTGTATGTTGGGCTGTGTCCTCAATAGTCTTTTCTGAGCTCTGGATGTTGGCAGGAGGTAACATGCCCTTAAAAGAGACACGTGGCACAGAAGTGCCTTGATAAATAACAGCCACACAGAACAGGTCTCTTTGATATGTACATTAAGTAATCGAGACACTGAAGGGATTGAGAAGTGAGCACATGCTTTTCTCAAGCCTTTTCCAGTTAGGCTCATGCCAAATCCATGAGGCAATTCCCGCCAGCCTGCACAAACCGATGACTAGGAGGCAATTCCAGCACACCTCACAGAGACACCTGGATCTCAGGCACGCATGGAGGAGCGGCACCACACACGCCCCGGCTGTGGGAAAGGCGTAATTGAGGCTTGTGCCTCAGACACCACAGGGACAGAGGCTTCAGCAGGTGGGCCAGGTGCATCTGCCCCATGCAGAGCTGCTGCTGCCCCTTTCTCCTCATCCCCTGTCAGCCTTGCTTCCCAGTGCCCTGAACATGGATGTCCCACACGGCCAGCGCCCTCCACCTGCTGTGGGTTCCCCCCAGGCTTCACACTCCCTCCCTGCTGCCCCTCAGAGCACACCTGAGTGCCCTCAGAGTGAGGGCCTGGGCTGGGGGATCACAGAACCACAGAGTCCTTGGGGTTGGAAGGGACATCTGGAGATCACCGAGGCAGGGTCAGCTACAGCAGGTTACACAGGAACGCACCCAGGTTGGTTTTGAGTGTCTCCAGGGAAGGAGACTCCATGACTTCCCTGGGCTGCCTGTTCCAGTTCTCTGCCACCCCCAATGTAAAGAATTTCTGTCTCATGTTGAGGTGAAGTTTTAGTTTGTGGCCATTGCTCCTCGTCTTGTCACTGGGGACCACTGAAAAGAAACCAGCGCCATCCTCTTGGCACCCACCTCTGTCATATTTGTATGTATTGATTAGATCTCCTCTCTGTCTTCTCCTCTCTAGATTAAATAGGCCCGGCTCCCGGAGTCTCTCTTCGTAAGAGAGATGTTCCTGACCTCTGATCATCTTTGTCACCCTCCACTGGACCCTCTTCGGTAGTTCCTCATCTCTCTTGTCCTGAGGAGCCCAGAACAGGCCACAGAGCTCCAGATACGGCCGAATAGAGGGGGAGGATCCTCTAACTGCAGTGACACGAAGATATCCAAGTTACGAAAGGCGGCAAGCCTTGTGTCTCCCCTCAGACACAGCCTCTGCTTCATGGGGTTCATTTGAACGCCAGGGGGCGCTGTGCCGCCGTCCCTCCCTCGGGCCCGCCCGCCGGGGGGAGCTGGGCGCGCGAGGGGCGGGGCGTACCCACGCGGTCCCGCCCCCCGGCCGGCGCGTGCTGCCCGCAGCCTCCGCGAGCCCGCGGCAGCGCCCGGCGGGAGCGCGGGCCTGGACGGACACGGACACCGGCACAGGCAGGGAGACGGGAGCGCAGGAGGAGAAGGACGAAGAGAAGGAGAAGGCGTCCCCCTGCCGAGGGAGAAGCCCCGCACCATGAGCCCCGACGAGAAGCCTCAGCCCGGTCGCTCCCGCGGTGACCGGCCGCCGCCACCTCAGCCGGCGGCCGGGCGATCCCGGCGGCGGGGCGGGTTCCTGGCGGAGATCCGCACGCCCATCCGCACGGAGCCCTTCCAGGAGCGGTACAGCCTCAGCCCCGGCCGGGAGCTCGGCAGGTGAGCGCTGCCTCCGCCGCCCCGGACGGCGGGGACGGAGCGGGGCCGGGGGTGGCGGCAGCCCGGCCCGGGGGTCCCTGCCGGGGCAGAGCGGGGCCGGCGGGGCTGTGCCGGCCCCGAGGGCGTGCCCCGGCCTGGGCTCGGCTGCAGGAGGGCGCTGGGAGGCAGCTGTACCCCGCAGCTGTCCGCCCCTCCTGCTGCTGGAGCCATCCTCGGCTCCCCAGCCGTGCCGATCTGGCTGGGGAGAGATGCTGTGCTTCCCTGGGAGCCCGTGTGCAGTAGTGAATATTGGTCTAGAGTTCCACTGGAGAAGAAAACCTGCCTCCCCCCTTTTTTTTTCCTTTTTTTTTTTTTTTTAAGTATTAATTATTTCCTCGAGCTTTGTAAGCTATGACGTGGAAAAACAATTTTACACTCCTTTAGGAGAGCATATGCTTGAGAGTAATCTAATGGTGGAACTTTTCAGAGAGTTAAAGCCGGTTAAAGTCTTGGGTTTGGAAGTGATTGCACATGTAAGGTTTAGTCCGTGTATAATTTCAACACATGACTGATAGAATGCATGGTTTAGGGCAAAAAGGTTTCTGCATCTTGGGAACTACATATATGGAATTTCGGCACCACTTAACCAATACTTTTGTCTGAAATTCTGTCACTTCCTATTAAAAGAATGATAGTATTCCTAGAATTACATGTGCTTCATCCAAAGACTGTTTCAGTAAAAAAGATTAGATGGAATACCACCGGATATATGGAAAGACATCCTCCTGAATGTATGTTCTATTGCAGGTTATGCTCGCTGTGTAACTCAGTTTATACAGTGGCAAAACCAACGCCTTTGGAGCTAAGGAGGAGTTTCAAGGCAAATGCAGCTGCTGTAGGTACCTGTAACAAATATTTAGGCTGCCTGGGTGTTAGCTTAATGCTCACTTAGCAACTCTGATGTACCAGTAGAATAATACCTATTTAAACATAGTGGTCTAAAGCATTCAGATGGTAAGCAGGTGGGAGAAACATCCCATGGAATGAGAAAGCTTTTTGTAGATTGTTGTGACCACAATGTCTAAGGCCTGGAAACTGAAGCTAACTAAAGACAGGCTACAAATCAGCCTAAATTCTAAGAAACGGTCCAAAAGGCATGGAAGCAGTGAAGCAGTGTAGTACGGAATGTCCTGGTATCACTCTGTTTTGGTTTTTTTTTGTTTGTTTTTTTTTTTGTTTGTTTGTTTTTTTTTACTTGAAGTTGAGATGACTTCAGAAAATATTTTGCAGTTCTTCCATGGAATGAGCATTTCCCTCAGAGCCGGGTGATAGTCACCTAATCAGAGCATGGAGTAGATGAGGGTTCTTTCTGGAACAAAAAAATACAACTCAGATGATTTCCTTAAGCTAAGAATAACAATTAACTACTGCTTCAAGTCTTAGTCTGCAGTTTAAACCAGTAAATAGCAGCATGGATTTTTGAGTGGAATATTTTTTGAATATTTTAAGGATGACCTTCACGTGAAGGCTGTGATTTTGCACCAGGAGTTAAAATGAGTTAAGTGGCAGTTCTAAGTGTTTGTCGTGGTTTTGAGCAACAGTTGCACATATTTTTGGTTCAGACTATCTCTCCTTAACTTCACAAGTGTTCTCACTATCTTCTCTTTTAGAATATAGAAATCTCTACATTTTAATGCATGTGCTTGTTTTTTTATTCAACAATTTTAAATTTTGTTTTTTAAAAAGCAGACACTTTAGCTCAAATATTCAAAGACTATTTTTTGCCACCTCTGCGACAAAATGTAGGTGGAAAATCTCTCTGCCACTTATAACTATAATTTTCTTGATAATTTATTAACACAAATGCTTTCACTTTTATATGTTCATAAATTGTGTAATTCTCTCTTTATGGGTAGAATTCATCTTTACAAAGAACAAATTAGCAGCCAGGTATGGCAGGTTTTTGTCTTTGATGGAAAGCAGTCATTGTGCACACAACATAATCTATTTTAGCATTAAGATTTGGTAGAAAAAGGTTTATACACTCTGTGTTTGTCCATCCCATTTCCCAGAATTTGAGAAACAGTTTGAAAGCTGAACTTTAGGTAGGTTTGAAAGTAACAACATTTGTATGGATTGTGTTTTAAACTGAGAGCACGGAGATGGAAACAAGTTGGTTTTTCACCTTTGCTGAGATCAGGGCTGCTGCGTGAGCTCAGCAGGTTTGTGCGGTCTTTGGCCTCCCATTCTGTCAGTCAGCACGTGTACGTTGAACTTCCCAGGGCACTTGGAGCCTCTGCTTTGTATTCTCTGGTCTCCTGAGTTTGGAGGAGGTGGGAAGAAAGTGGAACATGGCAGAATGTTAAGGCATTGTAGTTCTGGTGATGCTGGGAGGAGTGGTACGGGGGCTCTGGCCACAGGTGGCACATTATGGAGCAAAAATCCTGGGGGAAACAGTCCTGAGAGGTATGGATGAACCTAGGAGGAAACTTGATCACAGTGTCACCAGAGGGACTTGGGTGCAAACCCGTGGGAAGTCAGGCTTCATTAGTTCTGCTCATAGGAGAAAAAATGCTTTCAGACTGTAGAGCTTGTGTGCTTCAGAAGGTGCTGCCTCGTTCGGTAGCTGAACAGGCATTTGCAAGTCTGTGGAAACACAGCTGTTGGGAAAGCCAGGTTCACTTGGGAAAAATATCAAAAACTTCGTTATAATGGCTACTCGGGAAAGGAAATGATTGCAAGTTCCTTAACATGACATGGAAATAAAAGTTTTAAAATTAAATTATTTAATATATGACATTTTGGTCCAGTATTCTCAGCCTTAATAATTTTACCATCCTCAGAATCACAGTATTCTCACGCAAATCTGACCTTGCATGAGGTCTGAAATCAAACTTACCTCTGATGATTGTTTTAAGGGTGCCACTTGTCATCACCTCACTGAGATTTAAATGTTTTCAGACAATGCTAACTTGAGTTAGGTTAGTTTGAAGCCGTGTCACCTTTGCAGAGGACAAGACACCAATTGCTTAACTCTTCCCCTTACCACTTGTGCTTAAGCCATAGTTGTACTGTAAAATGGGGAACAATACAGGAGTCTACTTATAATTATATTTAGTTGCTTTGCTCATTTTCCTTGAGAAAAAAAACTCCTAATTGCAGACAAAGTATTACTAGGCTATTAATTCTTCAGTGTGTTGATGGAATGTTGCACTCCTTTTTTTATGTGAAACAAGGTATGCACATATTATAAGTCATCATTTGTGTACAGAAAAGAATACTCTTGATTCTAGAGCTAGGTTAGAGGAAGGAATAAGTTGACTGGTCTGTATTCTGGAAGGTAATGGTCACCTTAAATGATTGATCCTCAGTAAAATTATCTTCTAGCAAAATGTGTGCACACATGTAAATATGTCCAATGCAGTTCTGTTTTTTCTTCTCGTTCCCGTTTTTTTCTTAAAGCATACAAGCTCATTCTCCACCCAAAGGTGAGAATAAGAAACAGTGTAATCATCCAGGGAGTGTGAAATATTCTTTGTTTCTGACTAGTGATGTGGCTGTAGTTTCATGTGTGTGTCTTGGATTTTTCCCCCCCTGAAAGAACAACTCTGGCATGCACTTTTATTTCTCAGGTAGGTTTCAGTGATGTGTGTCTTAGCCGTACATGACACTTGTACCATTTTGTGCCATGACACTGCTGCTGTCCTCAGCTGCTCTCTGCAGCAGCACAGTTGGGGTGAAATAGCTGTGGAACTAAGCAAAAGTGGGAAAGAGGTGAAAATGAAGAGCTGCAAGTAGTTGTTTTTGCCATTTGAGAATAAATTTATGTGAGTAAAATATTCATGAGCATCAGAAATGTAATCCCTGCACTTTAGTTGTTTGGAAATCCAAAATTGTCGGGGGAAAAAACCCACACTTCAGAAGAAATGTTTGATATGAGTTACATAATAAACTGCATATAGTATTGTGGATCTCAGAAAAGTTTTTTTCTGAACTTTATAAAAAGTAAACATTTTCACAGAAAGAACTTATTCCTGCATTTGTTACAGTGACAGTGTTTTATAGGTCACTTTAAAAATAAGATTAGTTATTTTTAAATATTTAGTTAAGCTTAGTTATTTATATATATTATAAATAAATTACTCAGGTTAGTTCTCTGTTCTGATCCTAGGACAACAAAAATTAATTGATGTCACGTAGATGTTGCTGCTTATCTGATTTGACAATTGATTTGTGATTTGACAATTTACCTTTGAGCTGTAATGTGTGCCTAATGAAACAATGCAAATTCTGTTTGCAATCTGAAAAGGTGACATTGAGCTTCTTTGTAATCAGATATGATTTATCTTAACTCATAATTCTTGAATATTTGAGACTCTTGTGAGGCCTGAGAACTATTTAGAGTTTCCTACTCTCATCTCCCTCCAAAGCATTTTTATTTGTGATTGGATGTCTGGTGGTCTGTTTTCAACTTGACAAATGTGATTTTCATCTCAAAATTATTCTTCTTTCCATGCAACATTCTCACTGCTAGCTCTTCTCAATACACTGAAGTAGCAATGATGTGATCTAACACTATTTTATATACTTTTTTATAATAAGTTCTGAAAAACTGGGTTTTAAGAAAAGCAAAGATGAAATGTATGCAATGTGAACTTCATAAGAATACTTGTTTATATATGTCTTATCTATTATTCTGTCTCAATCAAAAAGAAATTCTTTAAAACTTAATCTGTTGGTGTTACCATATAGTGGAAGCTATCTTTGGATCTTAGCTCTGAAATTTTCTCAGACATGAATCTAGATCACTGCACAGTAATTAGTTCTACTGGTTATAAACATCAGGTTTGTCAAGTTTGATCTTTTTGGGGATCGTATTCAGAAAAGATGAGTTCTAACAGGCAGTGGTTATAATAGCTCTAATTATAGGCATAACCAAAAGGAATCCTGGGCAGGATTCTTGGTCTGAGACAATTTAGAATTAGTATTTGTCAGCCAGCTGAACTCCCGTGTAACCTGTCCTTTGAATAACGTCACCTATCAGGCTTCTGGCCAGCTCAGCTAAACAGGACATGCGTGGCCACACACGGTGGTGGTGGCTCTTGCTGCTTCTTGCTGCCCCATGAATTCTGTTTTATTTCCATAGTGACTAATGCACGCTGAATCGCAACATCGGTACTCATTAGGCTAATTAACTTGTTTCCAGATAGATTTTGTATGTAATTCAAAACAGCATGGTACTTGAAAGCTGCATTATAGAGATTTCAAACTTTTCTAAGCCACTTTCTCTAGGTCCTTCCTGGTGCTAGAATTAAAAGCTTTTGACTGCACTAAGGCAGCATTCAAGAGGAAGTAGGCAGTGCATTCAGAGACTATATAAGGAAAACAAGGTTAAACCCAGGCAGGAACCTAGATTTATTGGTTTAAGGCTTAGTATCTATCAGGTGTTGAAATAACTTGCTGTTAAAGGGCTTCTCAATTTATTTTTATATGTTGTTTTTTGTCAACATACTTACCAGTTGATTTTTTTCTTGAGATGTTTTTTGGTGCTAAGAATTTGAACAAGTGTATTAACACTTTTGATAAATGCATAGCTTCCTACTGTATATAAATTTTGGGCTACAAAATTATCTTCATGCATTTACAAACTTCAATAGTCTTCATGTATGTATTAGTAATTAAGAACATTTTCCCAAAAAGTTAGGTTCAAGACATTGAAAGCATATTCTTGCTGTTTGTATGCCTTCACCAGACATCTGGACTGTGCTGTGATCTAGTCTTAATACATATTGTGCTGTAGATAATGTGCTTATGCAAAATAGTATTCCTAGAGGAATAACTGTGGCTGTATCAGTGGTTACAAGTCCAATTATTTTATTGAGATTGCCTAGCAAATACCCACTTTGTGGGTACTTATTTGACTTGATTCATTTAGACTGTGTGATTTTGAAACAAATGCTTATTAAAAGCAAGCTGACCACAACTTTGTTTAGCAGTTATATTTCATGGATAACAGTCTTCTGCCAATAGGCTGGGAGGGTGGAATCTTTGACACGAGCTGAAGTAGTTAATTCTGTGAACTTTGGCTTGGATGTAGGAGAGGCAAAATCCATAGTAATTTTATTCCAAAATAGATGATGACTATTATTTTGGTTTCAGCAACCCTACAGCAAGTAAAGGAACAAAATAAAGATCTCAAAGCTATTCCTGCAACTTTATAACAAAATGTTTACATATAAATAAAAAAAGGTAGTTTTGATGATCATTATACCTGTTTGGTAAGAACTAAAGCAAGGTTACTGTACTTCAAAGTATGAGAATTCATCATTGCATTAGTGAGAGGTATTAATTAAAATACCTTTTTAGTCTAAAAATCAGCCGTGTGTGAGAGGAGCCGAGCGGAGCAGGTGGTGTGGGACTCTTGCAGGAAGTTGAGAGCAGGCCCTTGTGCCAGAGTGCTGTGGGGGAAGTGGTGTGACGCAAGCGCGGCACTGTGGTTTGAGCTGGCCCGCTGCATCACCAGGTGTGTGCTCTGCCGAGGTGACGCTCATTAATGTGGGCCCAGCACCCTGCTCAGCTCTCTGCTCTCTGCTCCTCCTCACCTTGGCACTGCTGCCAAAATCGTGCTGCACAGCTTGATTTTAGTCAGGCTGCTCCACTGTGTTTGCATTATCCCTGTTCCCTTATTCTTAGTTTCACTGTATGAGTAGATGGTTTTGAGAACTATTCATCAAAAAACTCCAGCTGTTATCATTTGAGACGTGCCATGGTGAAAATACCATCTTGAAAAATGTAGAGTATGGATATTGCATGGCAAATGGAGCAAGATTCAACAAGAGTGCTCTTGCCATGGATATAGTGGGATACTTCAGAACACAGTAACTGCGTTACTGTGAGGTGGTCAGAGAAAGCATAAATTGCTCATTTGTACATTTGTGTTTTGCCAGCTTTTTAAATTAAAGTTTGGAGTCTTGGGAACTAGCACAGCTTGTTTGCTGTTTTTGAAAACCGTACTGTTTGAATTGATTGGGGTTTTTTTAATTCCTTATGTTTCATGGAAATTATTTACACTCTGGGCTGAGGTGTTTTGAACACAGAGATCATCATTCAGCAAGGCATCTTTCTAAATTCAGATTGAATCTTAAATGCTAATAGTGATTTGGTTCAAGTTTCCTGAAACATTATTATTAATTTATAAAGGCCATGCTGTCACTAAGGCATGTAAAACTAAATTCTTATTTAATTTCAGGGGGAAATTTGCAGTGGTGAAGAAATGTATCCAGAAGGACACTGAAAAAGAGTTTGCAGCAAAATTCATGCGAAAAAGAAGAAAGGGCCAAGACTGTCGGATGGAAATAATCCACGAAATTGCAGTCCTTGAGCTGGCACAATGCAACCTTTGGGTCATTAACCTGCATGAAGTTTATGAAACTGCCACAGAGATGATTTTAGTCCTGGAATAGTAAGTATTAGTAATAATTCCTGAATAACTTTCTGTAGTATTTGCTTAAAAGTAATAATGTAAAAATACTGTGTATCAATGTGAATAATGTAAAAAAAAAAATATTGGTTGCCTGTTACCCTTGCTAAACTTCAAGAATAATTGCGAAGAAAATGACGATTACAAGAAGTTACGTGCAGTCTCATAACTACTTCAGATTATAACAAATTTCTCCAATTATGTAGTATCTTTCAAAGCTGAGCTATAATTTAGGTAGTTAAAGCATCTTAAATGAAATATGAACTCTGTACACTCCCTGCATGTGACGAAGAGGAAAGAAGCAATGAGTATCTGTTCAACAACCAAAGTTTATTTCACTGACAGTGGCAAAAATGGGATGAAATCTGCTGTGGTTTTTTTCACCAGTTACAAAAATGTATTGAAAGCAACATCATTGCTAAAAAGAAACTATTACAACCTTCTGCAATAGAAAACTTGCTACAACAGTATCTTTTTGGGGAAAGAAGGGAAGAGGAGGATTGAGACTTAGAATAGTTTCTTTCAAAAGGACACTTGACTCTGCATTTGTCTGTGTGGTTTTCTCCACTTCAGTTTGTCCAGATGGGCATTCCTGCAGCTGCTGTGGCTGTTCATCTCAAATGCCAGTGGCTTTAGATAGTAAGGCATCTCACTAGCTTCCAGTATTCAGCCAAATGCTTGTTGCTACTGAACTGTAAATTCTTGTTCAGTTCTATAGATTTTAAATAATTCAAAGAGGAACAGTGAGGCTCAATAGTTCAGAAGTGACTTGTTTGTTAAGATAAATCTAGTTTGTGCAGTTCTTCTCTTACTTGATAGCAAAAAGAAATGGTGAGAAATCTTGTGTACCAATCACATCTTGGTTAGGAGTCAAAAGAAACTATCTTCAAAGTCCAGTGAAATGGAATGAGACCATGTCTCCTAAGGCAAAATTCCTTCTAGAATACATTTTTTAAACTTCATTGTGACCTTAATGAAGTCATAATATGTGAAATATTCAAGTATCTTTTATAATACATAGGTGTGACAGAGCTTCTGGGGTTTTAACTGCTGCTACTGAAACTCATAAATACCTGCTTTAAACACTAGCAGAAATTTAAACTCAAATACAGTTTCATTTCCTAGATCCTATGGGATTTAATATGGGCAGTGGAATCTAAATGAGCAATGAGTTTTGTGATACTTTCAATGCAAAATTCCTAGTTTTCTTTTAGAACTCGATTTTCTTACAGTTGCAAAACTCTTTTAATATGAAGTATTAACTAGGTTGTTAAGTAATTAGCAAAATTACTGGGTTTATATGCATCAAACAGTCATACCTCATTTCAGATAAATAGCTGTGTGCTGGAGCTGTAAATTACAAAAACAGTCTTTCCCTGACTTCAGCAAGTATGTCTGGATGCTTCTTTAGTGTTCCAAAGACATGTTGCAACAAAACAGGTATGAATGTTGGTGAATTTCTGACATTCTGAATGCAGAGGATTAAAGAACATACCTAGACTGCAAGCTTCTCTAGGGCATTTCAGTTTCTATTAAGCTTGATGGTCTCTGTGGCTGATCTTTATCTCCTGAAGAAGTAAAACAAATACTTAATCTTGGCCACTAACTTCATCTGCGGAGATTTTAAAGTTTCTTGTCTTGATGTAGAATCTCTCATAAGGGCTGAGGGTTTTGCCTTCAGGAAATGTTTTGCTTTCAGGGAGAGAAATAGTAATGTTACGTGGAGGGTTGGCTTTCAAGCACTATTGATTTTTGAGAGAAAACTAACTTAAAATGTTAATATTAAGTGTTAATATTAAGTGTTGAGGAAGCAAGGAGGCACTACAGTGTTGGGTTCAGCTGTAGCATAGCAAATTGGGACTGTCTGCATCCACCCTCACAACAGCCTCTGACTTTGGTTTGTTGTCATAAGACCTCAATCAGGGTATTTAAGGCAGAATTTTAGGGGTATAGAAGTCTAAATGGGTAACAGAAACCCCTGAATTAATCTGTGGGCCAGTTATGTTTCTGTATTTCACTGAAAATAGAATGAAAAGAACCTGGAATTTTGCTGAAGAAAGTACAGATGCAGTCTGGGAAACTTGACATAGCAGGTATAAAAAGAAAAAGCAAATTTGGTAACTTTTGGACTTCATACCTGTATGCAACCTACCTGTCATCTTCCCATTTCTTTTGAAAGAAAGAGCAGTAGTGCGTCTGATGCTTAAGAACTGGTCTTTTTCATAAGTGTTCATCACCATGTTTTTACACATCTGGGGAAGGGAGAGATGATACTAGTGAGAAATTAGTAGGTCAAATGTATAGAATCCTGTAAGTGGAGCTTCAAAAATTTTCATCCTTAATATTTTGTTATGAAGAGCCTCTGAACTGAGCCGGTAGACTTCTGTTACACTTGTTTTAAAAAGAGGAAGAAGTTGTCTTTTTCATCTTGAAGACACAGTTAATATTTATTTTATATGCTGGATGAAGTGTTTTTTCACCTGTAGATATTTGGATAATGTAATGGACTTACATGTTCATTAATACTAATGGACTTACATAGTCTTGGACATGATTTATTGTCCTACTTACTGGAGGAGTGACCAGTTAAAATAAGAGTCTGCTGGCAGGAAGTGATCCATTTGGCATAGGATTCAACAGACTGAACTTGAAGCAAACCCACTGCAATCACAAATAACTGCTGCTCCAATGTTTGCATCGTGTCTGAGTAGCAAGAGGAGTTGTTCTAGTTAGCAGTCTCAAATCAAGACTGGAAGTCTAAAATCATTTTAGGGGAAAACTTCTCAAATTGTCTTAGTTACCTTTGTTTGTGTTTCATTCAGTTCTTGGGCTGCCTGATTGAAAAGGTGAAGGCAAAAAGCTAAAAGCATTTGTCTGAGAACTGAGAACTTCTAAGACCAGTATCTACAATTTTATGGATTTGGAAGATTCTCTTCCCATGTTCTCTCATCAGATATGGATTTGTAGTTTTCTCATGCTTTGGGAACATTGGTACATTGCCTTACACTGGAAAAATTACCAGTAAGTGCACTTACTATCCAATGGTGTGCCTAGCCAAGGACAGAGGTATGGCTGTCAGCAGCAATGAGCATGAACCTTTGCTGGTAGTATTACAAGCACTGTGGTGTGAACTCCATGTACAGAAAATAGATGGCTTTCCATTATTTTGCAAAGATACCCCTTTCAAGAAAGACTTTTGACAGAGTTGAAGATTGAGGAAGCAATTTTTTGTCCATTGCAGATTGTATATAACTCAGCATTGAAATCAAGTGTGTTTTAGGAATTGGTCTACGTATTTGTACTCTGATGATTTGTACTTCTGCATCCTTCAGTAACTTAATGTCTGATCCATTAAAGCTGGAGGAATAGTTCATTTCTTCAGGTGCCCTGAAATAGGTTTGTTCAATCTTTTTCTAACAATAAGTTAAATGACTGTGTTAGTGTCTCCTAAGTGTACTTGAAAGAAGTTTGATGCTGAATTTCATACAGTTCATTGTTAAGATATATTTCAAGCAAGATAAGTAGTCTCCATTTAATCTAAAGTCAACATAATTGTAACAAAGATTAGGTCTGTAGACTTCCAAATGACTTTTAGCTCATTTATGCTGCTAAGTAGATATAAAGTGTTAGCATGCTTTTCATTGATGAAGAGCAATTGGATTTCACTTGAAATGAGAGAAATTCATGGCACAACAGTACTTTCATAAGGAAATTAAAATAGCTAAAGAATTATGGTTGCCATAGCTTTCAAGTTCAGAAAGCCTTCTTTTGTCTCACAATTTTTTCATACGCTTAGCTAAGGGAGGGTGTACTACAGAAATAATGCATTCTAAGTAACGCTAGGTTTCAGAATGTTTTGCCATTTAATATGTCCTTATCAATTTTTTTTCAGATTAAGATGGCTTATTTTCTTAAAAAGTTTGTTGTCCTAAGGATAATTCTTTGCTTTTATCCCCTAAGAGCATTTTCTGAAAGGCCCAGTCATTTGCTAAGTTATTTCATAATGACAATTAGAAAAACTACAGTTTAATGCAAAATGGGTAAATGTTATTAACACCAGAGAACTCCTGGTCTGCATATATACAGAAATCATAGCAGTGACATGGCTGTGATATGCTCTTAGCAGGTATTTTGAGCCCTTGAGGCCCTCTATGGTTAGATTTCTTTTCCCCCTGAAATCTAGCTGAGGTGAAAGTATTGTTAAGGAGCTTGGCTGAACTTGGAATAGGTGTGCAGGAGGATCTTTTTGGAGTTCATTTTTGCATTGTGCTTCCAAGCACTTGTGACTGGCTTGGCTCACAGCTCCCTGACTGTTTTGCTTAAGGGAATCCATTAAGCCTACTCCACAGCAACAATACACAAAATGGTCTTGCAGTATCAAATTTCCATGTGTTCTTGTAAAGAGTGCCTGGTTTGAATGTGGGATTCTTTGGACAGAATGAATTGTCCGGGATTTGTCCCATCAGCCTCCTAAACAGCAAAGTTAAGATCAAAAAACAAAACATTGCATGAGAAGTCACCTTCCCATGTGAAACTACTTTGAAAAGCCAAGTGTCTATGGTAGCTGAGAATGGCAGTGTCTTGTAAGTTATGAAGTGGGTGTGCATGTGTGAGGGCTGTATTTGCATGTCTCACTCTTAAAAATGCTGATGAAGCCAGGCATCTTCAGAAGTATAGGGAGAGACTTTTTTTTTTTAAATAAAGTTTCTGGATCAAGGGTTTTCTACTCTCACGTTGGTAGCACTGTCTCTTGATTTCACTGATGGGACATTGCTTCAACTTTTATTGCCTTGCCTTCTAACGCCTATAATTCAGTATTCTTTAGGTGTAGTATTAAAATTCTAGGTAGCTTACATTTTAGTGTTGGTTTCTGCCTCATTTTTAATTAAGTTGCACTAATAAACAAATTGTAACAGATGCCTACCAAGCAGACATATAGCAGGCAGGGCTTTATAAGGCCCCCCACCCTCAACTTTCACTGTTTTTTCAGGTGGGTCTATTAAACGTAAAGTGTGATCCCATGTTTTGGGTATAAATCTGATTTCACTGAATTAAATAGCAGAAGTATTTTGTCCTTATTGGAAGTGGCAGAGCTTTACCAGCAAAATCCCAGGGTTATTGCTATAAAAGACACCATGCTAGTAATTTTGGTAGAAGATGTTATCACTGCATGTGCACTATAATTCACTGCTACAAGGGATTAAATCACTCTTCAAGTAACATATTATGGCATTCTTAAGGCAGAAAGTTTAATTTATGGGTTGCAGTAGATCTTTTTCTATTCCTATCTGGAAAGTCCAAGTGATGTTGCTTTTTCAAGGAATTTGGCTTAGGATATTAGAATACACTAGCTGATGTTCATTTTTTAGATGTCATTAATATTTGAATCCTGTTCAAAACTGAAGTATTACTATTTCCATGAATTAAATAAAAATGGACTGAGAAAAATGTGATAGTGTCAGGCATATGAAATTTTTCAAAAGGAATTATAGTATTAATAGTCCCTTGAAAAACTCATTTTATTCTTGAGCTCTATCTCTTGATACATAAAGAAGAAAAATAATTATTTAATAGATGGTTTTTCTGAAAGAAAATCTTAGTTTAATAAATCAAATTGTACTGCTGTACCAGCTAGCTAGCATATAGAACAGAAGTTTGAAACTCTTTAGAAAAAGATACAATTTAACCTTCTTTTAATTTTTTTGTAAGAATATCTGCAGGGAAATTTAAAATAATAGCTGTGAGAATACCTCGAAGGGCAAAAACTTTTTTTTTTTTTTAAATCCATGAGGCTTTTGAAAGTACTAGGACTGTAGCAGCAAAGTTAGTGTAGGCAAAATGAACATTTGAATATATTTAAGTGTTTTTTTCTAGGAGTACACAGTTGAAATGCACCATTTTTGTATAACTCTCATTTGCTGTTATATTCATGTTGAATGTCCTCAGGATAGCCTAGGCAGTACAATTCATTGGAAAAAAGCAAGCAAAGGCAGAGCAGGTGGGTATGCATCAGTAAAGATTAATGCTTGTGCAAAGTCATTTTTGCATGTCACAGGTTGGTGTAACTGGAGAGGATTCTGCCCTTGAGGCTTTCACCACCTTTCCCTAACGGGTGATTATAGAATTTCATGCAGAACAAAGGGTGTATGTGCTGATTTCATAGTAGGAGTTCAACAATCCATATGCAAAGTGGCCCCATTCTAACATTGTTATGCCCATTCTTATTTTAAGATGGAGCTTCTGTTCAGTTTATTTTACTTTTGATGCTGCAGGTTTATATTGTAAAACAATTTTAGTTACTAGAGCCATTGCTATACAGAGCTGGTGCTGCATATGGCTTCAGAGTACTTTAAAAACATTCATTCATCTCTAGTTATTTTTATATTTTTTGTTATTCTGTTATTTGTTTAAACATATATAAACAAAAGAGGATGCAAGCTGAGAGCTAAAATTTTCAGAGCTATTTTTAGATGAAAGAAGTTTAGAAACTTAATGCATCCCTGTATACCAGAGAGTTCATAAACAATTCAGTTACAGACTTTACATTTATTTTGAGTATATAGTACAAAGTGTTTTGAGGAGGGTGGGAGGTAGGGCAGCTTTGCTCTATGTTTGCTGAGATTTGCCTTGGCCAAATTTCCATGTAGTTTTATACCAATGGCAAAAGGCACAACTTTTTTGAAAACACTGTCCTCAAACAATTGAGGCATTCATCTGAAAGCAAAGTCAGTAGTGTTTGAAAAGTAGTCCCCAAAACGTCTGTATTATTCATATTCTCTAACCTCAATGACTAAAATCTTTGCCTCTCTCCAAAGCTGCCATACTGCAGAAATCACTTCCAAGCCTGTAAAACCTTGCCAAATGTCTAATAACTGAAAATATCATGACTGGATTATACCTCCTGCTGACATTGCCTATACAAAAAAAAGGTGTGAGTAGAGCCAAATGGGTGCTATAATTTAGTCTGAACTCACAATATTCCTACTGTCCACAGTGCTGCTGGAGGTGAAATCTTTGACCAGTGTGTGGCTGAAAGAGAGGAGGCCTTCAAAGAAAAAGATGTTAAGCGACTTATGAAGCAGATATTAGAAGGAGTTGCATTCTTGCATAGAAACAATGTTGTTCATCTTGACTTAAAGGTAAGATTAGTACTGTATTTTTCTTATTGATTTCTCATCTGTTGTCTTTCTTGCTTATGTCACAATAATGCCAATTTGTAATTAACATAATTTTACCTAATTATACCTTAAATTATAAAATTAAACTTTTGGGATAGAGCAGCCACTAAGTCTGCAAGCATGTTGAGGCATTTCTATGATTATGTTAAATATAAACTTCATTTGATTAAGTGAAATGTAATCAATTCAAAAGTCAATTTGCCTTGCACCTTAAATTGCAAATGAGTGCTTTGGGTAAGACTGACTTATTTCTACATTGCAGTAAAAGTGTCTGGGTATTATATGGGCATTGAAAACCAGGTTTGTCTTTTGTATTGACTTGAGTTTTAATGAAGAAGGGTGGTAGTGACACTGGTGGAATAATGTGTAATGTTTCAGAATGAAATGTTCAAACAGGACTGGTAAATTAATATGTTAAGTACATTTATAGCATTTTCTTCCCCTTTTTCCCCCAGTTATTGTAAAACCTAATTTAAATGTCTGACATTTGCTGCCAAACAGCTGAATGACACCCTGTTGGTGTATAAATAATCATGATTTACGGAAACAAGTATTTTTTCTTATTGAAAAATAGTTTTGACCCAAATCAAGTGACAAGTAAAGTTGCCATCAAGTGAAATCTTATGGTCAAGAAGGGAGTTATAACAGGCATCCAGTGAAGTAATCTCTCCTATGGGCAGCAAGCTTCAGTTAATTTTAGTTAGCTTCTCTCATTATGAGGTTGAACTAGTTTATTGCTAAGCAAGGCAGTCTAAAAAGTAACTTGCATTACATTTTTTAAAATTCTTTTTGCATGTCCTATTCTCTTATTTACTAAGTATATTGTAAGCTGCTGCATGTTTATTCTGTTGCTGAGATCCTTACTTACACTTAGCTGTATTTTAGCACTATTATAAAGCTACCAGTAGATTCTAGTATCAAGCTGTATGGACTTAATATATTAACTTAGCACATCATGAACCATTCATCAGCTAAAGCAGATGAATCATATTTGCACACAAATATGTCATCTGCCTGGTTTTCCAAACATTTATTCAAATTATATGTGGGATTCTTTAAAATTTTGATTGAGTCATACACACAAAATACTAATAATTGTACTAAAAGAATTAATGAAACATTTTTAGTAAGTGATGTGAGAGTAAGTGTTCGGAAAGACTAAAACTGAGCAGTTAGAGCTCCTCAAAGTTCCTTTGTATGCTTAAACAAGATACTCAGTGTCACAATGGTTGGCCATTTAATTTCCTTGAAGCAAAATGTGTAAGATTAAATGTCTTTTGTGGACAGTATATATTTGTACATGTTTGTAGTTAAAGTTGTGGTGTTTTTTAGCATCGCCAGCTGGATATCTGTAACTGGAAATGTGATGTGTTTTCTATTACTACAGTACTTATTTGCAAAAGTAGACTTGGGATGTTAATTACAGATTTTTTTCCAGAAAAGAAATTCATAAAAAGCTGACTTAAAAACTTCCCAACTGCAAACTTACACTATAACATGGAGCATATGCAGTTCTTGCTAAAAAATCCAGCATTGTTTTGCTGCCTTAGAGAAGTTCATTAGCAGAGGAAGTTGTGCAGTGATTGAGGTTAATTAACATGTTTATACATTACTGCAGTGTGTGTTTAATCGGGTCCTACTCGCAGTGGAATGACTTTCATGATTTATAAAACTATCAGTCTTTTGCAAAGTAAGCTTTATGGAAGTCTTCAGAGTATTGGCAAACAAAAATTATGGAAGTGGTAGAATTAAAAACCATGACTTGCAAAGATTAATTGATCCACATGCCTTACAAGACAATTTTAAAAGGCCCATTTTTGACAGAACTCAAAAAGTTGGATGTTCACTTCAGCCACATATTTATTAACCCACATCTTCTGTTGTATCCTGTGTCTCATGCTGCTTTAACTTGCAGCTTAAAGCACAGTGGAATTTACTAAGTACTTGTTTGTGATGACATTTGGAAGACTTCTGTATGTTTATTGCTGCTATGCAAGGTGTTTGCCAATAGCAAATTTTACAAATTTTTTCTAAAATGGGGGGTTTTGCACTATTAGTTTCACCTTTGTGTCTCTAAAGATTTCATTTGTCTGTTACAAATTCCTTTGGAAAGGTCCATCCAATTTTCCATATGTTGCACCTTCAAGAAAAGTTAAATTCTGTACCCAGAAGAATTTAAACCCAAGTGGTCGTCTGTATGTATTTGCCAGCTTAATGTTAATATTATAAATTTAATGAATCAGATCTATGACATTGACAGCTAACTTGCTTTAGCTTCTCTTTACCCTCTGAACAGATACAAGATTTTTCTTGAGACTAAACACTGCAGAAAGAAATGGGGTATTTTGTTGTGGCTTAGCAAGGTTGTCACCTGATCATTTCTTTCCAAAAGCATGGTTCTACTGAAAGATGGTTGAAATGTGTCTTGTTAATAGCAAAGTACAATTATGTAGCCTAATTTTGACTTGGATTAAGAGCAAATATAATGCTACCAAGTGCAAATTAATTATCACTTGACAGTATTGTGTTGATGCTATTTAATTTGCAGGGTGTGCACAGATTGTAGGCAGGAGTCTTTCATCTCCTCTTAATGGTGCTTAAAAGCTGCAGAGTAAGGGAAGTCTCCTTTCTCTGTGTTCTCATTTGCTCTTTGACTTAATCTCGAATTGGGGTTAGGTAAAAGCTTACTGTAGTTGGGAATGGAAGAGAATTTAAGCTGGCATGGGGGATGAGGAAGAAGGTGTGGGGGTCCTTTGCCTTTTTTAGAATCAGCCAAGTTAGTATCTTTAGACATAATGAAGCTGGGGTATCTCAGCTTGTCAATTTTCCTGTTTCTGACCACTACTTCTTTGATAATTCCTGTCCTTTCTTGTAGGCATCTGAGGTTTTGTGAATATTATATAATTAGATAACCTGCAGAATTAATGAAATTAGGTAAGGTGAGGCATTGATTAGATTAAAAACCTGACCTTTATTGTGTGTCCTTAGTCTTTATGTGTCTTCTTGAAACCAATTAAAAATACAAGAAATAGGAGGATGGTTCCATCTACATGGAACCTTTAAGCCTTGCTGCAGTAGAGGGGGACATTTCAAACATTGCCATTTGATGGTTTTCATCAACAGTTTCAGTAGTGCTTGAGGGTAAAAGTGAAAGGCCCTTTTTAAAATGGCCACCAGGAGAGCCTCCAACCCGCATCTCCTCTCTTTGTGGGCTGACTGGAATTAGGCAAACTTAGATGTACTCTAGCAGAGTAAAACCAAAAGAGAAACACTATTACAGATGTGAGGAAATTATCTTCCTTTTTTGAAATTTTGAGTAATGGTGTCAGGCTGAGAACTATGGTGAATTCAAAGCTATGGCTTCTTTAAGGTTTCATGTTGGTGTTTAGGCTGGTACTTCACAAGAATCATTCCTTAAAATAAGAAAATTATTGGTATTTCATTAGGAATTGATTCAGAGTTATGACTCAATTCATACTGTAGACAGGGGTTTTTTTTCTGCATAGGTGTGTTTTGCATAATAAGATTTTTTTAAAAGACAATAAAAATAGCAACTGCTTTAAATACTAAAATGTTAAAATACAGAACTGAAGGGTTTCACAAACCTTTTCTATTGAAAATTTTTCCTCATTTAAATATAGAGGAAAAAAATTTTTTCTCATGCTTTTAATTTGACTCTTCATAACTAAATTTCTCACTGGGAATAACATCTGAGAGGGTAATGAGGGAGGCATAGTTAGCTTTTTTTGATGTTTGCTTTTCTAATACAAATAGAGAAGAACAAATCTGAACGATAAAGAATGCGGGAATGTGCTGCTCCAAAACCCTTTGTATAGCCCCCATATCCCAATTTGTAAAGAAAATTTAAAAAGAGCTATTCTTAATATGTAGATTTACAAACAGAAAAGAAATTGACAACACCATGGAGTTAGTTTCAAATGACAGTTTAACTCTGCAGGAATAAAAAAACTTGACTACATTCAGGTCTTGCAGTGAGGAGAAGTGGCCAAAGTTTTTAAAAATGTTCTTGCCCAGGTTTATTTTTGTATTCAAAAGCAAGGCTGTTCATGTGAGAGCATGTCTTCATGAGTGACTGGGGATGGAGGACAGAGCAGCTCTGTGCTTAGGGAAGGAGTACAAATGTTGATGTTAGTCCATCTGAATTATCAGTCAGAGGTTGCTTTGCTGTTCTTACTCTTTTGTCCTCCTCCCTTTTCAACCACTCTGATGCAAGATGATCCAGGTTCCCAACAGACTTCTGCACTTTCATGGAACTTGTGCTTACCAGAATCATGAAAACAGTGCCAATTATCAGCACTACCATTTGGAGAAGTTAATGATAAAACCCAGTGTGTTCACTGGTCTGGGGGTTGGGAAAGTGAAACCTTGGGGTTTTTTTTTTTTGGTTTTTTTTTTGGCAACAATATACTTCAGTTGCCAAAGTTTTTCTTAAATTAAGCTAGCATTTAAAATAGTAAGGAACTTCTTAATGACCACAAAGGTGCTTTGAAGGAAGACAGCCAAGATCTAGTGACGTCAGTGCAAACAAGTTTATCCAAAGGTGATGCTCTTAAAAACCTGTTTCTCAGGCTGCTATATTTTTTTTAAAGCTCTTCTTCAGTTCATATTCTGTAATACAGTTGTTTGTACTTTGAACAGGATTCAGGTTGGTTGCAACAGACCTTTAAACAGGTGCAGTCAAAATAGTTGTGTGTTCAGGGTTTTTAAAATGATTGGGTGATTTTGGACAACCTTCCAAGGGAGGTATTTTACACCATCTATTGGAAGAATCGAGGAGCAAGAGGAGTAAAAAAGGTGATACAAAGGACTAGAGAGGTACAAGTGTGGAGGTACTTGCATGCTATTGTTTAATGACAGCTATTGGCATGTATTTCTAATATGTTCTAAGCTAACAAAGGTTTGATTCTCAATTCTAAATTTATAATCCTGCCATTCCTTTTAGCCTATGTGTTTCTTCAAAATCACCTTGGGGGAAATAGATAAATGATCCAGGGTATCATACTTGTTACAGGAGGCACTGTTGTTGCTCATGGTCTAAAATAATTATGCAATATGATGTCAATGACATTTGGTTTTTTGTGATCCCAAAAGTCTTCTCCTCTTGTTTTTCAGCCCCAAAATATTCTGCTAACCAGTAAGTCTCCTCTGGGAGACATTAAGATAGTAGATTTTGGCCTTTCCAGAATAATGAAGAGCAGTGAGGAACTAAGAGAGATCATGGGAACTCCAGAATATGTAGGTAAGTTGTTACTGTAGGATTGATGAATAGTCCAGGCTTCTGGGGAGTGAGAAGAGGATTTGGAGCATGCCAGCCTGGCTGGGGAGTTACTGTGTCACAAGATCGAGTTATTACTTGGACTGGTACTGCTGCCAAAGTTAGAACTGGCAAGTCTTGCCAGTCTAATGAACTATCATTGTGTGCTTATGTTGAAGATGAAGACACGCTTTAGATGAGTCTTACCAGCAGTCATAACAAGTATTGCCTGGATTAAAAGTTTAAATTCACATACTCAGTCTCTGAATATTTTAGCCAGTGTAGGTTTTCTCTTTTTTTAAAAAAAGTCCAAACCACTCCAGGCCTTGAAAATATACTTAAGAATATATTTAAGTTGTATGGTATATCTTCATAGTTATGGGTTACAGTGCTGCAATATGCAATGTTGGCTATTTCTGTTTTGTCTGCAAAAAACTTGTATATAGATTCCTTAATTGGGAAGGAGGCTGGCCTGGCTTCTGAAGATGGCAGTAAAAGGAAAACAATTTTTACACTTAAAAACAGTGAATAATAGAAACCACTTAAATAACCTGAATAGAAGTATCTTGATTTCAAAAGACTGTCATGCTTCAAATGGCTTATCTTAAATTTTACCACATGACCATTATTGCATTTTTTATCTCTAATGTAATGTCTGCATTTTTTTTCTCTCTGAATAGCTCCTGAAATTCTGAGTTATGACCCAATCAGCACAGCAACTGATATGTGGTAAGTTGGACAAATTAATGGTCATCATAACTTTACTGAAAAGGGTTGTTCTTTGGGGATTTCTTTGTTTATTTGCTTTTAAGAAGAAAAGGCTAACTAAAAAACTGGTTTTCTTTTTTTACTTTCAATTTAGGAGCATTGGAGTACTGGCATATGTTATGCTAACAGGGATATCACCTTTCTTGGGGGATGATAAACAAGAAACATTCTTAAATATATCTCAAATGAACGTAAGTTACGCTGGAGAGGACTTTGACCTTGTATCAGAGTCTGCTGTGGATTTCATCAAAACTCTGCTGGTTAAGAAACCCGAGTAAGTAAAATACACAATTGTATATGCTAATATGTCAGACTGACTTAATTTTAAATGTAGCAAGTGCTAGTGTTTTCATTTTTAAAGTATAAGGAGACTTTGATTTCATTGTGCTATTACTTTTTATGTATATGAGAAGAGAATTCCTCAGTTTCCATCCAAGATTGTATATTCCAAAGGATGTCCAAGTGTTAGTAATTAAAACTCAAATTACTTTCAGAAAACTGTGTATGAACTGTAGCTTGTAGCAGTGAACACTAGACCCATTCTTCTTGCTGGTACTTTGCTGGTCTTTTACATGAACTGAGCTTTGAGTCCTTAATCTTGGATGGTTGGTAGAGAAACTTTGCTTTTCTGGTTCATTAATACACTTTTCTTAATAGGCAGCAAACTGGAAATTCCATGTTCCCAAACAGAACAGGTGTTTTCTGTGGAACTTTACCAGTTCTTCATGGGACATGTCAGCTATTGAAATTGCCTTCTGCTTGTCATGGGGAATATTTGAAGAATGTAGAAGTTAGATAATTTTTCTGTATATAAAAAGTATAAACTTCAAAAGTTGGTTGGCAACGTGAAAGTGCAAACTCATATTTAGGGATCTATGAATTCCTTTCTTTTAAGTGCTAGGAGTTCATCTACTTGAATTGCTGTGGTCTTTTTTGGTAAAAGATAGCTGTCAGTGCAATTCTGTCTGTCTTTAATACAGTCATATCCTTGGAATAATTTTTGGTGACACCTTCTGCAAGTTTCTGAATTTTGTATTCATTTGGACATTTATTTTAATACTTTCCTTGCTCTGCAGGGACCGGGCAACTGCTGAGGAATGTCTTCAACATCCATGGTTGGAACAAAGTGATAATCCTGCTTGCAGGGCCTGGAATAAGAGTACAGAAGGGGAGACCAGTGATGCCATCCAGAAAGATGCAGATTCTGCCTCTGAACAATCAGTAGATGCTGAGAAGACTGGAGAGGAAGAATCAATAGTGACAGAAGAACTAATTGTAGTGGCTTCATACACACTGGGACAATGTAGGCAGTCAGAAAAAGAAAAAGTAACTGAGCAGAAAGCCATTTCGAAACGATTTAAATTTGAGGAACCATTACTGCAGGAAATACCAGGAGAATTCATTTACTGAACTGCATGGAGCTTCATAGCTATAACTGGAAGGCAGTTTTTTCTACTAAACAAAAGTATTCTAGCAAAGTGAATTTCTGATATGCAATAAATGTTCTAGATAAAGGAAAGTGTTTATAAATGGCATACAAAAAAATGTGCCAAGTTCTTATTTTCATGGAAGAGATGAGATTTCAAGTGGCTGACATGCATTTAACAAAGAGGATAAGCTTATTTTTGTTTTTATTTTTATTTCTGGTTTTTTGTTGTTGTTATTGATTGGTAACAGATTTTTTGCTAATTGTTCTGGTGTTCTTGAGAAGTTCACACTGGAAGTGTTTTGGTGACAGATGTCAATAGGAGTATTTTAGGATACATTTTGGTATTTAATGCAAATATATAATGCTGGGTTTTCCTCAAACGCCTCCTAACTTCAGTGGAACTAAAACTTGAGTGAGAGGAGAATTTGATCACCTGGTTTGACGTACAGATTTCAGTCATGCTGTGCGTATTCCTTTGTTTACATCAAGTCAAAGACCCAAACTCCTCTGGAGTGTAGCTGAACAGTGAGCTGAACTTCTCTAGACAGAGATGCACATGCCCCACTGGGAATGAAATCTGTACTGGAGATATGTATGATTTGGGAGCACAGTAAAATTCTGCTCCTGAGGGTGATGTATTTGCTTATTTCAGTCACTTGTGAGCCAGCAGAGATTGTTTCCTTCCCCTCCCGAGTTGGGTGAGATGTGCCAATAGAATCCAGCTCAGTGTGGCCACACAGTGCTGATGAGAGGAAAAAAGAATGACATTCTGACGTAGCTCCTCTGAAGTTTCTGAAGTTCTCTCCACTGACTTTACCATGTTAGGTTAGACAGTTTGTCCAGCTAATCAGCCCTTGATTCCACTTCCCCCAGAAGCAGCTGGGGTTTAATGAGGTCATTTCTACCTTCTTTCTGTTCCTCTAACTGCTGCTTTAAGGAGAAAAGGAGCATCATTAGGCTAAATTACAATTGTTCCATATAGCTGTCAGATGAGGAAGAAGATACTGCTTCTTCTGAAACAGTGAAGCACAGCTCGTGCCTCCTGCTTCCTGATCACTCTCCCTTAGACACTTGGAAACACAGCATGTTATGTGGCCTGGCAGAGTGGGATAAGGGAGCAGTGTGGATGGGTCATAGTTCTCAATGGACGCAGTCCCTCAGAGGACAAAGCTGGCACCAACTGGGCACCAAAACTGAGTGGTTTTTGCAATGTACAGATCTGAGGATCTTGGCCTGAGTCCTAGTTTTCTAAGAAATCTTTCATATTGATGCTGTTCCAAAGTTTAATTTTTATGTAATGGAAGTTTAGTACTATTATATTGCATACTGTTAACTATTCAACTATTTATTTGGTTTCTTTATGCTGTTCCTTTATAATAAACTCTGACAAAAGTTTTCTTGCTATAAAACAGTGAATAGAAAATTTTGAGCTAGTTTTTCCCTTTTTTTCCGCGTTGGTACACACTTTTCTAATTTCAAATGTATCAAATGTTCTACTCCATTTAGTGAGGAGGAGTTCAGGGCTTTGTGCTAATACTACAGTTACTTCACACAAAAGTTGAATGGCTTAATAAGAGCAGCAGTACTGGGGTGATCTGATCAGCATGGCTGGAAAGGTGGGGAAAAAGCACTGGTACAGAAGAAAGCTGAACCAAAAGCAGTGGGATGATGGGTAGTTTTTCCATAAGGCTTCATTGCCAGCGGTTGGGCTACCTTTATTTCAAGCCCCATCGGGGAAGTTGCACCTAAATTAAACTGTTCTATCAAGCATCTTCCCCTATAGCATTACATATTATTGAGTATTCAAGTAGGTAGAGCAGCTTCTCGTTCCTCAAAGGTGTTCCTATAAAACAGCCAGTGGTGCTCAGAACTGAGTTTGGGTGTGTTATATATTGTAATGCAGAGATGCCTCTCGTGCTCTGGAGAAAGGACTCAGTTGCTGGACAGCTCTGGGCGGCTCTCAGCAGGAGAATCTTTGAGCCAACAGTGTATCTGTGTTAGCTGGGTGTTTCTGGACACAGAGAGGAGCTGATCCTACCTACAATGTAATCTGTTTCAGCCTTTGTTAGGCAGGACAGTGCCATCATGGCCATCTTTCACTCTCCGGTCATTTGCCCAAGACAATTTACTTGGGTGAGGGGACGCTCATTCATGGAATTCTTCTGTACAAGATTGCAACTTCTATCTTCCATCAATGCCATTTTGACATTTTTTCCCTCATATCCATACTTCCATATGTTACTAAGCTGAGCAGAGCAGTGAGATTGAAGCATGTTCACATCCTACCCTTACAGAACAATGTTGCCAGTGTTGCACACATAAATGTTTAACACCATTTCACTTACTCTTTGTAACCACAGATCATGTCTCAAATTGAGACTGGTACTAATGGAAAAGAGTAGGTGCTCAGCAGTATACATTTTGTCCTATATATACTGTTTTTAATGTATGACAGTGAAGCTTAACATGTATACATTAAATATATACTTATTTCAAGGCCAGCTTTTCTTGAATTGGCTGCTTTGAGATTTCCAGTGGGCTGCATCTCTGTTGAACTCTTTGTGCCTTAAGGTGATTTTATACACTGTTTTTTAACGTCATTAAGAATTTGTATAGAGTTGTGAAGGTTTACTAGTGTAAGTTATAAACAAGGCATCTTAGATTCACCCTTTAACAGGGAAAATTTTCTGTAATGTTTAACTGCTGGACGATCAGCCAGACCCACACCCTTGAGGCTCTTTCTGTTCCACTGTGAGTGGGGGTAAAGCTGCAAGCGAGGTGTTCCTACTCTGAGGTGTAGGAAGGGGCTGTTCAATCAGTGTTGTTGAGGAGCTCAGTTATGGATGAAGTGACACATCAGTAAAACCAGGAGCAAAGCAACAGCTGTGAGGAACAACTGGTTTTCTGCAGCTCCATGAATATGGGGGACTGTGTTTATGTACTCAGGTCATTTAGGAAAAGCTCCTGTGATGGTGGGGAAGAGGCTGCTTGTGGGGAAAGAATCAGCTCCTTGGACCTTGTGGGCAATGCTCCCCCACTCTCCAGACTGAGCACATGCTGGCTGCCTTTGTAGCACAGAGAGCATGGCTGCTGTTTGCTCAGAGGCAGGATGCTGAAAGAATGGAAGGGCAGATGTTCCTACAGAGTTATCTGTGGTTCATGGAAGACCCATGAGCTGTATCAGTACGAGGAGCAAGTCCAGGCCCAGACCCTCTTTCAGTTATTGGAATAAATAGCAAAGTCCTAATGAAAAGCACAGCCTTGTCTCCTCTTGTTGCTATATTCACCTCTTTAAGGGAGAGGCTTATAGATTTTATAGTTGCTATTTTTGTCCAAAGTGGAATTTGCATTGTGATTTGTCTCACGTGTCACATTTTTGTGTGCAGGTCTCTAAATACAAAAGGTGAATTCCAGTTTGTGATCTACCCCCTGAATCCCCCTTGAGAGCTGTTAGGTCACAAATGCAAATAAAAGTTCTGCCCATTCTCCACTGGTAGTGCTCACAAGGGATGGGGAGGGAGATGGGCCTTGCATCACATTACTTTGTGGCTTAAGATCTCTCTTGAATATTTCAGGTGTTGCTCCTGGAAGACAGTTCAACATTTTAAAGAAATAGTGCCAGTTCATTGTACTTCTGATAAGGCGTTTACTGTTTCAGGAACTTTACAATGAATAAAATTTTGTTTTCTGAACAGCTGATGGATCTTTTGTTTTTTGTGCTTTGGGAAACACCCATTAGCAGGATTACTGATATTTTAGTTTTCTGAATCACGCATTTGTTCAGTATGTGCAGCAAATATAAAATGCATCCAAAACCTTTTCCATACTAAAGCAATATGCTTCCACTGTAGAGTTTTTCACAGTACAGATGTTGAATTAAGCTGTCATTTTGATTAATAAATACAGTCGGGAAAATAAAAGAAAGTACAGATGGATGTGATAAAAATCTCTCCTAATTAAGAAAAGGGTAGGATTCGTCAAAGTGAAGCAGAGCATATAGGACCAGAGTCAGTACTGCAAAATTAGGAGAGGAAAGGGAACTACTTGAAAGGATTATCTTTTTTCCTGTAAACACAGAACTTAATTACATTGAGTCTTTGCTTGCTTATAAAAGTAGACTCACAGTTAAGCTGGTGATGCATTGAAAGCAGTGTGCCCCATCTCTTCAATTAATTTGCAATGCCAGCATACAGACTGAATTACACAGGTGTTTTTTAACTAATCCTCACAGAGAAGTCTCCTGAGCTGCCAGGATATCACTTACCATCTTCCACTTTCCAGTAGCACCTTGTGAGACCCAGCTGGTCTGGCTGCTGGATGGAAGGTTGTGGGCCTTACCAACCAAAGAGACGCAACGATTGTTTCTCAGAAGTTACTGAATTAAGGTCCTTTGCTCCTAAATCTTCTAGGAAAGCAAATTAATAAAAACTGCCTTAGATTGGTCAAGGAATTACGTTAGTCTAGTATTTTTATAAAATTAGTGCTACTTAAAATGAACCAAAGGTGTTTGGCCAGGTGGGATATATCTTCCAAAGTAATACCAAGAGCAGGCAAGTCTTCATTGTTCCTGATATTACAGGACTGCCCAGGGCCTGCTGCAGGAAACTTGATAGTAAATTTTGTGAAAAACTCAGAGAAATTATGTCTTTGACAAGCAGGAAAGATGCAGCACATGGCAGAAAAGAACTAGATGTATCCTCATTTCTAAATGGGAGATGAATCCAAATAACTTGTGTTCCCTGTGCAATGCAGGACATCTGCCCAAAACAGGGAGTGAACTGAGTGGTCCATAACTTGGACAAAAGTCTGTTACTCCTTGGAGAAACACTCCAAAGGGACCATGTCAGCCACTTAGCCTTTGTGAAGGCAGCACTTTCACAACATCTAGCTTTTTGCTTTTCAAAACACAGCCCATGTGCGCCCATCAGCTCCAACTCAAACAGGAGCAAGTGTTGTAACAGTACTGAGCAGTATCTGCTGTTCCTCAGCTGTAAATTGAACTCTTGCCCTGAATAGTCTGCCACCTTGGTAGTTTCCTTGAGGGTGATTACTGCCTGGCAGAAACTATTAAAATCAAACTAGAAAATAAGAAACAAAACAGGCAATCCAGCAAAGGTCATGGAGATTAGGTTTGTTTTAACTACACCAAAAACTGGAAAAGGAACTGCACAAATTTTCAAGCCAATAAAAAAAGGAGTATTTTAACATACTGAACATGATTAACATGGTTAAAGTCTTGTAGCACCTGTTAACGAAGCTGAGAGAGACCTGGAATTGGAGAAGGCTTGGGGAGGGATCAGTGTGGAGGCAGAGTAAAGAGAATGGAGACAGATTCGTCTTGGCAGTGTCTAGTCCAGGACAAGAGACAGTGAGCATACCCTCAAGCACACAAAATTCTCTTTAAACATAAGAAAAAGCTTTTTTTTACTGTGAGAATGGTTGAACACTGGTACAGCTTGTCCAGAGGGTTATGGAGTCTCCACACTTGGTGATCTCTAAAACCTGACTGGACATGCTTTCAGGTGATCTGTTCAAGCTGACTCTGGTGGGAGTGAAGCAGTTAGAATAGATAATCTCCCAAGGTTCCTCCCAACCTTAAGTGTTTTGTGGGATCCAGGGCCTTTTCTCAAAAGATAAAGATTTTCTTAAAAAGAAAAAAAAAAAAACAAAAAAAAAAAAAAAAAAAAAACCCAAAGCAAACCAAAACAAAAAAAAAAAAAACCAAAAGAAACCAGTGTTTCAGCAACATGTTGAAATTTAAAAGAACCTAATCTTGTTCCAGTGTTCCTCAGAAGAAAAGACTGCAGGACTGGTGCCCAGGTGCCCTTTTGAAGTTTTTTGGGCTTTCAGCAGCTGCTGGTGGTTCTGAGACCTTTGCTCTCCCTGTTTTCCTGGCATGTTCCAGCTCTCTTGGCTGCTGTTGCTGCACCTGTGTCTTCTGTGAAAGCAGCCCCCTTGGGCTGTATTGTGATGTATTTAATGGAAGCCACATGGCCAAAGCTGCTAGGCACTGAACACACCAGCCTGATGCTTTTTTCTCCTTTTGAATATGTGCATCTTAAAAGAGCTCAAACATGGAGAGGAAGTGACTTCTGAGGTTCTTCAAGGTCATGAGGCAAGAAATCCAGTGTTTTCTGGCTATTAGGTAGTAAAACAAAGGCAGGGAATTAATTGTGATTTTACTCCTCCCCTTCCATTGATTTGCTGTCTTCCAGCTGCACCCATCGCTTTGCTCCTTCTCTGGGTTTTAAGATTTGATTAAGAGAACCATTGGTATGATTTGATGATATGGTCCATCCTCACTGCTCTGGGGAATCAATGGGTTGGTTGAGGTGACTGAGAGCCCTCAAAGTCAAAGGGGTGCTCAGGGGAGAAAATGAGAGATGGAGCCTCTTTGCAAGCTCTGCTTACCCCAGGCAAGGTAATAAAATCTCCAGCGCTACTTGTATGCTTTGTGTGGGCCTGGAAAATCCAGGGCTGGAGCCAGGCCAGGCAGTGGTGTTGTGGCACAGCTTGTGAAGGCAGCATGGGGACGCCGTGTGTGCCGGCTCAAAGGACAGAGAGGTGGTGAGCAAGGGCTGTGCTGCAGGCTGGGGTGGCTGTGGCCAGATTTCTTGGACACTTGAGGACACCAGCCACTGCAGGTCCCAGGCTCACTGAGCACATAGAGGTGACAAAAGGCAGATGAATGGCAATGTGTGCCAGATGCTCCCAGTGCAGATGCAAGGAGGGACTGAACAGGCTGGGCTTCCTCTCCACAGCCATGGTATCTTTACAGATGAGCAACAAATCAAAGCTGCAGCCAAGGAAGTGGTAATTGATGGATGGGAAGTGGTTGATTTGGCTTTTTCTTGTCAGCTGTTTGATTTCCCACCAAACTTCTTCAGTGACCAAAAGCTAGAGTCGATCAAGCTCTGAGGCACCAGGTGGCCAGCAGATCTCCATATCCCTGAGGTGTTGTTCTGGCTAGTGGTAGCGCAAGATTAATGTTTTCATATCATATGAAATTTGATTTGGCATGTATTTTGTTTTGTGAAACCAGTAAACAGCAATTTTAATCTTAAGGCTGGGCAATGCTGTCTTTTTTTGATTAATTCTAATCCTCTCCCTGGTGTGCTGGGCTTTCATGTGGGTTGGATCAGGTCTCACAAGTGCTCTTCATCCTGACAGCTCTTTGTGAAGTTCAAACTAAAGTACTCATGTATTGTTTCATTCTAAAATTGTTTATCTGAGATGCCTTTGCTGTGGCTCTTCAGCATCTCCTTTCTAATTAGGCATTTGCTTTTCAGGTTTGTTCAAAAGCCACCTTGCCCAGTTTGCTGGGTCATTTGTTAAACAAGAAAATGCTCACTGTTCTTTTAAAATTTGCTCTAGCTCTCCCTTCTCCATCACTCATGGCTCTTGGAAAGCTTTGCAGTGCCTTTGTCCTTGGTGGATTCCTTGGACTCAAATTTGGAAGAAGAGATGGAGAGGTGAGGAACAGAGACTGGAGCGGTATAAACTCTGGGCTATCCTTAGCTACAGCCTCTCTTAATCTAGAGATTAAGCATCTCTATTACAGTGAATTCAAAACATTTTTTTGTCTGGATGTTCTTAAGGGCTCCTGTGTTACTTCCTGCTACAGACAGGACAGTTACTTGTATTTTTTCTGTGCCTGAGACTGTGTCTTAGGTATTGCAATTGTTTACATAGGCAGTTTGGGATGGGACTGGAAATTAATTGGATTTGGGGAGTTTTTTGGTTAGTTTGGGGTGTTTTGTTTATTCCTCAACTTGCTTGGTGATGGCAAATTCTCTACCTGATGGCACAGTCAAAATCTCTTGTCATAGTCATAGGAAACCATGGCAGTGTCTTCATCTGTTCTGCACCCTCCTGAGTGTTTTTCTCCCTGAATGTCCTCCCCAGAACATATTGGGCAGTGCTGGTGTGAAGCAGTGGCTTCTTCTGAGTAACCTTCAGCGTGAGCAGTGAGTCTCTTCCTGGAATTCCTCAGATGAGTGGCCTCAGCTATCTCGTGAGCTTTGTAATGATAACCGTGAGGGTCCAAATCTGCCTCATAAGTGGAGTCGAGGGTGCTGCTGCTGAGCTTCACATTGGCTGCTTCATCCTTCCTGACTTAGGCAAGACCTTGTTGAGAAATGGGGGGAAACTGAGGCAGCAAGTCTTCTCAAAGTTTTGAGAAGCTGACTTGTCCTGCCACTGTAAAACAAAGCTCAGTTTCCTGGCAGTTTGTTTATTTATTTCGAATTCATAATACCAGCACACACAGGGCATAACACATGACTTCTCTGCAACAGCAACTCTTATGCAAGATATTTATTTTAGGCTTCTGTTAAACACATGAATAAACCAGCAAAAGAAAGAAATTACCATTGCAACAATAATGAGGTAAATCTTGGAGAGAAAATTGTCTTGAGAGCACCGCTTTAAGTGAAACTGTCACTTGTGACAACTGTGTACATTCATAGACACAGCAGGATGCAATCGATTAATGGCTCCTCTGGCTCAATGGGAGGCGGAGATGCAGCTGTCCCTGATTTTTAGCCTTCTTGCACACCAATGCTTTCCACTGGAGAGTGGTAAACGGGAATATTCTGACCATCCCGCAGTTTCAAGGTGACATCCTGAAGGCACCAGCTGACACAAACCAAAGAAGATTTTTAACTAGTAGGAATCACTTTTAACATGGTCAAGTCAGTGTAGAAACAGCTGGCTCAGAGAAACAAATAATTCCACACATTCAGTGCTTTTAAAAATTCTCTCAAGTGTTTTAAAACATGGTTTGTAAGCACCAGCTTCTGAAAGCTGCTCTCCCTAATATCATGGCATAGCCCAGATTTAAAGGTCTGGTATGCATGTTCCTATTTGCTGCAATTCAAATAAAAACCTGCCAGCTCTTCCTAGGACATTCCTTCCTTGACCCGGTGCCTTTTTTCCTCTCCATCCTGCGGGTGCATTCCTTGCTCCACTCCTCTCCAGCCCTGGAGCCAGACAGTGTTGCTAAGGAATTATTCTGGCTTGGAAGAGTTTGAACACTGTGTGATCGCTCAATGTGACTGCTGAAAACCTGACAGGGTACGACAGTGGTTACTCTAAGAAGGAAAATTGCATTTGTTGGAGACTGAGGGGGAGCCTGTTCCTTCCTCTAAGCTCTGCTCCAAACCCACTTCTGAGAAACTGCTCATGCTGCTTTTCCAGCTGGAAAGGACTATTATTTTGGGGTACTAAAATAGGATTTTTTCAAAAGCTCCTTGCACTGGCCCAGCTCTGCTTTTGCTGGAGTTAGTGTTGAGTACATACAATTAGGTAATTAAGCTGCTGCACCTCTGTGCAATGGATTTGCAGCAGGGCTCTGCTCAGCAGCCCTCTGCTCCCACCCCCAACCCAGGCTGAGCAAACGGGCTTGGGGGTGACCTGCTCGTTGCCCACAGTGGGGCCTGGGGGCTCAGCCCTTCTCTTGGTCACTTCAGGGCAGGCAAGAGGAATTTTGCAGTGCCTTGGCTGCCCTTGCCTCTGGCCATTCTCCCCATCCCTGTACTGCCTGCCTCTGGGTGAATGCCACTTCCTCCTGGACCAAACAAGATCACAGACTTCAAATTTTCTTTTTCAGTTGTCTTCTCTTTTATGAAATAAAAAAAACACTGTGGACAGTCTGCACACTCAGAGTCAGATGCATTTCAGTGGCTCTGGTGCCTCAGCTACTCTTGCACAGAGCCCTCAACTCCTGCTGCCATTTAGCTCTGTCTGTATCAGTGTAAGAGCTGCCCTGGAAAAGCACTCATGAACCCTGCAGCATCCCACCAGGATGGCCTGCTTACTTGTTCCTTACTCCTAGCAATTCTGCTGTTAGTTCCTTAGTGGGATGCAAGGGCACCAAGTCCTGTCTCAGCCCCATGGAAAGCTATGCACAGGACCCTGCACATGGGTGGATTTGGTGGAGTTTGACATATTTATCTGCCACAAATATTTTTACAGGCAGATGCCTTTTTTTTTTTTTTTTTGATTTGCAGAAATGTAAAAAGAGCTCATTTTAAAACAAAACTCCGAGATATGTGTATGTACTGCTGTAGTTTAACATTTTTCAATTCTTCAATTATCTTCACAGTAACTGTGAATGAGGAATAACAGGGCATTGTCTGTGGGGAGGGGCTAAGGAGGAGTGAGGAGATCAGAGGTGAGGTACCAGGGAAGTGAGGTGTGCAAGAAATGGGGCTGGGGACCCTTGGGGCTATCCCTGTTTATTAGGGATGAAGCCAGGTCCAGTACTGAGTTTCTCAAGTCCCAGCCTAGTGCCTTTCTCTTCCTTCCCATACTTACTCAGAAGAGAAATCCAGTAAGTCATGCTCATCTAATTATGAACAGAAAACATCACCATATGGCTGGTGGCAGCTGAGTAAAAGTTTTGTAGCTTTCAGTTTCTAAACAGAGCTATCAGAAGTACCTAACAAGAGGTCTGCAACTAGTCAAACTTTTGAGTTCATGTAGTAATTCTTTGCTCAGTTCCAGAAATGAGTTTACTGTTGAAAAAGGAGCTTTTCAGGCTCCAGAACTATGAAAATGTAAAGTCACTTCTATATGATATGGTATCAGAGTATCCTTCTACTATAATGCATCTGTTCCAGCACTTTTTTTTAACCATAAGGACCACACTTCTTGGATAGCTCAGAAAAACAAATGCTGTTTTTAGCTCACCTCATACAGCTATGATAGAACATGTGATTCCCTTACTGCAATCTCTAATAGCAGTAGAGATTGCAGTTTGTGAGCGCCAGCTTAGGAGTTAGGACTGCTTTTCAACAGCCTCTGCACCTCTGTGGGGAGGTGGGGTGGGAGGGGGACCATGCTTTACCTTGGCTCACAGTATTTGGATATGTACTGAGCTACAGTTTGCAGAACACACTTAACACAAAGGAATGGCTCATGTTCCTCTTCTATTCACATTCAGAGAGACAGATTCAAAATATTTCTCAACTAACTTACATTTTTGTCCTAATGAAAATAATAACCTTTGACAAGACCTTCAGACAGGAGTTTCTGCTCAGTCTGTGTGCATGACCTCAGCACCACAGATGACTAAAGCAAACATCCTGCTCTAGTGTTTTCTCCTAGCACTTCTTTCCCATTTCTCCTGCCACCCCCCAGGTACACACCGCTGATGGGAGTGGTCCATCTCTGCATTAATGTAGAGGCAGCCTGCTGATTTTGTTCCAGAGACTGGTAACTTTATCTGCAAATGTAAAAGCACATTAGAGATTCAGCAAAGCTTATTATGAAACACACATTTATTCCTTCCAGTCAAAGAGCTCACACCTTTTTAACTTTTAACACTATAATTTATTTTTTTTACTGTATTTCAGAATTGGACTGATCTATTCGAACAGCTAACACGTGTGTGGCTATACAAGTATGCCTGCTCTGCCATGCATTAATCTCTCTCTGCCGAAAGAATGTACCGTGTTACAGCTGCAGCCCCCAGGGAAAACCACCAGCTCCCTGAAATATTTATGAGCAAACACCTTTCCTTACCAGAATGCATGGTCATCCAGAGGTGACCTGAACTGTCAGAGCTTCCCATAACCATTACAAGCCTGTAGGTTGAGATCTTCTTCATGTCAGTCCCTTAACACACACTGAGGCAATGAGGTATTCAGTGATTCTTTTTTTCAGTGTTACAAATTTTATCATTTATCTGTTTAACAAACAAAGCTGGAGCTGCAGCAGCAACCATGGCCAATTGCACTGGGTCTAATGTCTGAATAAAAGAAATTATTGAAGTGTAGCATTTGCTGGTGGTGATGCAATCACAGAGAAAATGCCAGGTGTTAGCCAACATACCCAAGACCTGGGAATGTTGTGAAGTCAGTAAATCGACCTGTGGTATAATGATGATTAACCAGTTTATTTCATGAGAACATGAATACTTAGGAGTATGAAAAGGCAGAAAAGAAAGTTGGTGATTTGTGTCTTGGGTGAGGTCAGTAGAAGGCAGGGTTTGACTTCATCCTGAGTCACCCAAGCGACCAGCATTCTTAAACAGTGACATAGGAAAACACCCGTGGGAAAGGTTATCTTCTTTTCAGTCAGTATATGAGATTGTATGGGGTTTTGCACAACTTTTTTCCCTTAGATATGTTCCCTATGGAATCTATGAAACATGGAAAATTTTTTGGTTCAGGGTATCATGTAAATGCAGCCTGGCTGAAGTGAAAAAGAAAAGTAATTTTATGTGAGCTGGTTAAAGGTTGGGGTTTTTTTAATCTTACCCTGATAGCTACATTCCTTCATTGTGCCATCTGATCCATTCCTTAATGCCCTTGCTTGGTCCGTGGCATTCATAACTACTCACCAGTAAAAACAAAATTATTCCAATGTGATGAGTCCCGAGTGAAGGACGTGGAGAGGTTGCTGGGGGCACTTGGTGTTAGCAAAACAAGGGAAGGGCAGCCAGTCATAGATTAAGGGTTAAAAACACCGATGGAAAGTACTCTTGAGGCATCAATGCCAAGTGGAAGTGGACTTTTGTGTTTGCAAGGTTTGCCTGGCCCAGCCCTCAGCTGATACAAGGCAGACTTGTGCAATACTTCAGCAGTCAGCACAGCATTCTCCAGTCACTGAGTAACTCTCATGCTCAGTCTCAGGCTGAGCAGCTGTTCTCAATGGCACAAGCTTACAGGTGCTCTTAAAAACCACACCATTTATGCTGTACCACTGCATAGCTGGTAAGGGGCTGTAAAACTGCTCTCAATAAAGCCCTAAAAACTAGCATGGGACATATGTGGGGGGTAAAGGAAGGCAGGCGCTGTTTTAAAGCTGGATATGATACATCTTTGAAAATGATTTTGTGGCTTACAGTGTGAGGGGGGAATTGATTGTCTTGAGAGGTTCCTCAGCATTGTGTGATGGGCCCATACAGCACAACATGGAGATGCTGCTCTTGCTGTTTCTGTGCTAGTGGATTTATGCTCTGGAAATCCATTCCTCTTCCAGATCAACTGGTATTCCATCCTGCTGCCTTCCAGTGCCCCCAGGTGACTCATGAGCCGCTGAAAATCCCCTGGCTGATCTCTTGTCACCTGACATGTTGGGAAGCCACCCTGTGACACCACCCGCCCGCCCGGAGTTACCCGCGCTCTTTCCGTGTCCACGCGATTGCTCCCATCTGTCAGGTGGATGTTGTGAACCTTAAGAGGGGGAGCACCCAGGGCTGCCAGGGCATCAGGATTGCTCTTCAGTTGCTCCAAAGCTTGCTGGTAATACTGGGTCCTGGCAAAACTTTCTAGGTGAGAGAAACAGTGAGGAGACTGTTCACTTAAAATCAAAACAAGCTTAAAAAAAAGAAAAAGACATTTTCTTCAGGCTACCACACCCTCCCTGAAATACAGTCCAAAACTATTAATTAGGAGAAATTTAGCTAAAGGACAAAACACACCCTTACATCAGAGAAGAAAATGTTATTCAGCTCATTTAAGTGGACTCTGAACATAGCCTGTTTCATTCTGATCTACAGCTCAGCTTACGGCTCTGTCTCCCCACTTTTCATGCATTTGTAGGTTATCTAAAAGGAAGGGAAAAAAAGGGACAAGGATGAATATGTGAAATGTTCTGATAAAAATTCAATTTTTTTTTTCTATTTGAGGTACACAAAATACTTTAAGAATGGAGAATATCTTACAGACATTGAGAGGGGAACAGATGCTGCTGTGGAACTCTAGCTGTGGTCTTGGTACAGCTTTCCAAGTGGCAGCCATGAAGCTGCCATCTGCTGATGGATGCCTTAGAAGGGAGGCACTCAGAAGCACCACTTAATTTACTGGTCAAGCAGCCACAACAGCATTGCACATGGAGGACAGTTGTTGCTCTGTATGGCTGTGAAATGCTGTACCATGGCTGCAAATGGACAGACCACAGATGAGGAGCTGGAGACTTCCTGACCCTCCTTATGGGGACAGAGATTTGCTTATTAACAGTTTTAAGGTTGTCTTGCTGGGGTTTCTAGATCAGCTCAACTTCACTCTTTTGACATCAAGAGGGTAGAGTTAAGCTAAGAGTTTGTAGTTGTTAAATCCTACTCTGGCAACTCTGCCTTCACCTTTCAAAGGGTTTAAAACAAGGTGTAAGGTTTGTTTCTTGGTCTCTTGCCTGTCAGTATTAATCTTGGAGCATGAGGCAGAAAGGTGCTGCCCCCCTCTCCCTAATTAGAGGCATCCCCTGTGAGTAGGCAGCATCCAGTTGGCATAGAAACAGCTTTGCTAGGCTGTCACCTGCATTGGTCCTCCTGTGTCCCCCAGCACATCCTAAGGAGCTCCAGCCAAAGGGGTTGCAGCATGCCTGCCCTTTAGTACCCATAAATCATGGCAAACAGCCACTCAGACCATGTGAAAAGTATGTTGTGTTCACCCTGCAGGTTGCAGGAGAAATGGATTCTAATTTCCTGGTGTTCCTACTCAGCTGTTCCTTGTTAGCACCTCATGCATTAGACATTAAATGCCCAACTAATCCATTTGTCCTCACGTCTTTTGGTAGAGAAGCTGAAAGCATGCTGGAGTTGGCTGAGCAGACTGCTTCCACAAGAAGGGTGTGGAGGTGATGAGAGTAAGTAGAAATAGGATTACCTGAGTATTTGTACAAGCTTGCACAGAGACCACGTGCATGCAAACTTTCCTTCAGCCTGAAGGAAGGGAAGGGAAAGAATCCTTT
The DNA here is from genome assembly GCF_027887145.1 of Ammospiza caudacuta. NCBI lineage: Eukaryota > Metazoa > Chordata > Aves > Passeriformes > Passerellidae > Ammospiza > Ammospiza caudacuta. The sequence continues at coordinate 52,837,974 of NC_080593.1, read as the reverse complement.
CCCACTGCTCCCACCCCTATGGAGGCCACTTGCTCCTCTGTAGTCCATGTATGGGCCAGTTCTGTGCACTGGACAGAAGGCACTGGGATAGCCCCAGGCATGAGCCAAGGGAGGAAGGCTCTAAGTGTGGCTCCTGTGTCTGTTTAGAGGATAGAGAAGGACATACCTGGCTGCAGAAAATGTCCTTTCAGCAGCCTGGCTGAGTTATCAGGCAGCTGCTCAGTGGCCACTGAAATTACAAGAGGGCCAGAAGTAGCCACTGCCATGTGCCCCTTGACTGCACAGCCAAGGCATGTGGGGAACCAGCCCTGGGGCTTGCTGTGTAGCACAGGGGGTGGCTAACAGTGCTGAAGCTGAAAATTAAAAAATGCTAATGTCCTTGTTAAAGCCAGATTCAATATTTTAAAGCATAAGGATCATATTTCTGTCATGTACTCCAGAGCTTGGAGGCATGAGCTGCCTGAAATTAAAGCCTGCTTTCCAGCCCTGTCTGATTTGTTATTAATATGTGTAAAATGAAGGGGAATTTCAGACCTTATCTGAGGGCTTGAGAAACAGGCTTGGCTACACTTTTTTTCTGGCAGCATCCTCTGATATCAGGGTAGGTGAAAAGCAATATCATTTGATAGCACCAACAAGGAAGAGGCATAGGGCCAAGAGGCCTATGGCACCCCCTGAGAGAGAGGTAAAGCTTACTTCTGCTCTGATGCTAACTATCTAAAAGCAGTTTTAGAAAAAAATAAACATGTATAATTTGGACTAATAATGTGGATTCTTGGCCAAAGGCACATGGCAACTAGAGATAAACAACTAGATATAAACAGCAACATCACCTGTTTAGCTTTTCTCTTTGTCCTGGTCTTCTCAGTGCTGACCGCTCTTATCTGTACTTCATTGAGGAGAAACTCATGATTTCATAGCACTTCACAGGTGTGTTGTGTTTAAGGGCCAGCACCACACAGAGATTTACAGATAAAACTGCTAGACTTTAACACCTTCTCAGAGATGGTCCTCTTTTACTGCCCAGTTACAAAATCCCAGTTAAGAAATGAAACCTGCATTACTGCAGGTGAAGCTTTCACTTCACCATTACCCTCAGGAAACCCTCAAAAACCAGACTTTCTTCTGACCACAACAGCCTGCTCCCTATGCAATATGCGCCTCTGGAAATGCACACAGCAGCTCTTGGGAGAGCAAAAGCCCTGAGGATGAAAAAATGGAGCCCACAGAGGCAGAACCCAGAGGCTCTTCCCTTAACTTTATCTGCTTCTCACAACTCGCATGCTGCTATTTTCCCCACTACACAAAAGCCACTGAAAGGGGCAGAGGAGAAATAAGGTTGCTAACAACACCAAGACTTGCTTTGCATAAGATTGTACATCACGATGCATCCCCCGCCGCTGAACAGCCCCATGAAAACAGCCATTTGCCGCAGCTTTCTCAGAGAAGCTGGCATTTTTCCTTCCTGAAAAGAAAAAGAGAAGACAGTCGTTGTAAAAGAAGAAAGCCAAAGGGTCACTTCCCCCCTCCTCCTGTTTCCAAAAGCCCTTTCCAACCAGGCCTGAATGAAAGCGCAGTGCACAGGCCCCGAGCTCGCTGGGGCCCCACCATGCGCCCAGAAGGAAGAGTGGTGAGAACAGAGCAAACCGGGAACCCAGCTGGGCTGAATGTGTTTATTCAACTCCTTTTAGTGATGCCACCACTTCGCTAATTGCCGAGAAGAAAATGACCTCCCTGGCGTGGCCGGGGGCCAGAGCCGTGGCACTGCGGCGGGGGCTCCCGGTGCCCGCGCGTTCGCTCGCACACTGCGGGCATTCAGGCTCCGGGCACCGCATTTCTCTCTCGAGTAAACTCCTCTCAAGTAAACACGCTCGCGGCAGGGATGCATTTGGCCTTGAGTGGCAAGGGACAGAGCCAAGCCAGCACCGTGCCAGCAAAGATAATGGAGCCAGGGTATGTGTATTCTGTTGTGTCAATTTTTTTCCCAAGCTGTGGATAAACAGGAAGTCTCTTCCAAGCTGTTTTTCTTCCTTCCTGTGACCCCCCTCCCCCCGCCCAAACTTGCCCTTTTAATGAGTCACAATTTTGACATTTGAATGCATGACCCAGCAGAATAAGAAACACTTCCATAGTTAGTGCAAGAGGGGCACTGAAGAACTGAGCTAATGCTCCTGACCACAGCAGGTTAGTAGGAGTCAAGCTGAGCTGTCACTGGGGGCGTAGCACTTTGTTTCAGGCTGTGGCAGGACAGGACTTGAACAAGCATCTGGCTTCTGCTCTCCATTCTCTTGGAGCCGGAATGGGAGGGAGGAATGGTCTTGACAGCAATTAAAAAAATTTAGCAAAAAGCTTTTCTTTTTCAATGGGCACACAGGAGCTGTATGGGACTTCTAATCCCAAAGGCTTCACACCCTGTGACTGTGGTCACAAGGTTTTGAGGTGAAGAGAGAGGCGAAAATGTTGATTCCGTGATGAGAAGGCTTGATTTATTATTTTATGATATATATATTACATTATGACTATACCAAAAAGAAATACAAAGAGAAGTTCTCAGAAGGTTAGCTAAGCTAAGAATAGATAAGAATTAATAACAAAGATCTGTGTCTCAGCAGAGAGCGAGAGCAGCTCTGCTGTGAGTGGTCAGTAAATCCAAACATCCACAGGAGACCAATCACGGATCCACCTGTTGCATTCCATAGCAGCAGAGAACCATTGTTTACATTTGTTGCTGAAACTTCTCAGCTTCAGCAGGAAAAAATCCTAAGAAAGGATTTTAATGAAAAGATGTCTGCGACAACACCCCAATACTTGTCACACGACACTGCAGCTGAAGTGCTACGCTCCATGAGAGCTGATTAATAAACCAAGGCCCAAACCAAAATGTAACCAGAAATGTGACCTGGGCAAGACTGTTTGAGGCCTGTTGTGGAAACCACCTCTAGCATCCCTCAGGTATGTGTTAGTCAGGTATTGTTCAGCTGACAACCACAGTTCAGCAAGGGTGGAGAGACAAAAGTCAGAACTTCTTCCCGTGGTGGCCAGGTCAGGGTGACATGGGCAGCCTCCCTCTGCTCACCACTCTCCTGACATGTCCTCATGCTGACACTTGCATGCTCTAAACTGAGGGAAACTCAGACTCCCCAAGGAAGTGGTCACAGCCTGTCTGAGTTCAAGAAGAGTATGGACAATGCTCTTGGGCACCTGCTGTGACTTTTGGAGTGTTCTGTGCAGGGAGGAACTGGACTCCATGATCATTGTGGGTCCCTTTTAACTCAGCATATTCTATGACTCTACAAAACTGTGAATGCAACTCAGGTATAAGTTTCATCTCCTGCCCTGCTGGTATTAGCACTCAGTTGTAATGCATGCTATTCCTAAGCTGAATGCTTTCCTTATTAACTAGTTTCCTTGATTTTTAAGAACCCTTAGTATTCAAGTTTGCTATTTAAATAATCTCAGATTTGTGGCTAGCTAGTAGTGATAGCAACACAGAGAGGCATGTGGATGTAATGCCTATTTTATGCCCCAAAATGCCTAAGCTGTGCCATTAGTATTGTCAGCTATCATCTCTCTCACTCCTGATCTGTTTCACTGATGAGTTTTTTCTTCTAGTTTTCCCTGGGGAACTTGAATGGCATGAGAAGTTACAGCAAAGGAAATGTGCAAGTGTGGTTTTACAGAGAAACAGTGGTAGTCATTTCACAAGGACAGTGAGAACTTCCTGCTTGCCTGCTTGTGTTTGCAACTTTCTTTAAATCCCCACAAAATCTGATTAATAACAAGTTTCTTATAAGATTCATCTGGCCAGGAGGAGGCTCTGACACCAACACCACATAACAGGGACGGGGAAAAAAACCCCACGGTAAATCTGGAGGGAGGATCAGATATAACAGTTTGTGACCCGAGGCATTTGTTTTTGCCCCTTTCAAAGTTGTGGCCAGGCAAAATTTTCTTTCTGTGATTAAATTCAGGGTAATTGAATGCAAATGTCTGGGGTGGGGGGTGCTGCTGGCAGTGTGCTGAGTAAGGGTGGGAAGACAGGGAGCTCTTGCAGCAGCGAGGTTTTGACTGAGGCTCGGGGGACCTGCCTGGTAAACAGCGGAAATTAGAGGCTCTGCAAACTCGCTGTCAGTGGGTCTGAGGTTTGTTAGGTCTCACGGTCTGCTCGCACCACGACAAGGGAGATGCATGGAAAGTAAGAAAAGCTTATTGCTGATCAGCCACATGCTCACACACACTCTCATCGCCACCTCCGCTCCAGTGTGGAGACAGTGCCATCTGGCAAGGGAGCTTGGCAGCTGAGCAGTGGTGATCCCATTAAGCACTGCTGCCCCGTGCTGCACGCCTGGCTGCTCCTAAGGTGCTGCCCCTGCCCACAGCCCTCTTCTGTTGCTGCTCTTGCTGAGGCAGAGATGTGGAGACCTGAGGTGCACCCAAGCTGTGCACCAAGGTCTCCATTGCGCATTTTCAGTCACAGCTGGAAGGCCATGGGCTGGACCTGTCTAGCTCTTGATGCTCTGGTCCCATTTGTTTCTCAGCTGTTTTCCCAAGCCAGTCCAATGACAGCACACTGTGGGAAAAGGTTCAGAGCTACACATTTTAACAAGCCTCTCAAGACTGCAAACCCTCTCACCAATCCCACAATTCCTTGCCGGCCTCCAAAACCAAGGACAGAATTGACTTTGGAGCCCAGAGCATCCCCCACAGAGGGGCTGCTGCTTCCCTTCCCAGCCATCCTGGTCCCTTGTGGAATGGATGCTTGAATACTGCAGCCTTGAGCATCCTTTGGCACACAGCTGCCAATGACTTCTGAATGGTGACTGCTTGCAGAAGACCAAAATGTATTAAGGATCTGTTGTCTGCAAGGACTTGTCAGTTGGATTTCTGTCCTGTGCCCAACTGTGTCTGCTGCTCTGTTGACTGCTCTGCTGAAGTGCCATGGGAGTGGCTCACTAAGGAAGGGAAGCAGAGTCATGCCCAAGGTGTGCCTCCTGTCCTGAGCCCGAACATGACATCCAGCTTGCAAATGTAGAGACTCTCACAGGGAAGGACCAAACCCCCTTTACTTCATTTGCCACAAAGGGATCAACTCTAAGTATTTGGGAGAATTTTATAGATACAACATGCATCCTAAGAAGGAAGTCCATGCTGCTATCTGTGGTGATCTCCCCTGAGAACCTTTATATCTCTAAAAGAGTATGCAAGTCAATTGGTGGAAAAACAGACTTTTCAACAGCCAGTAATGAAAAAAGCACGATTTCCAAGCTATTATGCAAAGACACTTTTCCTCCATGTTATTTGCAGAGGTAAGAGAGATTAAGTGGAGATTAGCATGCACAAAACCACTGAACCCACAGTTACCAAGAAGAGACCTTAAATCGTTGTAAGTAGTGTTCTCAAAACACAACTGTTAAAGAGCAAAATACCCTAATAATAGTGATGTTCACTTTGTGCCTTAAAAATAGCAGGATTTGGAGGACAAGGCTTGACTTTGAAGCTAAGTGGGACACAGGCTGTTAACAAGATTTAAGAAACTTCCAGGGTCACGTGTGAAATGGTGGGTTACTGCAACAGTGAAGGCTGTTTTAAATTAGACTTTGTTTTCTCCACAGAGGATCTTCTAAAAATAGGCTGGCTTAAGACAGTCTCCCTTATTTTGGCAACTTTGAGTTTTCTGTTTGGTCTCTGAAATTTGTGTGGCAGAGGTTGCTGTTGGGCATCTCCACCTAAGGCAGGTATTGGAGAAGAAGGGTATTTTCACCAACCATAAACATTGACTTTATTTTCCCTGGAACTGAGCATGGGAGCTGGGGCTGTAGGTTCTCTGGGGAAGGCATTTCCTCCTCCTTCTCCTTGTCCTTGTCTTCCTTCTGGTGCTATGAAACTCCACCAGCATCTCTAGCCTCTGGGTGCTACTACAGACCAAACAGCAAACAATAATACTGCTCTGAAACAAGAGAGAAGCAACTTGATCAGTGCAAACTCGGTGTGATCACTGCTGCCTGTCTCAGTCTGGGCTGCTGCCTACCTACCTGGCCAGGACAATATAGTGCCAGGCCACCAACACAAGCAACTGGGGGCCTTTAAACCACCTTGAACAACTGCAGTCCTGAGGTGTTGGACTGACACACTAAATAGGTGCAACAAAAGACTACTATTCAATTAAATTAAAATTTATCAAGAGACCTGAACACAGACCTGAGCATCTAACTTTAAGGCTGGAGTTGCTGCTGACCCTTCTGCAGTGGAACTCTCCCTGGGCTGGTGGGTTTTCAATTGGCCTTGGGTACAGCTTTTCAGCAAACCACCCAGGAAGTCACAGAGATGAGGGGAATGTCAGGCAAACCACACACGAGCACACACTTGTATTTCACATTCTTGCTTTCTTGCCCATCCATTGATCTTCTAAGATCCATAAGGCAGGCATCTGGGTGTAAGCCAATTTCTATACTAATAAGATGCTAGGACACCATTTTAGACACATCTTTTTGACACTCACTGTCTACAATATCCCTTCATCATAAGTACTCTCACCCAAAACAGGACAGTACAGCAGAAATGTTCTGACAGGATCTCAGCATATTATTTTCCCTTTTTTTTCTGGAAATAGCCTCAACATATTATTTTCCTCATGTATGAGAGGTAACAGCACAAATTTTTAACCCTGCCAGCATGTTCAGAAGCATCAAAGACTTTGCTTGTATAGAGTGCCTTCAACAAGACCACAGAAACTTGCAGTAAAGTTTGCTTAATTCACAGTCAAATCAAAAGTAGAATTAATATTTTTCTTTTCTTTTTCCACCTTGGTTGTTCTTCAGATGCACTGAAAACACATATTCTGGCCTTTAAGCAGGTACAACATCTTTTTAGACACCTTTGAAATAGTTTCTTCCAGGATCTCCTTGTGAATCAGTTCCTAGATTTGTGTAGCTGGCCCTGGTGAGAATGCTTTAAGCGGCCCACTCTACATATGAGAAAGACTACTGGCATGAAAGCCGAGAAAGAAGGTTAAGTTTATTTTCTGCCTTTGCTACTAAGTAATTAACAAGTCAAGGGAAAGTAGTCAATAAAACGATTAAGGACTTTAAACAGTCACCTCACTCTTGTATCACTTCTCCTGCAGCAGATGCTACAAAGCAATTGGCCTTCTCAGTCAGCACAAAACCTGCATGATGCCTTCAGATATACTAGTTTCATTTCATTTTTCTCCTCTCTTGGGCACTCTTATTTTCATGTTTCTATTCTATTTACAGAAGAGAATTTCTGTTCTGCTGTCACAGACAACTTCCCTTTGTGCTCTTAAGCTGCACTGTCTCATCCGGTGGGCTCACCTGCACTGCATTTCTCTTCCTCCTGCCCACCCACCCTCACTCCTCTGTGTGCCCTCTTCCCTGAAGAATATTGCACCACCACCCTGGTGCTGAGCACACAGAAGCAGTGGGGCCATCATTCCTGTTGTCCAAGGAGTCCTATTGTCTCCTGCTGTCCATCAGTTTATCCCTCTGTGAATAGAGCCTGTCCTCCTAACTGTGGGTATCAAAGGCAGGTGCCAAAATCCTTCATTGGTTTTCTCTAAGTTGGAAAGATGCTACAGCCTAGTTTGTTGAGTCTTTTTGAAGGCCAGGCCCGTGTGCCAGCAGTTCAACAGCCAGCTCCAGATCACTCCCCAACACAACTAGAGCTGCCCCTACTCTGTGCTGAAATACAAGGGATATATCGCAGAAAAAAGGCACAACCAGGGTGTATTATTAGAGAACCAGGATAATTATACCTACAGTGTGACCCATTTTTGCTGCTATTGGAGGATAGCATTATAGGTTAATGCCTAATAATCTGTCATTAACATCCCTAATTGTATATTTCTGTAATTGGACACCATGGAGGGGGGAAGAAGGTGTCAATGTTCATTTTTTTGCATTTTAGAGGTGAATTGCGAAGAATTTAAGAGTAAGAATTCAAAAGCAGGGTAAATGAAAAAGTTGCATCCAAGGTGCAAGAAGAAAAGATCAGTGGTGATCAGTGAGTGATTTACCTGAGAAAGCCGTGGGACAGCTTCTTGGCTTCCTTGCTGCTGGGAGTGAGGTCATGAGTGCTGCAATCCAAGTTCAAAAGAATTGTTTTATGCTGTCCCTGTGCCTCTGCACAGCCTGCAATGCAGGCCAGCTTCCAAATGGGCACGTTAAAACAAAAGAATCGTATAAAGAAACAGCAAATAGAGTCCTTTGACTGTCTCGCGCTGTCAGGATGAGAGGGAATAACACTCTGTGTTTAGCAGAAAGGAACTGTCAAGCCAGTGAGGTTTTCAGTTTGATGTTTCCCATATATAATTGCCTTGAATAAGTTCACTGAACCTGCAAGGTAAGGGAGCGGGGAAGAGTACAAAATCATTTCTCATGGAAAGAGTTTACAATTCTTTCCATGCAGTGGTAATTACTTATCTTTCTTAGTAATTTCTGGGCATTTATCTATATCCAATACACTCATTATGGGGAAGACATTGACAAAATCTCATATCCAATCTAGCTTTAAGTCAACTTACTAAATCCTGAGATGTTTGAAAGAATCAAAAAACCACCAGGAATCTGTGATCACTTTCTTGGCTAACAGGTTACATTTTACCTCATAAAAGGAAAAGAAAATGGTCTCAGAACTTCACACAAGTACTGCAGATGTCATTGGGCTAGGAATTCTATGTGACCATATTAAAAACCTGGAATTTTACCATTTCCAATCGTGATAAGACCTATGCTTGTGGTAATTTTTCTGACTTCGATAATATCATCCACATGCCCACACTAAACAAGCATGCAGTAGACAGTGACCTAAAGGTACTGAATGCCAGGAGAGGCAGTCACAGGGGAAAAATGTTTAAAGCAGAAACACAGTGTACATCATATGATGCTTGCTCCCTTGTTTGCCTCTGGAAATGAGGAGGTAAAAGATGTGGTGTGGTCTGCTCTGCTGTGGTCAGTAAGAGCCTGATTTACAAAGCTTTTAAAAATATCAGTGGAGGTGGGAAGGTCTGCAGTCCTGTGCCCAAACACCTTGCTGACCTAATGCTTTTTACTATATAGTATTACAGCAGTACATACTTTTGGCACTTAAAAACACTCTGCTCCTATTCTTACTTCCTACTGAAGATCAAAATTTTAAAAAATGCTACCCTAATTCCTCTCAGATGGGGTAAGCTTATTTCAAGTGCCCTTTTTATACCCTCACAGCACAGCCCTCTTTTAGAAAAAGACTCTACCCTTCTGAAAGTCAAGTCCCTTTCAAATGTGTCAGATCAACACTTACAGCCCAAGGCTTTAAAGAAAATGAATTACTTTCGAACATCTTGGACACCTGGATCAGCTCCAGAAGTTGGTCCTTGCCCATATGAGGAGAACTGGTTCAGTATCAGCTAAATCTGTTAACACAAATTAGGATCTGGGGAAAAGCTAACCTCAAAGACTCGTGACTTTTTAATAGGCATTGGGGACCAAAAGCAGCACAAGACCAACTGGGATTCTGACCTAGAAACATTCTATTATCAGAAAGACAAAAAAGGGAAAAATAATTATGATGGGAACCATTAAAAATAAAAGAAAGAAAAGAAGTTCTCATAGTACTTGAGGGTTTCCGTTCAGACAGATCCAGCTTGTTAACTTTTGCAAAGAGCTGTGCAAGATGAAGAGTGCAAAAGGGCAAAGGAAGTGATGGAACCTGCCACACTGCACATGCAGCATCTGGAGTCAGACCTTTAACTTCATCTGGGGAGTAGCTACTGATTTATTCATCCACCCTTAGAAAAAGGAAAACTTGTACTGGATGCTCACAAGATAGTTGGACATGAATCAAATTCCTTTCCAAATATGAGTCAGGACAAGAGGAATTTCAGAGAACAGCTGACTGCAATCTGTATTTTTGTCTTCAGAATATGTGTGGGAAAATTTTTAAGGAATAAATATTTCTCTGTTTAATACTTTGAATGTGAATCACTGAATCTTCAGTTCTTCAATAGCTCCTGTTATGGAAGGCAGGGATTTTTTTTTTTCATTTTGCAGAGCTGTGGGAGAAAAACACACTGAACATCTTCACAAGAAAACAGTACCAGGTCAGGCACAAGACAGTACCAGGTCAGGCACTTGACTTCCAGAGACCTGGGCTGTTCCCTGTTCCCTGCCCATTTCTTCTCTAAGGCTAAAACATGCCAGACCAGACAGATTTGGCAGAACTGCAGGGCTGTTTCCTACAGCAAATCTACCTTTAGAGATATGGGGACAAGCTTTCCTTTATGGAGATACAGCACAGGGCTTTGTCCAGCAAGGAGGTGTGATTGTCCAAGAGCTGGACAAAAACACAGAGCACACCTTTATGTACTGTTGATGGGTGAGATTTCTCAAAATGTTGTGTGCTTTATGTATGCTCAATAGATGATACCTTTACAGGACCATTGCCGTCAACAAGATCTTTGAAAAGTCAGCATCTGCTTTATAGCATTTTCAAGACATATCCTCACTAGTAGTTTTCAAACAGGGCTGCAAGCAACATACACTATTTCCTCAGGAAAGGTTAATCTTCAAATACCTGTTGTGGGGTTTGTTGATTCAACACTAGATTACCAAGGTCTCAATACAATGAAATTTGACACTTGTGGCATATATGAGACACATAGGTGGGCTGTGATCCATTTCTGTTTGTTTATGTTTTATTTTCCCATCACATGCTACTCAGCTCTGTGGTGGTGTGAATAGCAATAATGATGGATACCACTTTTGTACAACATTACTCCTAGGGACCTCTGCTTACACAGAAAAATCCCCTGCTTAATGTTACCTCCAACCTATCCATGACTTTTGCAGTTTGTATGATACCAGCACAAACAAAGCAGAAGAGAGAGCTCCCAGGTTTCACAAGCAGCTCAGGAACTGACTCACTGTATCACTGTGGCTAAAACTATAAAGTTTAGGTGTCTCAATTCACACATGCAGAAATAAGTGACTAAACACTTCCTGGTACCTACTTTGCTGGAAGATACCAATATTTAATGGCTGCAAAGTGCTCTGACAGCCTAAGATGTAATTTTACTTAGACATGCAGTTGCCCGTGTGCACTACACACGTTAAGAGCACGACAGTGTGTTCCACACAAAAAAATTAAAATACTTTGCAGTCTGGCACAGGGCATGTTGTAGGACCAGCAGAATAATTATAGCAGCTGCAGTTGGCACTTATTAGAAAATTAAAGAAGCTGTTAACAGGTCATTATTAATCTGTGACTACCTGCCTTAATAGTATTCAGTCAACAGGCATGAAGGTGAGGGGGTGGAGGAAGCAGTCACACCTTCCTCTAAGCCACTGTAGAAGTCCAATACCCTCATTTATCATCACTTTGTAATCTGCTTGTTTACTTCCCTCCTGGTGTCTCTTCCCACTGGCTCTTCTCCCACGGCTGACTCTCACACCAAAGGACTGCAAGGCTCTTGGCCAGGGAAGCCACCTGCAACAGCCAGTCCCAGGGGAAAGGCAGCCCTCTGCAGTGGCTCAGCCTGGTAGCTGTCTCCCTGCCTGTAAACACCTCTCCTGAGTGTACTGTGCTACTTATAAAGACTATTTTGTATGTAAGGTATCCCTGTCCATCTACAGCACACTAGGATTTGTTCTCTTGTGTCTTGGTTCTTGCCTCCCTTGTGTAGGCAGATGGCTGGAACAGGAGGGAAAAGCAACTCATTCCCTGCTTTTTCAGACAAATACACACTCTCCAGAGCAGACAGATGCCCTAAAGTCAGATTCAGGGCATCAGTTCCTCTTTTGGGTTCAGCTGTAGAGTATAAAACATTTGCTGGCTCTGGTCTAATGCTTTTTGACATTGTCAGGCCCCCTTCAGTGAACCACTGCCTTGTAACCAACTTGACAGGAAGTATTGTTCTACATTTATTAATACTGTACATGTTATCTTCAAACTGACAGGTTCCAAGGCCAGGCATCAGCTGTGCTCAGCTCTGAATTAGAAAAAAAAATTCAGACCATAGCACAGACCTCCTGCTGCTAATAAGTAAATAAATAAATAAAAACATGCCTTCACCATGCTACTGCCACATGGTTTTATCCTTTCAATCCCAATTTTGCAGTAAATTTTTTTTTTTACTTGAAGTCTTAAAATATGAAGTACCTGCTTCCCTGCACCCTCCTCTTCTTGGCTTCTTTAGGAAAAGACTTTTGAGTCTTCTTTTAATTTATTCCTTCCTCTCTCATTTGGATGCAAACCTATATTGCAGAAACTTGAATCTACATAAAAGTTAATTAACTTCAGGAACTGTTTCTCCTTTCTTTTCCTTTCTGTTTTTTTTTTTTGGGTTTGTTGTTTTGTTGGGTTTTTTTCAACTAAAGCCACTATAATTTTCTATTATTTTTAAAATGTTCAGCTTAATGGGTTATGTTTACTTAGTCAATAAGCTGATGATGCCCACGACAGGACCAGAAGTGTTTGGTTAGCAGCAGGGAGGAAAAAAAAAATCAATAACTCCAAGCATTTGGCAGCTTTGTGGGCAGGAAATAATTTGTATTCTCTGGTTTAAATCAATGACCTTCTTTTCTTTGCTGTTCCAACAGGAAATTATAAACTCTGTGAACACTATTTGCATAGTGTCTTCTGCCATACACTTGTATATGCCTGGGAAAAACAGTATGTTAACCCTGGCAGTGCTCCTCTGAGCTCCCTGTTAAAGAAACCCAGGTACTTTAGTACAGAGCTTTTCAGCAGGCACTTGTATTCATTAGAAGCAGAAACAGTCTAGAGAAAGATGTAAAAACAGCTCCTCCTCCACTTCCAACAGCACCACTCTCTTTGATAACAGCGTTGTCTACTGTTAGTGGTATGAAAAAATGCCTTCCTTGTAACTTGGCAAGATGCTGTATTTTCAGACAGAAACTTGCTATTTCTACATTAAAGCTGCATTTGCACCTCTGTATCTTGCTTGTCGGGGTTACCTTAATGTGCCAGCTATGATTTGAAAGTGCTGCATTTTTGCTTGAATTCAGCATTACAAAGTTCATGGTTTTGAAAGTTTCAGCCACTCTAGTGCTGTCCTTTTGCAATGTTCATTAAAGAAGAAAAAGAAATAGCTCCCTTGTCTTGCCATGCTCATGGGAAGCTGTACCAGGAAGGTGATGATCCAAGGAAAGGATCCAGTGTTTAACCTGGCATTGTCCTACACTGCATTAAGTCCAGTTCAGATATTTTTTAACATGTAGGAGAGCTGGCATTCAAGAGGACAAGCTAGTCACAGGAGAGGGAGGAGGTGTGTGACCCTTTTTACTGTGTGAACAGTGAGAACACAGTGAAGCCTCAAAGTCTGGAGTTCTTGCCTAGGGCCAGAGCTAAGTGTTGCAGCACCAGCAACTGGCACTATGTAGCTCCTGGACTCAAGCACCCCTTGATGTGCTTAGCTTCATCCTGTGCAGGAGAATGATATGGCAAATCAGTCTGGAAAATGTGATTATAGTCCCAGAAACTACCAAGGTCTCAGTTGTCTGCACTGAAATCAAATGCCATAAAATTCAGGCATCCAGGTTTCTCTGCTTTGCTTTTGTACATGACAAGTCCTTTCACAGCAGCTCTCAGCATTCCTCCTGTGCTCCCAAAGCCCCTGGCACAAAGCTGTAGTCATCAGGTGACACTTGCTATATACTTATTAGTTACATCACAGTTCCCTCTCTGAAACAAAAAGGATGGGAATTTTTCTCAGAGTGAAATGGAAGTAAGATGCAATTCTTGCTCTCCTGCTTTGTTTCTATGAATTTGCCAGATGTAAAGTTGCCTATCCTGACCCTACAAGCATTTCACTCCTTCCCACTGCAAACTCTATGTAGTTATTGGGGTCTCTTCCAGATCTCCTGGCTGCTGGAGCACCCTTTACATTTCTGAAATTTGCTGCTCCTAATTGAAGGGAGGCAACCAAGAAAATGAGCTTCCATAGCAGCACCATGTGTCCCAGCAGGGCTGAGGTCAGAAGGGATCTCTGGAGGTCACTTTGTCCAGTATCCCTGCTCAAACGTGGTTGCCTACAGGTGGTTGTCTAGAATGATTTCCAGACAGCTTTTGAGTATCTCCAAGGATGGAGACTCCCCAGCCTCTCTGGGCAACCTGTGCCAGCTCCTTGTCAACCTCCTAGTGAAAAACCATTCCCTGATGTTCAGACTGCATCTCCTGTGCTTCAGCTTGTGCCCATCACCTCTGGTCCCATCCTTGGGCATTGCTGGACAGAACCTGGCTCCATCTTTTTCACGTATTAACATACACTGATGGGATCCTGCTTGCACCTCCTCTATGCTGAATAATTCCAGAAAGCAGAGGGATAAATCACGGGATAAACTGGGTAGGTATTGCTCAATTTACTTTCCTCTATTAAGATGGTCATAAGCAAATGTTCCTTTCTCTTCCTGTTGTTTTCCCACTTTCCTTTTTTAACTCATGCATACATCTTCTAAATGTCATGCTATCACCTTTTTCCATTGAATACCACGTACCTGAAATCTTTTTATATCACAACAAGAAATGTTTAATCTGGAAAGGCATGCAAATAGAATAGCTCATGTGAGAAATATGAACTGGTTTGGTTAGTTTTAGGCTTTGGACTGATTTATGCTTCCATGTGAATAAAACATAATCAGAAACTGTGGAGTGACACTATTGTATATACAAAGAGGAGAACTGCTCCTGTTACTCATGGGAACATATGGGCCATAATCTAATTTTTAGAGGTTGTGAAAGGTGTGCTAAGTGACTAATTCATTTCACTAATATCTGACAAGCCACTTTCATAATGGGAAAAATTACCTTCCTAGATAATTTGGTTTTTAACAACTTATCATAGTTGTTATTCTCCTAAGGGTGCGTATTTTCCACTATGCAAAAAACTGGCATGGAATAAAAATGTTGATAGACTGAAAACCTGCATTTAGCTTTAAAACAGAAGTTTGTGGGTTTTTGGTTTTTAATATGCGGAAACTATGGTTTTTGATATTTTTGCTCAGAAGATAATCATGTGCTTCATGTGGTTTCTGTTTACAAAAAGGAAAATGTATTTTCTGGGGAAAATAAACTAGATTACACCACAGGAAAAGGAGGTTTGATGTTTCAATATTCAAGAGTGCTCAGATGGAAATTCAGCTCCATAACCCTTTACTGAATTAAGGACATGGATTTTTCAGTTCTCTGTCTTCTTAAATATACTGTTATGTTCATACTGAATTGAATGGGATTTGCTGTAGAAGTAAAAAGCAAGATTTTCTCTCTTTTGAGTTTAAAACCAGATAATGACTTTGCTGACTTTAGTAGAATAATTCTTTATTTATACCACTATAAGCAGGGGCAAAGTCTGATTAGGAATGTATCTCGAAGTGACAGTGTTCAGATGCATATTTAATCTTTGTTAAATGAAGCATTTGCAATAAAAGGCACTATTCACTGCTCTTACTGTTCTCCTGGTAAATGCATTGTGAAACTGTTTGTGGTAACTGTCTCTAATATTTTTAATTTAGTAATGAGGACCCACAGCATCCAAAATGTTACTCTCCTCATGTGATGCCTCTTCAGTGTAAACCCAACCCCATCTCCAAAATGGCAGAATTGGCTGACAGACCTACAGTTTGCCAGTTTGGCTCCTCTGCCTGAATGTGGCACAGATGAGGGACAATACTTCCTTTGCTGACCTGGATATCTGGATCCATTAGACACACCCTCAAGTGTCTTACTTGTTCTTTTCCATTTATGTTGGCCATTCCTTTCTAACAGGCCATTCTCCTCCACCCAAGACAGGCAGCTAGGGGAGCAAATTGTTGAAAATGCTTGGAAGCTCCTATAAGCATGGGATTTTCCCCTGGGCATGTTTGTCTGAGCTGCTTTATGATGCAGAGGTCTTACTGGAAGAAAGAACTGGCCCTACAAGGTCTGGATACTTTGCTGAGAGATGAATACTGGTTAGCATACATAATTTCCAGTACTGCTGGGGAAAGTAAGAAGAAATCAGGCAGTCATTTTGAGCTTATGTAACAAGCTGCACTCCTCTGACTGTGTTTTTTTCCCAGAATCTGCTTGTTAACTATGATGCAGTATGTGCCATTTGTGTTTTAGGGGACTAAGAGTCTAAACCAGTTTATTGGTGAAAGCAACAACTTTCTCATTAAATGTTAATGGCAATGTTTTGATTAGTCCCAGGGTTCTGGGAGGGAGTTAAGTCCTTCCTTCAATAACCAGCAGTAACAGATGCAGCAAGCATTAATAAACTCACAGGAAGCAAACTAGGCAGGCATACATTCCATCACCCAGAAAATGGATCTCATGTAGCTTTTTGAAGGATTGCTCACACTTTACACAAAAAAAGGGTTTGATTTTTAGTATGGAGATTTGGGCTGTTTGCAGCACCCACAGCTGCAGTCCCATGATGTTGTTTCCCATTTCTCTCAGACCTGGTGTTTAATGTGCTCCCTTCCATACAATTTAAAGCTTAAAATGTCATCTGGTTGAAGAGTGGAGAGGTGAAGAAATTCAAACAGAAGCAGCAACTGTTCTCACACTTTTATCAACTGTGCTCAAATGTCAAAAGAATAAACATAAGAAATCATGAAAGATTTAAATAGCTTCATATCTGACATGAGCTTGTAATGCTCCAAATGGAATTTTATAGGGAAACAAGAGTAGTATATGGGTTTTGTGGGAATGGAAAAGAGCTTCACATGAAAGTGTGGCATGAGAGTTTTATCAAATGTTGGCCTAAAGGCTAACTGGACCCTGGATTTCATCTCTGTGCCAAATGAGAGCAGCCAGCTCTCTGCTCCTCCTACCCCATCACTGCTGCCATCAAGTCTTAGCTGGGAGAAACTTTCTGTTAAATTGAGGGCAACAACCCAAATTGAGGCTTTTGAATGGTTTATCCTTAGTGATACAGTGACCTTAGGAGATACTTTAGGGATACTGTATCCCAGCTGAAGGTATGGGTTTGGGGTTTTTTTAAAGGTTACTTTTGAAAGGTCTCTCTTTAGCTATATAGTAACCTTTCTGCAGACTGTGTCTTTAGGAATAGAGATTGTTACTTTGATCAGTAACAAGTATGATCCTTGGATTTTTTTACCTCAGTTTAAAAAAAAGGTAGACTGAATAAAACCACTTATTCTCTTAAGTAACCGGTCAGCTTAGACGTCTGTTGCACTTTGCATTTTAGGAAATAAACTGGAGCTGCACAAAGAAATCTAGAACCTTTGTCATGGCCAAGAAGCATGTCTGCTTTTTGCAGTGGGCAGGGCTTTTCCAGTGGATCTACTGCAGCTTGCCAGCCTCAGCACTGCTGTAACTCAGGAAGCTCTTGACATGCAGCCCAACTTCAGCACAGCACAAGAAGACATCATTTTACTGCAGTTTTAGCACAACAGGGAGAGATCTGGCAATATCAGTGACCTCTGCACATCGTTGTGCTCTAGTGATTTTTTCCCCTGGCTTAATTTCAAAGAGTTGTATGATAGGCTGATAACCATATTTTAAACTCAGTCATGCTTGATGCAGTCTTGACTTACCTTATTTTGGTTGAAGGTCAGTATCTACGGCTTGATTTTCAGGCAGCTGAGGAAGCAGGGAGTGCTACTTCTCCTGCAAAGCACTCAGTGTTAACAACAGGCCTTTTGGTGCCACTCCTCTAAATCTGTGGTTCGAGATTGCTATCACTCAGCCTCAAACTGGCCAGAAAGCCCTCCTGACAGCTCTTATCCAGACTCCACCTAAAACAAAAGAGAAAATGCAGGAGTGGGTATGTATCAGAGACAGGGGAAGAATATTCAAACATTCCTAAGGATTCAACATGGTCACTCAACCTCCCACTCCAAGACATCTAGCACTGTCAGTCCTACTGCCTTAATTTTCCTTATAACCAGTTTATAGTAAAGAGAGAAGCTGGTACATGATATTTTGACATGACAGCAGTGCTATAAAAAACATCAAGGATCTCCCGCAGCCTTCTCCAAGCATTCATAAAAACCTTATGAAAATAACCACACACTCCTTTGCATGAAACCATGCCTGCTGGCTGCCTGAATGGTGCTAACAGTATTTGTAAAAGGCAGGTAACAGACTGTGTATGTCAGCCCTATAACTAAATGTAGTTTTCATAATAGACATTCTTGCTATACAGTTCTTCCTCTGTTTGTAATGATGAATAAATCCACAACAGTCCATGAGCTGGGATTTCTTGTTTGGCAGTTTATCCAACTTTTATGAACTAACCTACCTGAAAGTGGCACTCCTAATGACAGTCTTTGCACATGCAATATTTTGCTCTATAATTACCAGGAGGAACAAAATAGAGGAACCAGTGCTTTTTAAGGTTTCAGTCTCCAACCAAGACCTTAAAATTTGTAAGCTGTGTAAGAAGTGGAATAAGAACACCTGATATACTCCAGATCTGGGCCTTTTGGAGTCTCCAAGGCTGACACAGAGCATAGTTCCCTGCAGCATTTCCCCTGCAGAGAAGATCTAGATGTTCTCCAATATCCAGCTACAGGCTGCCACAAAATTATTATGTTTTCATTATCTCAAAGACCCTGTGTGTCTCTGTCAGGTCTGTTGTAACAGAGAGGGAGGTTCCCAAATTTTATGTATACAGATGTGGATACATGCAGAACACATCTGTTGAGAACAGCCATTTATGCAGGAAACCAGGCTGGAATATGAGCAAGTCAGTCAATAAGAAGTTGGGCAATTCTCAAGACAGCAGTTAAAAGATTGATAAACATTGGCAGAAGTCTATGAATGGGACTGAGCACTTGCTACAGCACTGTGTACTGTGGCATCCCAAGAGCAGCCTCTTGAGTACTGCCAGCCTGCATAGGTTAATCTCAGAGTACCACCAAGAACAGCCTCAGCAGAAATGAGGCTTTCATTCAGTGGTCACTCAGCCTTAATTAAAAGGACACTTTTCAATTAAACTTCAATGACATCTTCTGAATAGAAGTTTTACACCTACTATATTTCTTTTGGACAAAACAGTCTGCTCAGCTGTATTCCCAGCTGTACACTCTTGTTTCTCCCAGCTTGCTGGCATCCACAGCTATTTAGAAAGCAACTTTGTTATGTCAACTGCTAGGATTTTCTACAGTACATATTACATCACCTTTCCTGAGAAACTTGTTTGAGCAGATCCCTTTTCTTACTTTCTTGTTTCATAACGTCCTTCACATTCCTCTTTCAATATTTGTTGTTCTCTCTGTAGAAGCTCAGTTGCTGGCATTTTAAGGAAAGGTCACATAGCAAAAAGGTCACTAATAGAGTTTTTTTTTCTCCCTGCCCCATACTCCGGGAGAGAAGCTCTCTCTGCGTGGCACCTTTAAAGAAAGGTTTAGAGAAAGTGTTCCTTTAAGAAAAACCTACAGCATTCACTGCCAGTTTCAGAAAAAGAAAATAAATTTGGAGTATAAATTACTTTGGCCATTTTAATTCTAAAGGTGTAGAAATAAGGACCGGCAAATAAGGGCAAAGCAAGAGACAAAACCAAATTATGCTGTGGTGCAAGTAAAAAGTGAGATCCCAAAATTTCATCCTTGTCCCTGATACTTGGGTGACTGTGCCTCTGATCAATTTGTTCTTGTGCCTCTGCTTACTCCTTGTTGAGTCTTGATCCTTATGAAACAGCCTTGGAAATCAACAGTCAGAGTCCTTTCAAAATGCCCCTACATAAAGATGTACCAATTGAATTTTGGTCTGCAGACAGCTGAAGGTGCTGGGAGCCTGGAGTTCAGGTCCAAAGCCTTCAAAGCAGGCAAGGTAAGAACAAAGTGTGTTAAGTCTGGAGACAAGATTTGGAATAAGATGGGAATGAAGCATAGGGAAAAAGAAAAGCTAGACATTTCTAACCTTAGGTGTACAAATGGGTGGCTCCATGCACATGCTCCCTATGGGAATGCATGCATACACAGGTGTGAGCTGGCACAGGAGCTGGCTGCTCGCTGTTTATTGATGCAGGCCCCTGTACAATCCCTCCTTGCAGCATGGGGTGTGTTGTGTGCAGGGGACACACACAGCCTGGTGTAGAGCTCCAGCTCAGAAACATGGTAAGGATGCTTATTTTGGCTACTGCTAAGGGCCTGAGCTTGAAGTTGGGAGGTATCTTTTATCCAAATGCAGTTCTTTCTTCTAAAAACAGTGGCTCCCACATGATCTCCTTCAATAGTTTGAGTTTTTCTATATAAACAATAGAGAAGGAAATCTAATTTCCAGTCTAGGAAAGGAAACACAGCTAAGTGAGCACTGTTAGCAAGGGCAAGCATATTATCTCTGCCTGTTTGAGAACCCACTGAGTTGAACAAAATCTTTTCATCAGCTGCAATAGTCTTTATTACACTCCATTTGAATGATCTGTTTAGGATTAAACATTTCTTGAAAGACACACTGTTTTTAATACCAAAGCATTTTCCATTCCATTAGCTTCATTTTAGCAAAATGCTGAAGGATCTGAATTATCTGTGTCATGTTTAACAAGAAGAGTAACTGAAACACCCTGTATCCTGCAGAATTGCTTTGTGGACTTTTGTTTTTTTAGGAGATCTCTGAAAAATCAACATTAAAAAACACTAGCAAGCTATTTTGAACAACCAGCATAAATTTAGTACAAATAAGACCTCATCTTTACTGGAAAACCTTTAAAGAGGTCATAAAAACAAACAAAACAATTCAAAACCACTGTGCTTCAACAGCAAAATCATCTAAAATTTAGCTTAATCCTTTAAGGATCAGGAGTCTGGACAGATAACTAAAGTAATGGAAAATAAAATAGCCAAGCACTGGTATGCAGTTAATGTATCAGCATACTGATGATGGTGTATAAAAAATGCTAAAAGAACAGGAAAATTATTAAAGCAGAAGACAATCCTTCAGTTACTGTTCTGCTGGAATTCCTGCTGAGGAAGTCACTAATACACATGCATTATGAATACTAGAAGTGAGTACAGGCAGGAACTTGCCTGTTACCCAAATGAGTATGACTAGTGCTGAATGAGTCTTTTACTAATCTCTTTTAGAGCCTGAACTTCATTTCCAGAAAGGCAAGATTATTTGTGAGGTTCCATTTTTCCAATTAAATGCAGAATCAAACACAGGGAGTTCTTCCAAGACTTCTTTGGGTTTTAGTTTCTACTGAGCAAAAAGAATATCAGAGTAACAAAGCCCAAAGAACCTGTTTCAAACTTGGTTAGCTAATCTCCCAGCTGTATGTTGGTATGGGAATTTCATTCCCTTTTCTGCAAGAAAGAAAAGAAGAGGAAAAAAAAAAAAAACAAACCAAAAAAGGAAAACTAGCCCAAAGCAGTATTCTGTTCTTGTTCCAGTTGATCTGTTCAGAATTTTGTCATTGCCTTTGCTAGATGAGGAAAGACTTTTGTGTATGTAAAACGGCACCCCTCCCATGGTACAGCAGGACCCCCATGCCCTTTTTTACAAAAATCACTCATGAGACTACAAGTGCTTTCCCACTTTTCCTGTCTTAGGAGTCTCAGGTGAAGAGACAGCTGCATCATGCCAACCTATTGGGAAACATTAGACATGAGGTGTGTCTTCCAAAAGGTCTGAATCAGGATTGCAGTGCCCAAATCAGATGCCTACAGTAGGGAGGCAATCTCAATCCAGACTACTCTTTCCCCTTCTCAAAATGCTGAAGTTGCTGATTTTCCCAACTTGGCTTTTCAGTTGCTAAGGATTTCTGTTAGAAAGAGGTGATAGAGGAACTCAGTTTTTACAGCACCAAAAATGCTGCAATGAGATTCAGCAAATGGCACTGAGGAGCACTTCTGTCACATACAGGAGCCCTGTGTAGGATGGGCTGCTGTCACAGGTAAATCCAACTGGCTTAGTAACAGACTGGAAGCTATGGCTTCTACAGAGAAAAGACAGACTCATGACAAATCAAGGGATGTGACATAGGAAGGGAACTTCTTCCATTTTTATGTCTTCTTCCCTTCATATTTTATTCCTTGTTCTCCCACTCTACTGCAAAAATCCAAAATGGTCATGTTATAGCTACAGACCATGCCAAAGACTTGTCTCCTCTCTCTCTCTCTGTATGAGTTAATCATTCCCAGCAAGCTTTCTGGGGTGATGAGTCAGTAACACAAAGAAATGACAGATTAGATGTGATATTTATTTTGCTCTGCTTTTTTTTTAAGCACAGCTGTCCCCTCACCTGAAAGAATGGAGGAAGGGGCAATCAAATGCACTGTAGCTGGGAGCTCTAAGGATAACACCTCCAAACTCTGCAGCTTTCTATAAAAGGCTTGCAGTTTTTATATTCTTTTTGCTGTATGTTTACTCAGCAACACTGTTTTAGAAGTTGCAACATTCATCTTTAAACATTAATTACCAAGGCATGATTGCTTCAAAAATCCACTGCCTGAGGCCAGGGCCTAGGAAGTGGAAAATGTAATTTCAGAAAGCGATGAGAACAAATGCTGAGCCTTTTAATTGCAGGTTGGTACAAATGACTAACAGTAAAGCAAAGCCCATTTTGGACAAACTTGTTGTTCTGCACGTCAAATTCAAAACCTAGCAGTGAGTTGCTTGGGGTTTGTCCTTTCCCCCTGTTCTCTTTGGTAAAGGTCAAGAAACAGACAAATTTTTGAGGTAGAGGAAGTACTTTTCTAAAAATTCAGTAAAAATTATTTACAAGAGAGAAAAAGAGAGAGAGGAAGAAAGAAAAGCAGGGAGAAAAGAAAGACTAAATGATGCATGCAAAGTCAGGCAATAGTTGCACAATTGGGCAATTGCTGTGCTCTTTTGGACCTCCATTTCAGGTTGAAGGCTGCAGTGATTCTCAGCATCTATCTCCATCTCCCTCAGTTCTGCTGAAATTTACCTGGAATCACCAACAGTCTAACAACGGCTTGGGCCTGCTTCATCCTGTGTGGCAACACAAGATTAAATGCTGCTGTGACTCAACATTGCCACACCAGATGTCCCAGCCTGATGCCAACAGAACCACTGCAATAGCAATGGCATCTTCATCTCCACCCTTCTGGCCTTGTTGCTGGCAGAATGGGGACAGCCCTGTGTGAGCACCTTTGCAGGGCATCAGAGGCGCTTCTTTTCACACAAAGGTAGAGAACTTGTTCATTCTAGCCCCACACTGCCACACCTGGGAAAACACACCTGATGGGAGATGTGACTCAAAGCCTGATGGGTCTGAGGCTGGTTTCCTGCATGACCATAGGACAGACCATACAAGCAGGCTCTGTGATGGTCCTATAGTTGCACACCAAAGTCTGGAGGCCAAAGGATGATTATCACAAATTGTGATAATCATCCTTTCAAAAGCTCATTTTCCCTGGAAAACTCCAGTTCTGCTTCTGGGTGTTCTCAGAAGCACTTCTGGCCTTGTTGCACTGCACAGCTTGTGCCTGCCTCCCTGGGATTGAGAGATGTTGTGATTGTGTTTACAGGGATCTCAGGTTGAGGGAAGAGACAAGGATTTGACTCTATGCCTCAGAAGGCTTGATTTATTATTTTATTATATATATTACATTAAAACTATACTAAAAGAATAGAAGAAAAGATTTCTTCAGAAGGCTAGCTAAGAATAGAATAGGGAAGAATGATAACAAAGGCTTCTGTCTCGGACAGGGAGTCTGAGCCAGCCGACTGTGATTGGCCATTAATTAAAAACAACTAACATGAGCCAATCAAAGATCCACCTGTTGCATTCCACAGCAACAGATAACTATTATTTACATTTTGTTCCTGAGGCCTCTCAGCTTCTTAGGAGGAAAAATCCTAAAGAAACGATTTTTCATAAAAGATGTCTGCGACAACATGTCATGCCACTTCCCTACCACAAGGGCTTGAATCACTAGATACACCAAAAATCTGCCTAACCCCTCATGTTTCATGCAGAGAAGTGGAGAGGTGGTGTTCATGATGATGGTCAGTGCTGCCCACCTCCTCTCCCAGCTGCTCTTAACAGTTTTGTACTGGAAGATTTTCCCCCGTGACCTGGGAGATCTGCTTTCAACAAGCTCTGAGTACATTCTCTTGCTCATTCAGTATGCACCCTTCTGTCAAATGGGGAACAAAAGACCTCCTTCACCTCACGGCTATTCTCACCAGGCCTGTGCTGCAGACCCTTAGCCACAGGCCGGTTTCTGCAGGATGGCTCATGACCACACTGTTCAGAGTTTGGTCCCTACTGAGTGGACTGGCTGCAGCCACACTTCACAGTGCTCAGCTCACATCTCCTCTCATGACCTTGTAGTTAACAGTTAGCATTTTCTGTTCATGGGCTTGGTGGTTTTTTTCAGTTTAAAGTGTGAAGAGTACTAACAGGTGTATGCTGCAGGCAATCAGAGCAGTGCTGTGTCAAAAAACTATAATGTCAGAAAAAAAATTGTTGTGTGCGCTAGGAAAAGGATGGGTGAGGGCATGAATTACACTATTGTCTGACCTTGGATAATGTTGAAGCACTGTCCTTGCTGAAGAAAACACATTTGGTGTCTTCCACATCTATGCTATCTGTTTGAAGCAAACCTTGAAGTGCTCTACACAGCTGACAACACTCACATTTCCCACTGGGGATCCCAATGGATTTGTTCCAGAGGAGTGCTCTGACACTGACAGGTGTTGGGCATACTGACCATGGATACTATGAATGACCCAGAAACCCATTGCTGGAGAAGAACAGCACCAAGTTCAGCCACAGCCTTTTTAAGCAATAGCTGTTGTACTTTAACAGGGTCCATGCAGTTCACTCTCCCAGACAGAGCACCAAGCAGAACACCAAACCCAAGTGAAACACAGTGATGTAGAGCAGCCCCCAGGTGGTGTGTAAGTTGGTCAGTAAGGAAAGATGACACACATTTTCCACTGCTCTCTCACACCTTCAGATAATCAAGATGAGTACTGCATTTGTAGGGTGATGTCTGGAAGCATGCAGGAGAACAGCAGGACTTGCAGTGTCTCCCATCCTCCCCCCCTTTCCCAGAAATCCAGTGGCCACTTTCACTCTGTTTTATCACAGGTATGACTGAGAGGAGTCTCCTGTGGCTGTGCCCTTTTGAATGTCACTGCTGCTCTAAGGGAACCCAGCTGCCACTATGTTTTCCTGACCGCCTCTAAAATGATTGTCAAGGACAGAAAATATTAATTAAATTTTAATTAATAAATTGAATACTGTGGGGTTAATTATAGCTATTTACAGGGAGTGTATGGGATTTGGAGGGCTTACCTTCTGGTGTTTTTGCACAAAGCTTGCCTCTTCCTTTAAGCTCTAATTAGCTAGCTTTTTTCTTTTTAATAGCCAGCCTTCAAATGACTGCTCAGTAGCTCCCATTTTGCTCCTCATCAGCAGTCCTCCAGCACAGCTGCTACACAAGGGAAGCAGCCCTGCAGTTTGCCTTGAAGGGAGCAGGTGATAAAGAATCTATCAGAAGTGGTGTAAACCAACAAAATAAATAAAAAAAAAGAAAAAACATATAGTCCCAACCCCTAAACTATCTTAAATAAGGAAACTATATAAGAAACAAAGAACATGGGAAGACATAAGAAGGAACTGCAACATCTGAAGCTGTTGCAAGGTCAGAAATGTTCTCTCTGTATGCAGCCCTCTTGTCCAGCTGCATATTCTGCCTTCCTGCATATGCAGAATTCCAAAAGCCATCAATAGCAGATAAGCACCTGGGAAAAAGCAAGCTGTTCCAGCACAATGTCAGCTGTGAAACTTGAAATAATTTCTCCTCTGCTCCTTATTTTCAACCTACACATTTCCTCTCTAGTGGTAAAACCTTTTTAAAATTTAAATGGACCCTATTACCTGTACTTCTAGCTACTCAGTTTCTACCTCTAGAGAAAAAGGGTCTTTTCAGGACACTGTTAAAGTGAAGGCACACAGTAACACACTGTACCCAGATATGAGGAGTTTATTCCAGACAGCTTTTCAATCTCATGCCACTAGATGAAAACGAATAGTGCCTAAGAACCAGCACAGAAGAGAGCTTTGGAAGTTTGGGGATATTTTGAGTGTTGTTTTGTTGGTTTTTTTGCAAAAGTGACCAGCATGTTCAGTAGGCAGACCACTGCTTTCCCTCAAGTATCTGCTCCTGCCTGCTAAATGTTCACAACTGGACTGCTGCCATGGAGGGAGCAGAGAGCAGTGGCTGGAAGATGAGGGCTGGCACAGGCACCACAACCAGTAGCTGGCTTGGTGCCTGCCTTCTCCTTCCTACCACAGCAGTTGGCTCCAAGTGGTAGGCACAGGAGATTTTGGGCTCCTGCTGAGGTGAGATAGGGTGAAGGGAAGAGGGAAGAAAATATGTTGGGTTCTTTTATTTTATAACCAAAAGCAATAATGCTAGTAAGGGAAAATGGGAACCAAGATGGAGAGCAGGATATCTCTAAAATTTCACACGGAACCCTGTGGTTTCTGAAGCTGGAACACCATTGTCTAAATTAAGAAAGCTATCTTTCATCTCAAGAAAGGAAACATAATAGCCAGAATCATTCTTGCAGAAAAGCCTAACTCGTCTGACTCCTCAAGCATGCTTGAAACAAAAGTTTTATCTACTCTCCTTTGTAGCAGAACAGCTTCACTGCCCAGGGATGCTGAGCTCAGAGCCCTCCAGCACCAAGATGTCTCCTCACCTCAGACCTTGGCTGAAAGTGTCAGATCACAGAGCAAAACCCCTGCTCCAGGTCTACCTTTCACATTCACAGAGATTTTGCCAAAACAGAGAAAATAAAGAATCGTCTCTTCTTCTAATATTTAGAGTTGTGACACCTGAGAAATGCTAGCCAGCATGAGTAATAACACATCTGTTGCAAGACATAGTTTTATTGTTGAAGTGGAGAAAAGCCTGTCTGGAGACACCATGCAGGGCTGCCTTTTTTTTAAAACTAATTTTGTAATGAGGAGGTAAAGATCCAGCAGCTTAGAGCTTCTGCTCCTGCCAGCACTTAGCTGCTTATTCAAAGTCCCAAGGTGCCAGTCACACCGATGGCTGGTCACCCCCCAAGCCTGTCACCCGTGGGCTCAGAGGCCTGCAGCCAGGCAATGAGAGCACGGCTTAGTTACAAGCTTAGAGGGCTGAGAGCCTTTAAGGAGGCTGAGAGCCCGGATTAGCGAGGGTGTTCCCAAGCGGGACAAGTCAGAGTTGCCGGCAGGCTCGGGCTGCCGCTGCCACCTTCTGGACACACGGGCAAGCGTCACTCACCTTCCCCTCCGCATGGAAGAACACTTCGGAAAGTGGCTTCATTTCACTCCCTAGTCCTGCTTTTGTGGGCTCCTGCCCGGCTCCCTTTGAACCCCTCAGTCATGGGGGAGCAGCCCCAACAGAGTAGCAGCAGCAGAATCCAAGCCGGCTGCACGGTGCATCCCGCCTCCTGTGGAAAACTATGTACCACAAGCTTACAAAAACGTTCCCAGCCTTTAGCATTTTGTTTTCTTCAAGCACTTCTGTGAAACAGCCAAGCCAGGCAGAAGTAGACACAAGACTCATTTAAGAAACACCTGTGCATTTTAGGAATGAAAAGCAGGGGTATGTAAGGGCAGCCAGGTCAATGCCAGAAGTGCAGTCTCAGGGGCTCAGAGTATTTATTTGATCAAGGACCAGCCTGTGGAGAGGTGCCTGCCTTGCCTTGGTGGCTGATTAGCTTTAGTGGCCATGTACGAGTGCAGCTATGAAATCCTGCCATTTATGCCAACAGCAGTTGTGTTGTCACAGAGAACTGTGCCCTTTAACATCCAAAACACAAACTGTTGCATGTGCATGTGGTTACACCACAGGCATTTCTGAGAGCAAGCCCAAGGTTAGAGAGGCCACCTCATTCTGAAACAATCCAAAATTATATCTCACATGTACAGCAGCTGCAGCTCTTTCTATTTCTTATAGCTGCAGAGTGGGACTTGACTGCTGTCTTCCAAGAGGCGAATGGGATACATGCACCCAACAGAGTCCTCAAAACTGGCTTGCAGAATAAGCTTGGGAGCTACTTTTAGTGCAGAGATGTCTCCAAAGAATGATTTAAAGAGCACAATTAAGAGTGGTAGGCCAGAAAAAAGCTGTGAGGTTGGAAAAAAATGCCTGAACCAGTAGAAAGCAAAGAGGAGCCAAAGGAAGAGCCATGGGGACAGTCAGGAAGCAGGTAGCAATAAAAAGCTGCAGGCTGCAGAGTGCAGTCTGCAGGGCACCACACTGAAGACCTGTTATTTTGCCCCAAACTAAGATGGAACTTAGGAAATATGGGCTTTGAACCTGTCAAATGCTTGCAGCAGCTGCAAGCATGCAGCATGTAAAACAAAGGGCCTCAATTTAGTGGCAGCTTTTTTAGGGATTACCATAACATGAGACAGCAGCAATAGAGGCAATGGGCCTTATGAAATGTACATGTAATAAAATGTGGTCTATAATGGGAACTTGAATGATCTAAGTATGATATAAATACTGCTGCACTTCTATATTGCAAGTAACACCTGTTTCCATTTCAGACAATAGGGCACAGAAATAATGTGGAGTCAGGCTGAAGAACCAATAAAACAAATGTGCAGCAACGGTAAGGCAATCTATTCATTTCAGAATGAAATATTTTTTTAAATTGCATTTATTCTTAAATATGCACATAGCAATATGATAAATACTACCTCTGTGGCAATTAAAGCCACACTGCAGCTTTGATATTACCATGTTGCTGTTATACAGCCCAATTTCAGATGCTGACCCATCCAGGTTGCCAGTTTTTACAGCTGGACTCTACCTGAGTTTAGCTACTGCACAGCAGCCCCAAATACATGCACTGCTACTGCTTGTTTGTACAATGGTTTCATTTAATTTCTTTTAATGTAGATTTATTAAATGTAGCAATAATCTATCTTCCACAACAGTGTAATCAGAGTAAATTATGATAACAGCAGTTTATTCATGTCAAGGCATCTAATTCCTACTGCTGTTAAATCTCAGTTCCCATAGCCCTCCAGGACATGGATGGGTAAGGGCAAATCCAGCCTGAAGTAAGTTTCAGCACAGTCTGGGATTCTGAGCCCTGCAGAAAGGGATTTATAGATGTACTTCTCTCTAGGACTGCTATATAATCTTGTATGATTTATAACAAAAGGCATCATCAAAGTACTTCTACTCTCACTGAGCACCATCTCTATTTATAAATTTTATAATTTCTGGTCTGTATTGATTTTAAAAGCATCTTTAGCATGCAAGCAGCTGTTTAATGCATTTTGACCCCAAAGCAGGGAATTTGCACAAGTATTCCCACTAGAATGTTTGTCCTTTCGTGTCCATGCATTAGGGCTCTGTTTAAAATCTGTCCATGTCCCTAATCTCCCTGGGGAGCTTTCCCTGAATATTCAATGCTAGTCCACACTCTGTAACAAAAGAGGGAGGGAAAAAAAAAAAAAAAAGAGAGACAGAGAATAGTGTTTATGCATAACATTCAAGAGCCTTTTCACTTAAAAAAACATATGCACACACAAAAGCACCTCCACTACAGAGCCTGGCATTTCCACAGCAAGGACCTGACAGTGCGTGCAGTTCTTCAAGTTAACTAATTTACAATAAGGGCATCAGACATCTGAGCTCCAGATGCACTCATTCAGACAGCCAAGGCCATAAATAAAATAGAAAAGAATACTCTTACCCTAACATAGATTTTATAGAGACGTGTTGAAGGCTTAGCAGATGGGTTTTGCTGTCTCAGCTTTTACCTGTGCAACAAAATAAATGCATAAAGCTGCTTACTGGCTTCTTGAATTCAAGACCTTTGCATTTGCTCCCATATGCTCCCATGAAGATATAGCTAATTTAAACAATAAGCAAAATCCTACTCCTCGGGGAAACTGATGGCAAAACTGCCACTGGCTCCAGCAGGCTCTGGGTGTTTCTCAACACAAATAAAATTGGCAGAATTTGGTTAATATCATATCAAATACTATAACTGAATTTATATTCTTCAATCTACAGATTCGCCACCTTAATTCCACTCCTGGTTCTGCTTTCATCCTGTCGTCCTGTGGAAGAACAAAACCAATGACACAGCTACTGTCACCAAAACTGCAGCCTCAGCCCAGGCTGCCAACCAGCTCTCTCCCATGGAGAGGTGAGAAACCCTGTCTTGAATTAGGACAAGATATTAAAATACTTTGTCATAGCATTAACTTTGTTTTGCTCAATCTACATGGTGCTCTAACAGAGCAGAAAACTGGAATCACAAATTTGAAAAGATGGCATATCACAGAACAAACATTTCTGAGTTTCAGAAAAGTTTGCCAGTTGAGAGACATCATCACCACCCCCCACATAGAGACATCATCATCATCCTCATCATCATCATTCAGTCTAGCTTTTATAAACATCAGAGCATTTTTTTGCAGCCAGTGTGCTGTTTGGGCAGATGGCATGGAAATTTTACAGTCCATTTCATCCCTGATGTCTACACTTAATGCTCATTGTTAATAATGGGATATACACAGATACACAGGTGAACATACATGTATGTGTATACAGACATGCTAAGAGAAAAAAACATTTCTGACATGTTTTATAAGGGAATTAAGTTGGTGAAGGCAGATTTCTGAGCTCAGCACATGCTAGAAGTGCATCCTCAAAACTGTGTATTTGGCTGACTTCAGGAAACATTGTGCACTGTGAGCAACTGTGAACATCTGAGGATGGGGCAATGATAGGGAGAGGAATACACAGTCTGGGACCGAAGCCTGCACCAGGAGGAAGCAACAGAGGCAACTCCAGGCTTGAGAGGTAGAACAGGTAGTGCAGGGAACAGGCACCAAGGAAATCACTGGACTAATGCACGGCTTGCATGGTATCCATGGTTGGATATGTCCTTCCAGAGCTATTTTTAAGAGGCAGCACTTGACTCAAACGAGGCTCTGCTTGTCTCTCCGTGCCTTGGCTCAGTTCCTACCCACAGCCCCCATCCCTTTTTTCTCTCAGAACCACTCTCAGATAGTGCACCCCTGACTCCAGCCACAGCTCTGCTTTATAATACAGCTCAGGGAAAGACAGAGGAGGAAGAAGAGAACAAATGATGATTGATGATTGATGACTCAGACTAACTAGAGAATGTGCTTAAAGCAAGTTTGTTTCACCAATGGCAGTGCTTTGCTGTTTGCTTTACCCCTTCCAGACTAGGTCATCCCAATTCCTTTCCTCCATTTAATAGTGACATAACTAAGTAGCCAGGAAGAAGCTGTCTCACCTATCATAAAAATACAGTACACAGTAATCCTAGGAGGCTGCTGTTCAAGACAAAGCCATGACCTCCACATTTAAGAATCTGCTGGTCTGTAATTCTGAAGAATGCATTTATTAGCAAAATCCTGGTTTTATAAGCTGCAAATCAAGACACAGCTTCATTCAGCACTGTACCAGATTTCTGAATCATGAGCCCTGTAGTGCATGAGATTTTACTTTAGAAATAAAATTGCTTGCTCAACTGCAGAACACTTCAGTCTTCTTTTTTTACAACTACTGCTTAGTCTTAAACCAGAACTAAACAGCCCTGGAATTATACATGCACTTTAAGTCCTCTTAGTATCTACCAGATTCAGTATAAACACATAATGATGAGTGTCTAAGTCTGCTATCTGCTTGATTAGCAGCATTTTCAGTATCTGGCTACTTTGCAACACTTGGCAGCTAAGTAAAGCAGGTCTAGCACATGGTCAGACGTGGATTTTTTTGGTTTGGGGGGTGGCAGTACTAGAGGTTTCCCAGATATCCCTTATTTCAAAGCAGGAAAAAAACAACAATGGCCAGCTCTGTACCAAACCACAGGTCAACAGATTTCAATGGTCCAAGGTTAAAATTGGCCTCCAGCTAGCTGCACAGACTTATCCCATAGGTATAAAACAGGAAACTTTTAAACCTTAAAAATAGTTACAGTTATGTGACTTACTCTTGTAAAAGGATTTTAATCATACATATGAAGACTAGAGACTTTCCCCCTTTGAAATGTTTGTGTCTGACACTTTCCCTAAAGCACAGTAAGTCTGTGTTTTTCTCTCTTGCACAGGCTGTGGGTTGAGTTTTGTTTTGCTATTCTTTTTCTTTCACAAATCAAGCTGTCAGCAGCACGGGAAGTAATTCTGTAACTGGGACACGTAAGAGCTCTGTTCTGAGACTGCATTGCTGCCCCCACTAAAGTCACCCTTGGAAACAAGAGCACTTGAGAATATCTTAGCACACAGTGAAAGGCTTTTTGCTATGGTTTATTTAGTTGAAAAGGAAAAACATAATTCAAGGGAAAAGCTCCAGAGCTTAGAGATACTAAAAGTATGCAGTCTCTTCTGAGCTTCCTGCTACTACAGGCCACAACCTCTAAAGAGCACTGTGTTTGAATATCCATTTCTGTGGGGACAATGCTTTTGAGCTGGGAGATAAACCTAGTTTTCTTGGACTGATATGAAAGCTAAACAATAATACATGCTCCTCACCAACTACACAAACACTCCCATAACTAAGGGAGTCCAGTCCAATACCAAAGGGCCTACTGAGCACAGCTGACTGCTACATCAATTGCTTTAGCCTGCTATTAACTTCTTCCTCTGCTCCTCACTGACTGCCCCATGTCATAGCTCCTAGGTGTTCTCTCCACATGTCCAGGCTCCAACCCCAGCAGATCCATCCCATCTGTCCCCAAATGCCACATCTAGCCACCACAGCCCAGGTGTCTCAGTTTACCTAACCTCTAACTCCTGCCTATCTGCACCATCAGATGCACCGTGCTTACCCAGCCCAGCCATGCAATGAGCAGTGCAGTTGCACAGCCACCAACCTGCCAGCACACACGTGGCAGACCACTTCTTGGCAACTATTAATCACATATTGCATAAGAAACAGTCCCTTAATGCAGGCAAGTCTTTCCACTCCCAAATCATGTAAAAGACATAAAAGCTTTTGGCCATGCAGGAAAGTGAACAAAATGAGTGGTAATTAACTCTCATGACTACAAAGGCTAACAACTTCGGCACTTGCAAAGGGGATCAGAGGCAGCTGAGCTGAGAAGGAACTGTAGCAGAACAAGTATTTGCCTGGGAGCAAACACTGCCTGAGTGCTTATTTTAGAATGAATAGTCATGTTAGTTAACTAGAGCTAACTTTTGAACAAATAGCTCACGTTACAGCATACCGAGGTACACTAGATGCATCCTTTGATGTACTAACTGACAACCTACTACTGATTTTTTTCAGAAATTAAAAAAACCTCACAATTTATCTTTCATTCTGGGCTTTGGCACAGTCTTTTCACAGATTAATGGAAACGTACCTAAAATGGATTTAATCATTGCAGCATGAGATATTTACATTCAGCAAGAGCATGTGGTTTGCAAAGGAAAAAAAAAAGAACCAAACAAAGTTTTTTCTGTAAATCAACACATGTGACTGTTCCTCACTATCTCAGGACAGGCAAGTTTTGGTGCACTACATGTCCTTGGTGTTTCTGACCTTTCAGCACAAGTGCAGCCTCTAAGCACCAGGATCTGGTCTGCTGTTCAGCAGCATACTATGCAGTCTGACACACCCTTCATGCCACTTACTTAAAATACCAGTGTGGACAACTAATATGACTCCCATGGTTGTCAAGAAGTAGGAGAAGAGAGCTGGGATTTGGGTAGAGACTTATAAAGCAGACAAAATTCATCCTAAAAACATTAAGTAAAATGTGTTCTGATTATTACCATGAAAATAAACACATCTCATCTGGAAACGTGAACTCAGGAGTAAAAATTTCTTTTCTATATGAACTACTTCACACTTGTCATAAACTTAAGGGATTTGACAGGGATTGAAGATTCACTTGTCAGCTGCTATGTCCTTTAATTAGCTTCCTAACATCCATACTGACTGAAGCAGTATGTTCCCAATTTAGCAAATCAAGCTGTCTCTGTCCAGGTTTCACTGTAGCTCTGAAGACCTGAAAAGAGCACTAAATGCAGTGATTCTTCTGCCCCCTAGCAGACATAATCTACTATTTAAATTTTCTTCTATCTTGGCTTTTGTGGAATGGACAACAAAAGTATTAACCTAAATTCCAGAAGCTGTATAAAGCATGTCTGGCTCTTCACAATCTTTTGAGAGAAATTCACATATGAAAACCCACAGCTCTGCTATGACCTGTTCTTGTATCTCCTATTTGACTTCAGGTCCACAGGAAACTTCACCACATACATTCATTCACAACTTCACATCCACACCATAGTTAGGTATGGATGGCCTTGTTGGCAAAGCACTTGACAGGACTTAGGGGTTCACTGCCACAGACAACTCAGACTCTGACTGTTTAATCCAGCCAAAACTCCTTCACCCCTGCTTTGCATTCCCACCTGTAATGTGGAGATGATAAAATTCTTCAACCTTTCCAGCTAAGTATTCTTCTACTTTTTAAATGGTACACTTCTTAGGACAGAGAATCAACCACATACTCACCCAGAACCCAGCACAAATTACTCTTTAATTTAACTCTTTGGGATCTCTGGGCAATAATCAGCCCCTAAGATGTTAACCAGCTTTTGTTTAACAGCATTTTTAAAGTACAAACCAACTGCAAATCAGACCAGGCAGATTTTCACTTTGGGTCATTAGGTTTAGCTCATTTCCATCCTCCTGTCATTCTATGCTCTGGGTGATTCCAGGCAAGTTTCTTGCTGATCTCTTACACTTATTTTTGCCATCTTACACTGTTGGAGCCATGCAAGAAACTGTAATAACAATACTAACTGCTCAGCTTTGACAGGACATAGCTATTTTTACTGGATTACTTTTCTGGCACAGGATTTAAAGCACCAAATGATTTGACACCTGTAATTTTATACTTGGAATAACAGAAGGTATTCATACTTCTTTTGTAATGTAAGATAAAAGCAAACACTACATATGTTCTCATTCCAGTGCTGCTGTCTGACAGCTATTTGCCCAAGGAGAAAAAAGTACTGTTACATTACAGAATATGTGGAAAAGTAAAAGCTATGGAAAAGAAATCATTAAATAGCTAACTTATTCCCCTGCTAGCACTAGACTGTTCCCTGCAGCATGTTTCAGAGTGTTTTGTCCAGTCTGGTTTTACAAGTTTCACGTTACTTTCATTT